>NW_024426008.1:27164771-27579752 GCF_017311325.1 Ursus maritimus | reverse complement strand
AGGAGCCTCAGGGAACACTGAACATTCACCAGGGTTAGTGAGGGAGGCGTGAGACTCCCTCCTGGTCTCGGGTGGAAGTGGAGGTCAGGGGTCTGAGCACGGACACGCGCACCTGCCGCAGGAAGGGAGGGCGCTGTTGGCGGCACCAGGCCTCTGACGCCAGAAACAGACGAACTCAAACCCTAGAATTCTCCAGCGACAGTGGATGAGACGTGGCATGGAAAGCTAGACAGACCAGAAACCAATATGATCAGTCAAAAGCATGGTCTTTATTTTATTTTTTTTTAAAGATTTTATTTATTTGACAAGAGAGAGAGACAGCGAGAGAGAGAACACAAGCGGGGGGGGGGGGGGGAGGAAGAAGCAGGCTCCTAGCGGAGGAGGCTGATGTGGGGCTCGATCCCAGAACGCCGGGATCACGCCCTGAGCCGAAGGCAGACGCTTAACGACTGCGCTACCCAGGCGCCCCCAAAGCATGATCTTAAATACTGTGAGTACGTGGGAACTAAGATCATTTTTGAAAAGGAGCATTTATTGGGGCACCTGAGTGGTGCAGTCAGTTGAGTGTCTGACTCCTGATTTCGGCTCCAGTCATGACCTCAAGGGTCTTGGGATTGGGACCCACGACAGGCTCCACGCTCAGCGGGGAGTCTGCCTCAGATTCCCTCACCCTCTGCTCTCCTGCTCTCTAAAATGAATAAATAAATCTTTTTTTAAAAAGAAGTATTTATAAACTTCAGGAAAAGCCAAATGTTAGTTTGCCTCACAGCTCGGCGTGAAAAGCACTTATGCGGTAACAGTGCTGCTAACTACACAGACCATATTCGGGAACAGGGAAACTGCTGTGTGTGGAGGTGGGAGGAGGCAAGGGGGGTCGTCTCTACAGGAGGTCTGCTCGAGGAGGTACTGAGGCTGTGCAACCAGGCACGACGTGTGCAGATGGCTCTGGACTCTGAAAGAGGCTCACGCTGGCAAAACAGAGCACAGGGAAGCAGAGCTCAGCCAGCTACGGCCTTCAGCCACACCCAGCCCACTGCTCGTATCTGTATTTTAGTTAAAAACAAAACCAGCAGACAATTTCACAACACATGAAAATCCGTGTGCCTCACACGTCACCGTGGGTCACTAGCTCTGTCAGAACAGGCCACTCCCGTTTGCTTTCTGCTCCTGCATCGCACCCGCAGAACTAGGGGTTAGAGCAGGGCCACAGGACCCCTGACGGACAACGTCCACCGAGCCCGTACCCAAGTGCTCTTCCCGCTCAAGTTGAGACCCGATCATCTGGGCAAGTCCAGGGCCGCCCCCCCCCCCCCCCCACTATGAGCCCATGTGGCCAGGTGTCCTTCCTCAGCCGAGGCAGGTCCTTCAGAGAGGCCACAGGAATGCAGGCAGCCTCCCACCCTCAGCAGCCACAGGCCTTCCCGTGAAATGACCCTCCAACACTGCCTTGTAGGAGGAAAACCAAGCACGAGAACAGGAAATCATCAAGAACCGAAAGCTTGGCCACGGAGTAGAGAGAAAGGACACAAACAACTTTGTACCCTTTAAACAAAAAAAAGAGCATGGGGATAAGAACAGGCTCCTGGTAATGAAAGAAGTTTCTGCAAAGCAGGCAGACAACACATAGTCTCTGAAGTATGCGGATTGAGGAACAAAGTCTACTAACGTAAAGACGGCTGAATCGACAGCTACCAGGAAAACAAAATCAGACAGGACGTCAACAGTGGTCGCCTCTGGGAAGAACTGCTGAGGAGAGCAGGCAGGGGGACAATTCTTTTGCTCATGAAATATCTCCTAGTCCTACTTTTCCAAAACCCTCAACAGTATTTTACTTTAATGATTCAAAAGCAAAACAAATTGTAACTAACCATAGCGCATCCCTCAAATGCCCCCCCCGGCACCCCTTCCTCCCATTCTGAGCCCCTGCCCTGGCTCCTGGGCCCCTCACGACCTAGGCTGCAGCCCAGCTGGGACTCTGAAGACTCCATCACCACCTGTGGCCTCAGGCGGCCTCTCAAGTGTCCCCGTGTGACCAAGCACAGCGCACACCCGTTCTCTCCCAGACTCTAACATGACGTCTGGGCAGAGCAGCGGCCCCACAGTGGGCACAGGGGTGCAAGGACGCAGCTCCCAGCAGCCTGCTTCCTCGCACACTCACAAGGAAGGCCCAGGTCTCAGTCAGTGTGCTGCAAGCCAGGGTACCCTGTTCGAAGGGGTAGGGAAACCCGGGGAGCCCGCTCTGCTCTCTGTGCGTGAGCTGGGGCACCTCCAGCAGACCTCTGACAGCGACGTGAGCAGGCTCCCCACCTGACGCAGCAAGGACCTAGAGGTGCCTTTGCTTGTCCAGGGTGTTCAAAACCAAGAGGTGATCTGTGGCTTTCCAGGAAAACGTTCTGCACAGGAGGCTGGGTTCTACGTGTGCGGAACCCCTGGATTTACAGGGAACCAGATGGCTCAAGACTCAGACATCTCCCTCTGTCTCAGACTGACCGTCTATAAAATCAGGATGACGATAACCCATGCTTTGCTCAGCCGCTGTGAGAATCAACGAGAAAATGGGCTCAAAGTTTTTTAACTATAGTGACAACCAAGTGTGAAATACAAATTGAGTTATTGAAGTCTCAACTTCGTGTACTTAGCTGGTACACGGGGGTAACTAAAAGAGGCAACTGTTTGAGCAGAACGCCCCGGATCGGGCACCAGCCCCAACGTGGACAACGCGGGACGGGGAGCAGGTGCTGCCACCCCGCCACTGCCCCAGATGCCCAGCTCCCCGAGCCCGGCCGCGCGGAGTGAGGGGCAGATCAGGCTCCACCTGCGATCAGACCTGAGTTCCAGGCACGACCTGGCCTCCTGCAGTTCAGCGTTCTTGTCTATACCACGGGGATTCCACCACCTCGAAGCTGCCCGCGGGGGATGAACGCGCTAGTGAAGAGGAAGGACCTCCCTAAGAACCTGTGAGTCGCACCCTGGCCCCTCCACCCGGCTCACCTCCTGCACATCCCAGGCACGCACAGTGCTGTCTGAGGACACGGTGCACACCACCGACTTCTCCTGCCCGTCAAACCGGCACTCGTTGGTTGAGATGTAGGCCAGCTCGTCTATGCCGCCTAGAAGAGAACAGACACTGGCCTTGAACGCACACACGTTTGTCCGGGACGTGGACATGAGGACTGGGGGGCAGGCAGGACACTCATTCCTCTCTTTCGGGAGTGCACAGCTGCTCCTTAGGGGACAGCAGTGGCCACAGGGCTTCACACCCAGGACTGCCCCCTCCCACCAGCCACATAGCCACAACAACTCCCTACTCTTGCTTTCTGTTTCCCTCTACTCTGAAATAAATACAACGATCCCTTCTTCACCGGGTTACTTCGAGCACCAAGTGACATAGCCAAATACAGAACCCAGCAGGGCAAGTACTCATCAGGCAGCCCCTTGCCTCACTGGCTGAACACCAAATCCCAGGGCACTCGACCAGGGCAGGTGAGCAGCAGGAAAGCACACAGGACTGTACTCCCCACTGTACCTTCATGCCCAGCAATGGCTTTGCAGATGAAGTCCTTCTCTGGCCGCCCAGATTCCATTCGGAACTCCAGCTCAGATCGGCAGAGATAGTACTGTTTCCATGTTTGTGCGCCCAAGGTCATCTGGGAGCCTTTACATGATGACCAGCGTCTCAGACACAGCTGCCTGGAAAACACCCACGATCCCAGGCAGGACAGGGCAGGTGTTAGAAAAAGGTACTATGATGTCGACAGGTCTGGCTTTGATTCCTGGCTTTACTGTCTCGTAGCTTGGACAACTCACTCTGCCTACCAAGGCCTCAACTACCTCCATTGCTACATGGGGACAGTGATGAGATGACACTGAACAAGGGCTCACCAGAAGGCATCAGCGCTTCTTGGGTATTCCACCAGTTTTCCCGACACCTCCATGAAGTAGGTCCCAACCCTCCCCGCCCCCCGTACGTGACAGGGGCTTTAACTGACCCAAGGCCAAGAACGTGCAGCTTTGGTCATGTAACTGTAATTCAAGAGTATTTCTTGGGACGCCTGGATGGCTCAGTTGGTGAAGCGTCTGCCTCTGGCTCAGGTCATGATTCCAGGATCCTGGGATCGAGCCCCCCATCAGGCTCCCTGCTCAGTGGGGAGCCTGCTTCTCCCTCTCCCCCTGCCTGCCACTCCCCCTGCCTGCCACTCCCCCTGCTCGTGGTCTAACAAATAAATCTTAAAAAATAGAAGAGTATTTCTTGAAGTCTCCATTATTGCTGAATTGTCAATTTCTCCCCCAAATTCTGTCAGCCCTTCATGTCTTTTGCTGCTGTTATTAGGTGCGTATGCATTTGTAATTTTTAGAACTTCTTCATAGACTGACTTATCATCATAAAATAGCCTTCTCTGTCTCTAGTAATGCTTTCTGTCTAACAGTCTACTTTATCTGATATTAGCGTGGCTACTCCAACTTTCCTTTGGTTACTGTCTGCACAGTCTTATCTGTTCCCATTCTTTTAATTTCAACTTATCTAAGTCTTTGAATCTAAAGTATGTCTCTTACAGAGAGCATAAAGTTGGATAATTGTTTATCCCTTCTGACAAACTTTGCCTTTTTATTGGAGTGTACACTTAATAATTTCATGTAATAAGGCATGATTTACACGTCATCTTGCTACTTATTTCTATGTTTTATGCACTTTCCCCTCTATTCCTGTTACTGCCTTCTTTTGTGTTGAATATTTTCTAATGTACTACTTTAATTCCCTTGTCATTTCTTTGACTGTATTTTTTAAGTTCTTAATGGTTGCATTGGGGATTAATCTAGTTTTGATTGATATCAACTTAATTTCAACAATATTCAAAAACTTTGCTCCTATGTAGTGCCATTTCCTGCCCCTCTCCAGCTGTGCTGTTCCATCTACAAATTACACGTTACACATCCTACTGCATCAACAGAGATCTACAGTTACTGTTTTACGCAACTGTCTTTTAAATCATAGAAGAGAAAAAGAGACCTGCGAGACCTACAAATAAGAAATACGTTTATACTGCCTTATACATATGCCTATAGAGTTACTTCACTAGTAACTATGTTCACATGGATTCAACTTACCGCGTAATGTCCTTTCACTTCAATCTGAAAGACTTCCTTCAGGATTTCTTGTATGGCAAGTGTACAGCAACAAACCCTCTTAGCTTTTGCTAATCTTAAAAAGTCTTCATTTTCTCCTTTATTTTTCTAGATATTCAATTCTAAGTAACAATCTTTTCTTTCAACACTTTCAATGTCATCCCATTACCTTTTGGATTCCATGTTTTTTAATGAGAAATCAACTGTTAGTCTCATCGGGGTTTCTTGTACGAGCTGCTTCTCTCTTGCTGCTTTCAAGATTCTACGTCTTCAGCTTTCAAGTTTGATTACAACGTGTCTTTTTAAATATTTTATTTTTGTAAGTTATCTCTACATCCAGTGTGGGGCTTGAACTCATGACCCCAAGATCAAGAGTTGCATGCTCTACCAACTGAGCCAGCCAGGTGACCGTACAATGTGTCCTGATGTGGAACTCTGTGAGACTAACGTGCTTCCTACTGCACAGAGACGACACTGGTGATGTGGAACTCTTCAGTTTATCCTACTTGCAGTTCATTGAGTTTTTTCAAGTGTAAATTAACATCTTTCAACAAATTCGGGGTTTCCAGCCCTTATTTCTTTAAATATTTTATTCCTTCTCCTTTTTCCCTCTCATTCTGGGGCTCCTGTTATGCAATGCTGGCATGCTTGATGGTGTCCCACAGGTCTCTTAGGCACTGTTGATTTTTCTTCCTTTATATTCATTCTATTTTTCAGACTGGATAATCTCCATTGGCTTATCTTCAAATTCACTGATTCTATCTTCTATGCTCAAATCCTGAGTTTTTAATTTGATAGGATAATTTTCTACTCTATCATTTCTATTTAGTTATTTTTATAATTACTCTTTACTGCTATTCTCTATTGGATGAGACACTATCCTACTTCGCTTTAGTTCTTTGAACATAATGAAAAGAGCCAATTTAAAGTCTTCATCTAGTACATCCAATGCCTGAATTTCTCAAAGACAGGTTCTGTTGTTTGCTTTATTTCCTGTGTATGAGCCATAGTTTTCTTATTTCTCTGCATGACGCGTAACTTCTGTTGAAAAGCAAACTTTTTTTTTTTTTTAAGATTTTATTTATTTATGTGACAGAGAGACAGCCAGCGAGAGAGGGAACACAGCAGGGGAGTGGGAGAGGAAGAAGCAGGCTCCCAGCGGAGGAGCCCGATGTCGGACTCGATCCCAGAACGCCGGGATCACACCCTGAGCCGAAGGCAGACGCTTAACGACTGCGCTACCCAGGCGCCCCGAAAAGCGAACATTTTAAATACTGTGGAATTCTGGAAATCTGAAGCCCCCCCAGGTTTGTTTCAGCTGTTTACTATTATTGTTCATTTAGTAAAGTTTATGAACGAATTCTGAAAAGCCTGCATTCTTTGTTACATCTGGCCACTGAAGTCTGCTTAAATTAGAGCTTACTAATGATTGGCCAGGGATTTCCCAAATGCCTGGAACTACAAAGTCTTGTGGGCATCAGCACGGGCTCCGGTGCACGCTGGGGCATGCATCCCACACTCAGTAAGGCAGCTGACAACTGTACCCTAGCCTTCACTTCCTACTTGCACAGAACCCCAGGGTTAGCCAAACAAGTGACTTTAGAGCCTTCTGAGGTCTTCCCTGAATTTGTGCACCCCCGTTACAAGTGCCTGGGCTTTTAGGTTCCTAGGAAAGTGTCAGAGCTTTTCAAAGCCCAAGCCCCTAAAGACATCACATTCTCAGCTTTTCCTTTTAAGCTTTTTGGTTAGCCTACTATTTGCTCAACTGCTGTCCATCAGTTCTGACAGCCACAAATTTAGTCAACTATTATTGTTTTGACAAAGGTCCCAAAGGAAAGGCTTTCACACTGAGTGAACTCCAAGTCAGACCAAATAAAAACAGTCTGCCCATGGGGTCTTCCAAGAAATACCAGACAGGTCAAATAATGACAATTCTCTGGTAATGAGAATCCAATCCCATTCTGCCCCCTCCAGTGGCTGCCAGCCTCCTGGTTTCACTATGATTGTGAGCTGTTGATGTTCGAGGCTAACACAGAACTGGAGGGGGTTTATGGGAACAGGGCTAGAAAACTTGCTATTCCAAGATTCAAATATTTTTTTCTTAAATGAACACTTCCTAGACTACTACAAGTCTCTTGTTAATTTCCAGAGTTCTGAAAAAGTTAATTTTGACAATTTGTGTCAGTTTTCTCATTGCTTTAATAGAGCAGAAAATTTTCAAACCCACCATTTTCCAAGACCCTGCATTCTGGGCTTCCATTTGACTGCTGTCAATTCTATGATAGAGCCTCTCTCATCAGGTTTTTGAGAATAAAAATGTTAGCTCATCCACACTGTAGAGAACTAGACTCTCCATCTTGTCTGTGGGCACCAGAGTGAAAGAGTCATGGCTCTTGCCGTGGGACACTCTCAGCCAGTGGCTAGGAGGATAAGCAAAATAAAAGTTTATGGGAGAAAGATGACATTTCAGAAGGGGCAACATGTGATACGGGACCTGAGCACAAAGTGAGAGGACTTCTGGCTGGGGGAAGGCTAGGGATGCTTCATGGGCAGAGGCTTCCAGCATTTCACAGTCCGCGGAGCTGATGCGGCATCGTGTGGCTCCAGCCTAGCACGCCTACCTCACAGAGAACACAGATGAGGTTAGGTAGGAAATACAGGGCTCACAGCCCGTGGCCCCAAAGTACAACACACAGTCATCACAGCTGCTCCACTCACTGAGCACCTCCATGTCAGGCCCTGTGCTAGGCACCAGGGACCTTCTAACACACGGAGAAGGATCCAGTGCCCATGTTGGATGAAGGTTTTACTGTGCTTGCTGGAACTCTGGTCCTTCTGCCAGAACTAGTACACTGGGATGCCTAGGTGGCTTAGGTCACGATCCCGAAGTCCTGGGATCGAGTCCCATGTCCGGCTCCCTGCTCCACAGGGAGTCTGCTTCTCCCTCTGCCCCTCCTCCCACTCATTCTCTCAATCTCACTCTCTCAAATAATAAATAAATAAAATCCTAAAAAAAAAAAAAAAGATTCAACTTAAAAAAATAAAAAAGTGATAGTAGTATACCTGCAGCCTGTGGACCGAACGGACACCTGGATTATTTTGTTTGGCTCGCACAGGATCAGCCCACACGAACCAGCTGCCACACTTAAAAATCCTTAGATTTCACATAAAAGTCAGGAAAAGGCAAGTGGTGTGGCTGTACTGAACCCAAATCCCCAGCTGGCAAATCTGTCCGGAGCTGCACAAACCTGTACCCTGTAGAAAAGAACGAGCTCTGGGCCTCACCAACTCTTGTACCTTCTGGATGTCAGGACTGAGCGCCAGTTACCTCGCATCACCACTCCTTATGCTGTGGGCTTTGAGCTGAAGTAAGAAAAGGAAATTTCCTGTACCCATATCTCAATCTGAAGAGTGTGAAAACGAAAGCTAGACCAAGATAATGTGGCTTAAGAAAAAGAGAAGGCACAGTTCCTTGTGGAAGTAAAGTCTATTTCTACGTATTTAAGGCCATTACACATCAAACCTTAAGTAGGACTCATGACCAATATTTAGAAGAAATGAAAAAACAAATGATTTGACAAAAACACAGGGAGACTGGGGTGCCTGGGTGGCTCAGCTGGTCAAGCAGCTGACTCTTAGCTCAGCGCAGGTCTTGACCTCAGGGTTATGACTTCAAGCCCCACACTGGGCTCCACGCCGGGCATAGAAACTACTTTAAAAACAAACGAAACAAAGGCAGACCATCAAAAAGGTTGAAGTATGAATATTAATAAAATATGTGCTATTCCTCTGAATTTCAATGTATCAAGTGAAAAAATACTGTGATACCAAAACTTTTCAGATAGCAATTAATAACAGATGATCTGTTATACACAACAGAAATTATGTACCTTAAGCAAAAGCAAATATTTGCAATTTTACTTCTAACCAAAAGCTAATGTTTAATGTGAAGACAGCAGAATTTAAAAGGTCATGAGACATTAAAAAAAGGAACTTGCAGCATTCTCAATTAAAGTTATATACTAGACATTAAAAATAAATGACCAGTTAACTACATTCATTTGCTGTGTCCGTAAGAATTTCTAATGGTCCTGGAGAACTTTCGGACCTGGTACCCATGACAGACACAGCATCAGAAACGATACATGCATGTGACCACAGATGACAATGCTCCTGAAATGCTGTTGTCCCAGCTCCAGAAACAAACCCCGTTTTTATAAGAACACAGTTCAAAGATACAATGCTAAAGAATGACTTTATGCTAAGAAAGTTTAGCACCAAACAGTATGAAATAGTAATGAACTGAAACCCATTCGTGACCTGGCTTACAGAAGCCAAACCATCGACCTGAGGAACTGGAGGAACGACGTGTCAACATATGACATACGTGTGGTGGGTAGGTGATAAGCCACTGAAGATATTTTTTGAACTGCTGAAAGGAACTTACCCCTGTCACTCAAACAGAAATTCCTCTCCCAGCTTATCACCAAAGATGAGGACGAAGACCAGGGTTGGGGCTGGCATCCTACTGATTTCAAACGTGAATACTGCTCTGCTAGGTCTTCCACAAATACTCACAGCAACCCATAAGTCAATTCATTTATTTCCTATGACACAAAGTCACCGAGAATCACATTTGGCAGGACATAATCTTGTCCATTCCCTACAGAGAAATCAATTTCCAGAAATGAATGTTCTATCTAGAGTTCATTCCCCAAAATGTAAAGATGGAAATAAAACAAAAGTTCTCTTCAAAACTAATGAAGGGGATTAGTATCATTTTTCCAATATCACTAGTGATAAGTGAACGAAAAGCATCAGGTACTGTAAGACACTGAACACTGAATACGGCAAGACCTGCATTCCGGAATTCTCAAGGATCTCAATGCATAGTTGTCCTGAAAACAAAACCCATCCAGCAAAGATTCCCTCCATGTTTGGCAGCCCTTCCTGTGTGAACAGCTGTAGGGGCTAAAACTAAATACGGCTCCCAGCTGACAGTCAAGGCTATAGTCTGTCTTATATTCAGCAAGAGACCGACGATCTGCCTCCTTTCTTGGGACAAAAGTCAGGTTCCAAAGGGAAAATGAGTAAGAAAGAAAAACATAATAATGACTAAAATATTTTTCATTTTCAAATTTAATTTTAATTTTTTAATAATAATTTTCTATTATGTTAGTCACCATACAGTACATCCCTAGTTTTTGATGTAAAGTTCCAGCGGGGGGGGGGGGGGGGTGTTACAGAGGGAGAGGGAGAGGGAGAAGCAGGAGAAGCAGACTTCCCACTGAGCAGGGAGCCGAAGCCCCTTCCAGGACTCCGGGATCATGACGTGGGCTGAAGGCAGACACTTAACTGACTAGGCCACCCAGGCGCCCCTGATTTTCTTTTTTTTTAAATTCTAAAATCGTATGTGCTTATACAGCTATGTTGTTACACCACAGATGAGCTCAAATGAAAAGTAGTTTGATTTGTCTTGTCAGCCGGCTGTATGCATTTCCTGTACATTTCTGCCCCTGAGTTTGGTACTCCTGCCGTATATCAATCTCCCATTCAATTAATAAAACTCTTACATTTCAACATACCACTAAAAAGAAAGAGTATTACACACCTAACCGGGGGGGGGGGGGGTCCTGCTAAGTGCTGTGGACTGTCCCTTCTCGTGTACTCATCAACGCCAGAAACAGTGCTCAAACCTCTTCTCCAGTGCACTCCTCACCTTTGTGGGACACTCCCCTGACCATGTCTGGCCTTTCCTTCACTCACCTCCACAGTTCCTTGGTCATTGAAACTTCATTCCAGACCTAGAACAAGAGCACAGAGAAGAGAATGTCTGGTCGGTCAATGTGCAGTTGGCACCCAGCTTGCTGGGCACTGCAGAAGGGGCAGAGAGCTAAATCAGAGCCAAGGGGCTCATAAGTGACTACTGATCAAGTCCCCAGTGGCTGAAGTACTCCAGGGAGAGACAGGACTACCCGAGCATTGTCTCAAGTGTGAAAAAAAGAGTGAGTATTCTGCCATAATTGGAGTATACGGTTCTGGGGAAAGGAGCTGGAGATCTGCTAAGTCCTAAATCCCAAAGGCCTATTGGCAAGAACTGTGAGAAGCCCTCGGGAACTGCGGCTGGAGGAGCGGCAGGGTTACACTGTTTCAGGAGGATCATCGGCTGCCGTCAGAACTGGAAAGGAGGGTAGAGCAACAGGCCCCAGAATGGCTGCTGCACTGGCCTAGAGGGTGTCCCAGAGATGCCAAGATGGTGGAACTGAACAGCCGCCTGGGGGCGTGGGGGGGGGGGGACACATCGTCAGCCCTGCTCCATAACCTGCCCTGTAGAAGCATCTGGGAGAGGCTCAGCGTCAGTCCCAGGAGGGGACCAGAGTGCCATGCCTGCCCTCCCTCATTCCCACAGCTGCATTCTAGGCCTCCCTGGCCTCTCCAGCCTAGGCCAGCCTGATTCTGAAGCCCACACAGCTTCGGTGGGAACCACTGTAGAGCTGTCTGCGGTCCAGCTCCACTGAAGGCCCCATTCCAGAAACTGGCTTTCTGATCCATGGCAGAAGGAACCACCTTCCTCTGAGCCCAGGCCCCCACTTCCACAGCCTTTGGTCATCTGCTAGATCAAAGTTCCTCGGTATTTTTGGAAGGAACGTAATATTTGTATTTTGCCAAAATCAAGTCAGGTAAGAAGATTTATACATTTTCCTTTTCTATAACTCCCAGTTCAAAACCCAACTGAGAACTTATTTCCCAAATACAAAGTATAATGTGTAATATAACCTGAAAAATACTACCCACCTTTGAGGATCCCTCTGTTAGATCCTGCCCTTTATAGGGGCACCGTGAGGCAAAGATCATTGACCTCATCTTACCTAAGGGGGAAACTATGTCCCAGAAAAGCTGGTGCTATCCAATGGTATAAGTCACCCTCCTTTCAAACTCTGCCCCTGTAGTATCCCTAGTCTGCTGCCGGGAAAACAGCCAGGGATCCAATTCCAGCCCTGTATGGGACTACGTGGGTGATCCTCAGTTTCCTTACTGGTAAAAAAAAGGGGATAAAAACGCGGGGTTTTACGTGACACATTTTAAATGAGTTATAAAATTCAAATAGAAGTCTGCGAAAAAAATCTGCTATTGATCCTTCTGTAAAATGATACGATAATGTGTGAAAATTAATAAGGAAAACCTCAGGAGACCAGCAGTGGGGGACTCTTCAGACCACAGCACTTGTCAAGTGCAGACCCCATAGGAAAAGATGCACATTGCAAATTGATACTAGTTTGACTACTACTTTACCATCCCAGAGGGAGTAAGATTTCCTGCCCCAGCAACAGCCCAGCCTAAGAGAGGCCACTACACTTCCAGCTCCCAGCTCCTCCAGGGGACCTTTAGCTTACAACAGCCTTCACAACACTTCTATATAAGAAGCCTCCTGGCCTTTGTTTTCTGGACTATGGTTTTACTGTAAGCTGCTTGTCCCAAACTGCAATTCTCTGCTATTCCCAAATAAACACATTTTTGGTGGCAAAATAACTGGCGGTTTCATTTTTAGGGCCAACAAATGCATTTTAGGTTACTTAACAAAGCTCATTTACTCAGCAAGTATTTACAGAGGGTACACTAAACGCCAAGAAATTCACTGGCTGCTAGAGACACATGACGCAAAACACAGACAACCTTGATCTGGATAATGAATCTCGGTAAGGGGAAAAGCAGACGTTAAATAAATATGCTATACACTCAGTTAAATTGCGTGGAGCTCTAAGAAGAGCTCAGCGCAGCTGCACACGGGGCCCAGGTGCAGACCGATGCACTCAACAAGCCCAGGGCACGGACAGCCAGGCTGCAGGTGTGCGAGCGTCCTGGGCGCAGCGGGCGTGCCACTCAGGAAAATCTTGGCTTCCCAAGCAGGCCCCAGGAGAGAAATTCCAGAATTATCCAGAAGAGATGGGAGGAGCAAGGAAACCGGTGCTCAAGCCCATCTTAGCAGTGAAGCCTGATGGCAGGGCGCCCGCTGCAGGAGAACCGAGCAGCGTCTGAGCGTTGCCAGAGGCCGGCGGCTTGCAGCATTGCTCCCCCAAAAGCCGCCCAGATCACCACCCCCGGGGCCGCGAGCGCCCTCTGCCGACCACGGCATCAGGGCCGCCTGACACCGCCTCCCAAATGGGGAACCAAGCCCAGAGCGGGGCCAGCCGTGAGCACTCGGGGACCGTGGAGCCAGCCCTGCCTCCGCCCCGACCAAGCGCGCTACCTTGTCCACCTGTGCGGCGCAGAGCAGGTCTCGGGCCTCCAGGAAGGAGAAAACGTGGAGCAGCTCGTGCGGCCCAAGCCGAGGTTCCATCTCGCTCCGCCACCCCGGCCCCTCCCTCCCGCCACGCCTCCTACACGCTTCTGCGCCACTCGGCCAAGCCCCGCCCACCTCACCGCGCTTCCGCCCTGCAGGCCAAACCCCGCCTATCCCGCCGCGCTTCCCTCACGCTTGCGTCAAGCTGACCAAACTCCGCCCATCCCACCGCCCTTCCGCTTCACTTGGCCAGGTCTCGCCCATCCCACCGCACTTCCGCCCCGCAGGCCAAACCCCGCCCATCCCACCGTGCTTCCGCCGCACTCAGCCAAGCCCCGCCCATCCCATGGCAATTCCGCCCCACAGGCCAAACCCCGCCCACCCTGCCACGCTTCCGCTCCACTCAACCAAACCGCGGCCAACCCACCGCGCTTCCGCCCCGCAGGCCGACCCCGCCCTGCCCACCGCGCTTCCGCCCCTCAGACCAAGCCCCGCCCCGACTACCGCGCTTCCGCCGTGCAGACTACGCCCACCCAGCCTGCACTGCTCCGGATCTTCTGAGTCAATCCTCTTCCAGCCATCCAGCATATGCAGTAGCCAGTCCGCCCCGCTTCTCCCCAACCTTCCGCTTGCCTCTGACCACCCCCTTGGCCCTCGCCCTGACCTCTACTCCTGCACTGACCCTCACGCCAGGGACCTTGAGGCGAGCACCTCCCCAGCCCCGGCCCCCACCCTTGCCAGTGACTGCCCTGTCCTGCATTTCGGCCCCACCGCTTACACTCTCTCAACCTGGCCTTTGACAAGGTCCTCTCCTTTACCAGGGTCCAGCCGCCCCTGGTCGTGACACTCACCCTTACCTTGACCCTGACCCTCCCCTCCAACCTCGCCCTGCTTCTAACCCTCAACCCTGCTATCATCTGCCATCTATCCTACCGAAACGCCTACCTTCACCTGACCCTGGCACCGTAACCCTCACAGTGAACCTCACCCTGGCCGTGACACCCAGCTTCACTCTGACCTTGACATTCAAAGTCAGGGTCAGCGGTCGAGCTGCGGGTACAGGCTGGAATTTATACGGAGCTCAGAACTCCCAGAAGGTAGCCAGACTGCAGCTTAGAGTTGACAGGAGATGCGGCTGGAGAAACAGGCACACATCCCTCAAGTTTCTCTTGCTAAGTTTCTCTGCTCTGTTTTTAATTCTTCCTGAACTAAGGCTGCACTGTCCCAATTGTTGAGCCCTATGCTAAGTCTTAGGTCTAACAGAGTGAGTCCTTCCCTCCTTTTTCTCCTCTTCTGCCTAAACCCTTTTATTTTGATACAAACTGTAGAAACAGCTTATCAAATCTTACTAGACAACAAACAAGGGCTGATTGGGCTTGTATTTGGATTTACTAAATTAAGACATGAGTTCCAGGAATGCCTATCTCCTTACTTGCTCTTTATCTAAGGAGGGGATACGTCTGGTCCTGGCTCAACCTTATCCTGAAGGTAGAGATGTTGGTAAACCAGCTTAAACCTGATAGGTGCCCAACCTGAGCCATCCCTGGGCTTAACTCCTGCCACCTCACCTCCAAATGAGAGCACTGTATGAAACCCTCAGGACCAGAGTAGCCATGAATGGGGCCACTTCCCTGAATAGGGAAGCAGGAGAAGAAGGGGCCATGAACTGATGCCACCCCGGCCACTTCCCTGAATAGGAAGGGAAGAGGGGCAGACATCAGGCAGAACTACCTGGGCTTTTCATAATAAATCTTGAAACTGAACTAGCTTTTAATGCCTCTGAAAACAAAACCAAAACAAACCTGCCCTCCCACCTGTGTTTCAGTGTGAGGACATCTTACCCTCTGCACTCCCCTAGACGGCTCTCCCAGGACCGTCCCTGACTGGGAAGGCAGAGCCTGGAGAACCAGCACCATGGCAGGCACAGCCCCGGAGCCCACTGTCTCCCTCTGATGGGTAGGTCAGCAGCACGCAGAACGGAAGCCGACAGTGCAAGCTGCAGGTCTCCTCTGCTGGAGCTGGACATCCTCATCACCTGGCTGGGAGCAGGACCAGGCATGGAGTGGACTGAGTGTGGCTGGGTAGAGGCCATGGGAGGTCGAGTCAGGCTATGCAGAAGAACAAGAAGCCTGGGGACTTGGGGAGCAGGACAACAGGGCTGGCCCAGCGTCTCAGCCCTCTGGAATGAAGGGCCGAATCAGCTCCGGGTTCAACAGTGACTCTTCGAGAGGCCGGTCCACGTGGAAGTCATGGACATGGGGGGGCCCTGGGTGGGCCTTGGGGGCAGGTCCCCCTGGGCGCTGGGGAATCGGCAGCTCCGAGGGGTGGGCAGGCAGGGGAGCCGTGAAGAAGTACTGGTGCAGGAGGGCCTGGGGGCAGCAAGCAAGGGAAAGCAGAAGGAAATCAGTCACCTCCCCGTCCCCGCCTCAGCTCTCTTCCCTGTGAGGGAGGACCTGAGCACTGCCCTCCTGAGGCTCGCTCCCACAGCATCTCTGAGTGTTCACCATCTGAACACTGTTCCGGAGGCTGGCAGAACAAAGAACCTGCCCTCGTGACGTCTTCCACGAGTCAGGGGTGCAGGTGACCAACAAGATAAAGGAAGATACAGGGTGCATCACATGACTAGGGCTGTGGAAGAGACAGCAAGGGGGTGAGGGATGCTGGAGAGGCTGCAGGCCTGCAAAGCGATGCTCGAGCAGAGAGATGCACGGGTGAGGCCCAAGGACATGGAGTGCGCCTGGAGCCCAAGGGGGAATGAGCAAAGGGGCAGGAGCTGGCAGGGCCAAGGAGGTGATGGCCCCAAGTGTGTGACACCCGTTGGCCCCTAGGACCTGGGCTTCTGCTCTGAGAGGGGGTCACAGGAGAGCCCTGCAGGGGGTTTTAGGCGGCTTGCCAGGTGGAGGACACACTGAATGGGCAGAAGCAGGCAATGGCGGGGTGGGGTAGTGTGCAGGGGCTACCAGACTGCAGGAAGCGGTCGGATGGCCTTGGCCCACTTTAGAGGAGCCGATGACGTGAGAACTCACCAGGGGCCATGCCAGTGCTGAGGGTGGGAAGGGAACGGCAGCCATGAGGCTGGGGACACAGGTATACCCAAGGCAGAGGCCCTGGCACTACTGGCCATCAGCCCATGGTCCTCCCCCTCCTTCCCTGCCACACAACCCACCCTTCTGGGTCCCCCTTGCCAGACCTCTGCTCATCATTTCTCTCATGCTTAAACCTGCACTCCCCCAAAGTCAGTCCCAACACCCCACCCTCAGGGCCCAGGATGATAGCGGGAGTTTATCATGCAGAGTGAGTATCTGTTGAAGGGATGAGGGATAACACAGATGCACTCTTCTGCAAGGTAGGCATGGGCCCCCTGACCTGCCTGTGACCCCTGGGCTCTGTTCCAACCCATCACAGTCCTGAGGGGCTTCAACCTCGGGATTGCGGGTCCTGAGTGAGGGGTATCAGGGAAAGTGGGTCACCGTACCTGGGAGGCTGAGATGCGCTGGCGCGGAGGGTAGAGGAGGAACTGCCCCAGCAGGTCCAAGGCTTGAGGAGACGCGTCGGGCAGCACCTCCTCCAGGGGCACGGGCGCCTGCTCCTTGAAGGAGATCTTGTTGTAGTCGGGCAGCTCTGTGATCTCCTAGAACCACTGTCATTAGTTCTTGCTCGCTATGGCCCACCTGCTCACTCTCGCCCGCGGCTCCCACTCCTGCTGTCACTCCTGAAATCCCACATCCCCTCCCTGACTCAGGTACCTGTGCCATACCCAGCTTGGTGAGAAGTGCAAGTGTGCTGGGAGAGAAGGGACAGGACCTAGCCTCAGGCATCCAGCAGGACAGAAAGGGAGAAGCCCCCGAGGGAGGCCAGGACAGTGGTATGGGTGGTCAAGGAGGCATGGGGCCATGAGGAAAAGGTGCAGGAAAGGGTGGTCCTGGCTACTGAGGGGAAGGGAGGACACCTGCCCCCACCCCTCCCCACTGGGAACCCTTGCAAACCGGCCAGACTTGAGGGCTGGGGGTGCCCAAGATTCGAAGCACACAGCAAAGCTGTTCAATATCGTTCTCCCCAGGAAAGAGAGGGGATCCGTTCAGCAATTCCCCCAGGATGCAGCCCACAGCCCTGTGGATACAGACCCAAAGAGCTCAGAGATCTCACACCAGGACACACATCTCCCCCCACCAGCTCTGTCATCTCACACCAGGACACAGATCTCCTGACGCCAGCTCTGTCGCCTGTCACCTCACACAAGGACACAGATCTCCCACCACCAGCTCTGCCACCTCACACCAGGACACAGATCTGCCCACGTCAGCTCTGTCACCTCACACAAGGACATAGATCTCCCCCCCACCAGCTCTGTCATCTCACACCAGGACACAGATCTGCCACGTCAGCTCTGTCACCTATCACCTCACACAAGGACACAGGATCTCCCACCACCAGCTCTGCTACCTCACACCAGGACACAGATCTGCCACGTCAGCTCTGTCACCTCACACGAGGACATAGATCTCCCCACACCAGCTCCGTTGCCTCACACCAGACACACATCTCCTACCACCAGCTCTGCCACTTCACACCAGGACACAGGTCTCCCCCCATCATCTCTGTCACCTCACACTGGGACCCAGATCTCCCTAACCCCAGTTCTATCACCTCACACTATAGACAAAGATCTCCTGCCACCAGCTCCATCACCTCACGCTAAGGACACAGATCTTCCCACATAGCACCCACACCTCATACTGGGGCCAAGGAACCACAAACAGCACAGATGCTTCATATCTAGGAATACAGACTCGTAAACAAAGACCACAAGCCTAGAACACAGAACATATCCCCCTACTAAACAGCTCACTGGCCTCAACCCTAGAAAACACAGTGACACCCTCACTAGTTCTGAGACTTCTCAGAGCCTCAATTTCTGGGACACACAGCCACCACCTTACACTCCTCGCCTTCCGGGGCAGACCTCCAAAACAGCCCCTACATCTCAAGCTCTTGAGCTTGTGCAAATCATCCTACCCCAAATAAAGGCTTCGAGCCTTCACACTCAGGGACCCAGGCCTCTGGATAGCTCACCTCCTGGGATATATGCAACCCCTATACACTCATGTAGATGATCCATACGCCTTGAGCCTCACACCACCTCCCCCACTCCAGCCCGGAAGCTTCCCACTCTGATCACACCTAATCCCCACCCAGCTCAAAAATGTCGTAGAGAGGAAAACTGACACCAAACTCCTCAGACAGCCCAACCAGGGAAGACACCCCAAGGCAACCTATAGTTCACAGAAGACACCCCCAAATAGCTTAGCAACCCCAAAGCCCAGGAGAAAAAGGTGACTCCATAACCCACCTTCCCCCACGCCCAGCCCACAGGAGCCTCACCACAGGTCAACGCCCTGGTCATACTGGCGAGCGCCGTACAGGAGCTCAGGGGCTCGGTACCACCTGTGAGGAGGAGGGCGGGAAGTCACAACCAGGTGGCTGGTCTGCCAGAAGGCTGCCTGAATAGGTCACCCCAGCCCCACATCAGACCCACAACCAATGTCTGAATTGAAGGTTCAGAAGCACCTCATCCCCAGTGAGAAGGATGGGGCCCGTCCATTGCCAAGCCCTGCCTGGGAACTGGCCTTCCCTACCTGGTGGCCACCTGGTGTGTGTAGAGGCGGCTGCCATCTGGGGAAAACACCCGGGCCAGGCCAAAGTCCGCTATCTTGAGCTGGCCTGAGGCACTGATGAGCAGATTGGCCGGTTTCAGGTCCTGAGAGCACCAAAGGAAGCATCAGTTCCTCCAGATCCCCCAGAGGACCTTGGGACGTGAGCTTGGAAGGCTAAGCACATGGGTCAGCCCAGGCCCCCACCCTCTCCAGGGCCACTTACTCTGTGGTGTGGCCACACCACAGGTCCTATTCTCTCTGACCCCCTCTGACCACGCCTTCTTCAAGGGCTGGCCCCGTAGGTCCCGCCACAGCCCATGCAGAGACTGACCCGATGCACGATGTTGTTGGCATGGCAGAATGCGACACCCTTGAGCAGCATCTGCAGGTAGCTCTTGACCTGTGCCTGGACCAGTGGCCTCTGGGCGTGGCGCACCACCTCAGCCAGATCTGACAGCATGAACTCGAAGGCCAGCACAAAGCCTGCGCCGTGCGGGAACACGGCCTTCAGCTGCACCACCTGCGGGGCAGGCATCCCGTCACCCCTGGACCCACATTGCTCAGACCGTCTCTGGGACCCCCAGCCCTTGCCCTGACAGAGGACAAGGCAGGCAGAGGTGATGCGAGATCTGAGCTCAGAAAGGAGTTCTGAGCTCTCTATTGGCTCCCCTCTCTGGAGAGAAGGCAGGTCCCCATCTAACACCGCACTCACACTCAGGGAAAAGGAGGTCTAAGGAAGGTCACCTACGGCAGGAACTGGGAAATCACCTGGGGGGCAACCCTCTCTCTCTCACACACACAGCACAGGTCTCCTCTGGTTTCCTCTAGGGCCATGAAACCCCAGCATCAGGAGACACATCACATATACTTCCTGAGGGCCCACGGGTCACAGGGACTAGGCAGCACAGCAGTGAGCAGGAGCAAGGCCTGGCAGGTCCTAATGACTTTAAGGAGCTCACAGCACAGGGACACACACACCTAACACATGAGAAAGCAAACCGCCAGGGTGTGTCCAGGTTCTGAGGACAGAGAATAAAACGGGTGGGGTCAGTAACGCAGGGATGTGGGAAGGAGCTGAGGGCCGAGGGACCACAAGCACAAAGACCCAACGTGGGAACAGGTAGGAGGCTGGGGGGTCGAGAGCATGTAGGATCCTCTAGGGGAAGGACATTTGCTCGGTTCTGTGGCCTGGACGGTGTCACAGGAGACACTTCAGAAGTTATGTGAAATGAATGAAGAGAGGGGCTGGAGTTCTCTGTGTGAAGAAAAGCCAGTGGGTTTTTCAAGCGAGGAAGTGGATTCCATCCACACTTGTTGACAGTGGGGAGAGGAGCACAGTGAGGAAGCGGCTGCACTGGCTCCGGTAAGATTGGAAGGTGGCGAGGGCTCAACTCCGGAGGGTTTTACGGTTGAACACTCTGGGCTGCCGACTCGAGCTGAGGGGCCCTGTCACCCGCCTTCTTACGGGCCCTCCACCTCTCCCGCACGTGGGCTGTCTGCACGTCCCTGGACTGCCCTCAAAAAAATGCAAACAGACTTATTGCTGGTTTTCAGACTTTGAAGGTAGCACACGATCATTGCACAGATCACACACATTCAGATAATACACAGAATTACAAAACAAACAACAGAAGAAACAGCCTATCACCTACAATCAACCTTACAGTACATTCTGTCAGACTTTACAACAGTTATGGCGTGTACTAACACATATTCTCATATATATATACACACACGTTTTCGTACAAAACTAGGATGACAAGTTTTTAGATGTGTTTTATAAACAGTTTTACAACATGCTTTTGTCATATATCCAATGTATCATAGAAAACTCCAGAGGATAACAGACAAGCAGGAGCACGACACAAATGTCACTCCCCAGGGATGAGAGAAAGCATGGTGAAGAGCAATGAGGCTGGGGGTGTATGTCTCTCTCCCCGTGTGCCCATAGCACCTCCAGTCCCATCACAGACGAACCAGGCCATGTGGGCCCTGCCTTCTCTGTGCATCTCCCCTACTGCACTTAAGTTATCAGAAGCTGGTTCGGGGCCCATGCCCAGCACAGGGTAGGGCCTACGGGTGGACCCCAGGTTAGAACATCTGGACTCCTCAATCAGACCCCAGCCAAAGCCTCCACGGACCAGCTGCGTGCCCACAGCTGGTGGACGAGCCTCCTCCCCTGGCCCGAGAAGAACGGGAGATCCTGAAACTGGCCTTGCAGAGCAGCAACTCAGAATGACAACGAACCTAACACAGTTAACCCAGCCTGTGGAACAAAACAGAACTCAACAGAGGCAGTTATCATCATCATTACAAATCACCAAATGTTTGATGAAAAGAAGTCAGTGAATAAATGAATGAATTATGAGTACAGGAAGAAATAAGGGGGTAAGAGGGAATGGGTGCAGAATGACTTAAGTGGGGGCCAAGGTGGTTAAGACAGGAGTAAGGGAGGGGTGCAGGAGGAGCACAGGGAGCCCAGACCAACTCACGTGCTGATTGTCCTCGATCTCCTGCAGGGCCTTGATCTCCCGCAGGGCCTGGTTGGGGATGCCATCCTCCAGGCGCCGCAGGGCCACCTTCTTGAGCGCCACGATCTCTCCAGTCTGCGGGACACAACGCTGACACTGCCACCCATCCCGGGGTGGGGAAGGGCGTGCGCCTCGGGACAGGTGTCATGTGGGGGGTCGCAGAGGCCCAAGGCCCTTGGGGGAGTGGGAAGCGCCCCCACCCCGTTCTGGAGGGAAATCAGATCTAGCCTGGGACCCAGCTGCTGCGGCGCTGCGCGAACAGCGCCCAGACTTTGACGCCACGCTCCTCGGGGCACTCGCGGGACGACTGCGGTGGCATCGCGGGTGGCTGGGCAGCTGACCGCAACCTGGACGGCACCCCCTGAAGGGGGCCGAAGTGGTGGGCGCACACCACGTAGCGGGGCGGCTGGCGCAGCGGTGCAGACGTGGGGCGGGAAAACGGGGTGTGTCTCGGCCAGGAACTGCTGGAAGCTGAGCGGGCAGGCCTGCGCGCCGCACCGCGCCCGGCTCACCTCCACGTGCTTGGCCTTGAAGACGATGCCGTGCGCGCCCTCTCCGATGCGGCCCAGGATGCAGTACTGGTCCATGCCTGCGCCCCCGCGGGCCCCGCCCCTCCCCGCTGGCCCCACGCGGCTGCCTAGCAACGAGCTGCCTCCCGGCGCCGGCAGCTGCGGACGGCGTCCGGGCCTCGTCTATGCCTTCGCCTGTTCCCCGCGGCCAGGCCGCAGCCCACTATATTCGGGGGAAGCCATAGCGCGCGGAGGGCGCAATGGCTCCCAGTAGCCCCTCCCCGCACTCCAGACATCACGTGACCAGCGACGCCGGGGCACGCAGCGGGGGGCGGAGCCGCCGCGCCTGAGGGTGGGGCTTCGCGGCCAGGGGGGCGGGACGGGGCCGCGCGGTCGCGATAGGAAGGCATCGCAGGTGGGGGCGGGGCTACGCGTCTGGGGCGGGGGCTCCTGGCGACAGGGCGGGGCCTCCTGGAGAGGCGGGGCCAGCTCCGTCCCACCAGGCCAGGATCCTCACCTGTAGCTGGTCATGCCAGCTTCAAGGACACTCTGGGGCCAGTGATGATGGGAGCCTGGCCTAGGGCCAAGTTGTGGAAGGAACGTGGGTGGGGCCTCCCTTCTGGAAGGTCAGCTGGCAACGCGTAGAGACATCTTTTAAAAAGTTCGAACTCTGACCAGAAAGTCCACGTCTAAGGCTTCTCATGAGGTAACATTTGAAGGAATTTGCATGAGTGATTCTGAAGAAGTCCATACCATCAAAGGATGTGGACAAAAAACACAAGTTGCTCTTAAACCCCTGAAAAGATGCTCAGTCTCACACACAAGATAAATGCAAAATAATCTACAGTTTTCCACCTATCAAATGACTAATGATCCCAGATCTAATCCATTAGCCAGGCTGTGGGAAAACAGGAGCTCTTATACATTGCTGGTGGGAGTGTAACTTGGCAATGTTGGTAAGTTACAGATACATATCCTTGGACTCAGCAAGGCCACTTCTAGAAATTCCCCAGCAGATATACTGCACACATGTGAGAACACGTGACGTGTGCAAAGTTACTCATCGCAGCACCGAGTGAACAGCAAAAAACTGGAAACACCACGGATGTCCATCAGTAGGAGACCGCCTAAATGGTGGCACACTCATCCAGTGGAGTATGTGGCCTGATGCTTTTTTATGTGCAGTCATAAGAAGCCTTCTAAGATACATTGTTTAGTTAAAAAGGCAAGATGCAGAACAGAGCATACAGTGTGCCCCTAGCTGTGTAAGGAAAAGAAAAAAACCTAACTAATACCTGTTCATCCATTACAAGGTATCTGTAAAGATACTCAAGATTTCATAATTGCAGTGACCTGGTGGAGGGACTGCAAGGACTGGGGACAGGGTAGGAGGTAAACTTTTCACTCTTTGTATTCTTGGAGTTTTGAACTGTATCGTTTATTAATTTTTCAAAAAGGTAAGTATTTTCTGGCTCAGAAGTTCCACCTTTGTTTTAAAAATTGCAGAAGAATGCCTTGATGTCCAAACAAAGATATTCACCCTGTTTGATGATAGCAGAGGCCAGAAAATAACCCAAATATCCCATGGAAGAATGGGTAGATAAGTTATGGGAGTGCTTTAGAATGGACTATTTTGTAGCTATTAAAAATGGTGAGGAAATGGATGTGGCATGGGAAAAGGATGGTCTTCAAAAACTAGTACTGGGTCATTTGAAAGGTCATATGAGGAAAAAATGTATATTGACCCAAACCTCACACCATACACAAAAACTGATCCCAGATGGACTGCAGAACTAAATACTGAAGGTAAACAATGAAGTTTTGGAAGAAAACAGAATGTCTTAATGACTTTGGGTTAGGTAAGATTTTTCTTAAAGAAGTTATGGAAAGCACTAAAAGGGAAATTGAAAGCCCTAACATGAGAAATTGGACTTTATCAATAGTAAGAGCATCTGTCCTTCAAAAGATACCACTAAAGAGTGAAAAGGAAAGCCACGGAAAGGGAGAAGATACCGAAATACATATATATGACCAAGGCTCCTATCTAGAACTTATAAAGAATTCATAAAAAATAAGTAAGAAGCAGACAAACTTACCAGAAAAATGGGCAAAACCTGGAGTAGGCACTTCACAAAAGGCAATACCCAAATAGCCAATAAATACTTGACAAGGTCTGTGCTAACTTCACTAGTCACCAGGAAATTTCAAATTAAAACAATTTTACTGGGATGCCAGGTGGCTCAGTCGGTTGAACATCCGACTCTTAATTTCAGCTCAGGTCATGATCTCAGGGTTGTGGGACTGAGCCCTGCATCAGGCTCCGTGCTCAGCAGGGAGTCTGCTTGTCCCTCTCCCTCCCCTCACTCGTGCTCTCTCTCTAAAATAAATAAATAGGGGCACCTGGGTGGCTCAGTTGTTAAGCATCTGCCTTCGGCTCAGGGCATGATCCACGGTCCTGGGATCGAGCCCCACATCGGGCTCCCTGCTCTACTGGGAGCCTGCTTCTTCCTCTCCCACTCCCCCTGCTTGTGTTCCCTCTCTTGCTGGCTGTCTCTCTGTCAAATAAATAAAATCTTTTAAAAAATTAAAAAATAAAATAAATACATAAAATCTAAAAACTCCGAATTTTACTGTAACCACCCAGAATCCACTTAAATGAGAAAGACAGACAATACCAAATGCTGGTGAAGACGTCGAGCAGCCAGAACTCTCATACACTGCTGATGTGAGAGCAAGTCCATACAGCCACTTTAAACAGTTTCATACTATCTTTTCAAACTCATGTGGAGATTTTTACATATTTATAGATGGATAGATACATACATACATACACATATGTAATCTAGTAATTCCACCCCTAGGAATTAAACTTGGCAGAAGTGCATATAGGTATGTTCCCAAAGGACATACAGGTTCATAGCAGCACTCTTTAATAGCCCAACCTGGGAACAACCCAAATGTCCACAGTAGAATGGATAAATAAACTGTGAATATTTACCCAGTGGAGTTCTACAGAGTGATGAGAATGAACGAAGCATCACCACTGGCAACAACATGGATGAATCATAAACACCATGTTGAGCCTAAGAAGCTAGACACAAAAGCATGTGAAATGGTGGACCCACTGTGGAAAACAGCACGGTGGTTCCTCAAAAATTAAAAACAGAATTGCCATATGATCTAGAAAATCTACTTTTGGGTATATATATCCAAAAGAACTGAAAGTGGGATCCTGAAGAGATATTTGTACACCTATTTTTATATTAGCATTATTTACAATGGCCAAAAGGAGAAAGCAACCCAGGTGTCCATCAACAGATGAATAGATTTTAGAATGTGGTATATATGTACAATAGAATATTATTTATCCTTAAAAAGGGAGGAAATTCTGACACATGTTACAGCATGCATGGACCTTGAGTACATTATGCTAAGTGAAATAAGCCAGTCATGAAAAGACAAACACTGTAGGATTCCACTTACATGTGGTATGTAGAATAGTCAAATTCATAGAAATAGAAAGTGGACTGGTCAGTGCTAGGCGCTAAAGGGAATGGGGTGAAGAAAATAGGGAGCTATTGTTTAATGGGTACAGCATTTCAATTTTACCAAATGAAAAGTTCTGGATACTGGTTGACCAACAATATAAATATACTTAACACTACTGAACTGTGCACTTAAAAATGGTTCAAAAAACAAAATAAATGATTCAGATGGTAAACTGTAATTTGTTTTCCCCACAATGCAATTTTTAAAAAAGATTTTACTTATTTATTTGAGAGTGAGAGAGGGGAGAGAACAAGTGGGGAAGAGGCAGGCAGAGGGAGAAGCAGACTCCCCGCTGAGCAGGAAGCCGGATGTGGGGTTCGAGCCCAGGACCCTGGGATCATGACCTGAGCCGAAGGCAGACGCTTAACCGACTGAGCCACCCAGGCGCCCCCACAATGAAATTTTTTTAAATTAAAAATCTAAAATGAAATGAAGGGAGTGGGCACGTGGGTGTCTCAGTTGGTTACACACCTACCTTTCCATTATCCCCAATCTGTTTATTTATTCAATCATTTATTTATATTACTGTGGACATAGTAATGGCTGAGGTCATGGTCCAAGGTCCTGGGATCGAGCCCCACATTTGGCTCCCTGCTCATCACGGAGTCTGCTCCTGTCTCTCCCTCTGCCTCCCCCCTCATGCTCTCTCTCTCTCAAATGAATAAATAAAATCTTGAAAATAAGAAAGAAAGAAAGAAAGAAAGAAAGAAAGAAAGAAAGAAAGAAAGAAGAATGGAATATGAGGGACCTGTAGGACAATAATAGTGCTTCTAACATTTAGGAGAGGAGAAAGAGCACAGGGATGAAAAAAATATTAGAATAAATAATGACAGAAAACTTCACAAATATTGGGGGAAAGATTTTAGAAGCTGAGTGAACCCCAAACAGAATTAACTCAAAGAGATCCATGCCCAGAAACATCAAAATCAAATTTCTGGACACTAAAGGGAAAAGAAGAACACTTGAAAGCATCCATAGGGAGATGATACATTGCCCACAGAACACAAAGTCTCCAGTGGCTGTGATTTCTCACCAGAAGTCATGGAGGCCAGAGAAGTGGCACGGCGTTTTTCAGGTGCTAAGAGAAGAATTCCATATCCAGGGAGAAAATCCATCAGAAATGAAAGGGAAATGAAGACGTTCTCAAAGGAAGGAAAACAGAGATTTTGTTGTTAGCAGACCTCACCTAGAGGAATTGCTAAAGGAAGTCCTTGAGACAGAAGGGAGATGATAACAGAAGAAAGCAGGGAATGCTGGGAGTGAAAAGAGGAGTAGAACAGGTTAATATTTGGTGAATATGATAGGTTATTCTTCTTTACTTGGGTTTTAAAAATTGTTTGATATTTGTTTTTTTTAAAAGACTTTGTTTATTCATTTGAGAGAAAGACAAAGAGACCACAAGCAAGGGGAGAGGCAGAGGGAGAGGGAGAAGCAGACCCCCCACTGAGCTGGAGCCCGATGTGGGGCTCGATTCCAGGACCTGGAGATCACGACCTGAGCCAAAGGCAGACACTTAACCACCTGAGTCACCCAAATTGTTTGATATTGGAAAGAAAAACTTATAGCATTGTTTGAAGTGGTTCTTAAAGTAGTCACAGACAATACTGAAAATGGAAAGTAAAAATCTGCTTCAGAAAAAAGTGCACAGGAGCCAACCGAAAAGAGCTCCCCACAGCCAACGCTGAAACGGTTCAACCAACGAAATAAATAATGTAGTATTGGATTATAGCCCCAGGTATAAAGTAAATGTCCATGGGTTCACAGCAATATAAATAAATGATTGAGTAAATAAACAGATGGGGGATAATGGAAAGTATCTTATGCAGGAGAAAATAATTTATGTAGATGCTCTGATCTCAGGAGGTACGCATGACTCCCCTAGTGCGGGTGGTACATTGTGTCTTCCTGGCAGAGGACAGTATGGAAAGGGAGTACAAGGACTATGCTGGGGAGACACCTGACAGGAGACCATCTCAGCCAGGAGATCAAGGTCAACATCACTCGTGATAAGTTGTGCTGACGGTACGTATCACAGATACGTGGAAAGACTAGAACTTTCCTCTGTGGTCTCCACCCGCCAACCCCCGCAATCCCATGACCTCCATCTAACCATGAGAAAAACACCAGGAAAAGCCGAACTTGGGGGCAATCCACAAAAATACTTGACTAACACTCCTCGAAACTGTCAAGATCATCAAAATAAGAAAAGTCTGAGAAACTGTCAGAGCTGAGAAGAGCCTAAAGAGATTAACAACTAAAACTCGGTATCTTGGATGGAAACCTGGAAGAGAAAAAACACATTAGGTTAAAACCGGGGATGTACTGTATGGTGACTAACATAATATAATTTAAAAATTTTAATAAATAAATAAATAAATAAATAAATAAATAAATAAATAAATAAAACTAAGGAAATCTGATGGGGCGCCTGGGTGGCTCAGTCGTTAAGCATCTGCCTTTGGCCCAGGGCGTGATCCCAAGGCTCTGGGATCAAGCCCCACATTGAGCCCCGCATCAGGCTCCCTGCTCCGCTAGGAGCCTGCTTCTTCCTCTCTCACTCCCCCTGCTTGTGTTCCCTCTCTCGCTGGCTGTGTCTCTCTCTGTCAAATAAATAAATAAAATCTTAAAAAAAAACAAAAATCAAAAACTAAGGAAATCTGAATAAAATATGGACTTTAGCTAATAACAATGTATCGATATTGTTTATTAATTGTGATAGATGTACCATATTAATATAAAATGTTAATAGGAGAAACTGGGCATTAGGCATATGCAAACTCTATTATCTTTGCAGTTTTTCTGTAAATCTAAAACTATTCTAAAATTTTAAAGTTTCCTTTAAAATGTATATATATATAAACACGAATCCAAGACAGCCAGAGGGGTTCTATCAAAATAAGGCAAAGTAGACTTCAGAACAAAGAAAGCTACCAGTGTCAAAGAGAAACATTATAATTATTAAAAAGGGTCAATTCATTAAGAAGACTTAATCTAAAATGTGTATGCACCAAGCAATAAAATTGACAGAACTGAAAAGAGAAATAGATATATCTTCAGTTACAGTTTTCTATCACAGTAATTGACAGAACCACGAGACAGAAAATCAGCAAAGACATAGAAGAACTGAGCAAAACTATCAACCAAGTACCCCCAAGAGTGTGCAGAGGTACACAAGCTCATTATAAGGTGTAGATGGGAAGGCAAAGAAACTAGAATAGCTAGTTTTTATTTATTTGTTTGTTTGTTTTTAAGTAATGTCTACACCCAGTGTGGGGCTTGAGCTCACAACCCCGAGATCAAGAGTCACACGCCCTCTGAGCCAGCAGGTGCCCCTAGAATAGCTATTTTCAAAAGTGCTGAAAAGGAAGAATAAAGTTCAAGGGAGGAAACACCCTTCTCAATTGCAGGGAGTGTATATCGCTACAGTAACCACCACAGTGTGGTAATAGCAGGCAAACAGATACATAAATCAATGGAACAGAATAGAGTCCAGGGATAGGCCTAAAAAAGTATGGCCAATTTTTTGTTTTGTTTTCTAAACTGAAATACAATTCACATACCATAATATTCCCCCCCTTTAAAGTGTACTCTTAGGTGATGTCTGGTATATTCACAAAATTTTTAAATATTCACAAGATTGCAACCATCACTACTATCCAATACCCAGGGTATATTTTCATCACCCTCCAAAAAGACCCCCGCCCCATTAGCGGTCATTCCCCTCTCCTGTCTTCTCCCAACCCTGGACAACCACTAATCCACTTGCTATCTCTATGAATTTGCCTAGTCTGGACATTTTATATAAATAAAATCATACAACATGTGACATTTTGTGTCTGACTTTCTTCACTTAGCATTTTTCAAGGTTCAGCCATGTTGTAACATGTATCAGTATCTCATTCCTTTTTTATGAATAAATCATATCCATCATATGGGAATACCTCATTTTGTTTATTCATTTCTTAGGTGATGGACATTTAGGTTGGTTCCACTTTTTGGCTCTGTTATAGTGCTGCTAGGAACATTTGTGTACAAGTTTTTGTGTGCAATTATGTTTTCGGTTCTCTTGGGTATACATGTAGGGGTGGAACTGCCTGGCCCTATGGTAACCACGTTTAACTCTTTGAGTCGCTGCCACACCTTGTCCGAAGTGGCTGCACCTGTGTACGTTCCCACCAGAGGTGTATGAGAGTTCCTATTTCCCCACATCCTTGCCAACACATTGACCATCTTTTTTATTTCGGTCACCCTAGTAAGCATAAGGTGGTTTGATTTGTATTTCCCTAATAACCAATACTGTTGAGCATATATTTATGTGCTTGTAGGCCATTTGTACATCTTCTCTGGGAAATGTCTGTTCAAGTCCTTTCCCCCATTATCTACTGGGATATTTGTTTTTATATTGTTGACTTGAAAGGGTTCTTTATGTGTTCTGGATGCTACATTCTTACCAAATATATGATTCGCAAATATTTTCTCCTATTCTGGGAGTTATCCGTTTCACTTTCTTGACAGCATTCTTTGAAGCACAAATTTCATCTTTTTCACTTTCTTGATAGTGTTTTTTGAAGCACGAATTTCATTTCAAATTTCAAGCATAAATGAAAAAAAAGATATGATGCTTTTGCTATAGGCATCATATCTAAGAAACCACTGACTAATCCAAGACCACAAAGACTTCTATTTTCTAAGAGTTTCATAGGGTTAGCTCTTATATTTAGGTCTTTGACCGATTTCGAGTTCATCTTTTGATGTGGTTTGAGACAGAGGTCTAACTTCATTATTTTGAATGTGGACATACAGTTGTCTTAGCAGTATCTGTTGAAAGGATGATTTCTTTCTTTTTGCATTGTCTTGGAACGCTTGTCAAAAATCAGCTGACCATAGTATATGGGTTTTTTTCTGGACTATCAATTCTATCCCACTAGTTTGTCTATCATGCCAGTATCACCCAGTCTTGATTACTGTAGCTTTGCAGTAAATTTTGAAATCAGAAAATGTGAATCTTTAAATTTTGTCCCTGTTTTTCAGGACTGTTTTGGCTATTCTGGGTCCCTTGCATTTTCATATGAATTTTAGGATCAGCTTGTTAATTAGTACAAAAAAAGTGAACTAGATTTTGTAGGGATTGTAATGAATCAGTATATAATTTGGGGAGTTTTGCCATTTTAAGTCATCTAATCCAGGAAGATAGGATGCCTTTCTACTTATTTAAATCTTCTTTAATTTCCTTCATTGATGTTTTGCAGTTTTCAGGGCAACACTGCTGAACTCCTTTATTAGCTTTTACCATTTTCATGTGGATTCCTTGGTGTTTTTTGTATACAAAATCATGTCCTCCATAAGTGGAGATAGTTTTACATGTCTTTTAATCTAGATGCCTTTTATTTCTTCTTGTCTAATTTTACCTCCAGTAAAATGCTAAGTAAAAGTGGAGAAACCAGACATGGTTATCTTTGTTCCTGATATCAGGGAGAAAACTTCAGTCTTCCACCATTAAGCATGATAATAAATGTGGGATTTCCATAGATGCCTTTATTAGGTTGGAGAAGTTCCTTTCTATTCTCATTTTGTTGGCTATTTATATCCGTTAAGGGTTTTGGATTTGTCAAATGCATTTTTTCCCCTGTGTCTATTGAGGTTAGCATGTGGAATTTGTCCTTTATTAATATGGTATATTACATTGTTTGATTTTCTTATTTTGAACCCACTTTGCATTCCTTGGATAAATCTCACTTAGTCATTATGTATAACCCTTTTTTAGAAAAGCATCCTTTTCTGGGCAGTTTTATATTCACGATGAAACTGAGGAGAAAATACAGAGTTCCCATATATTCCCTGTCCTCACAAATACACAGCTTCCTCCACCACCACCATCCTGCTCAGAGTGGTACATTCGTTAGAATCAACGAACTAACACTAACACTTCATTATTATTCAAAGTCTATAGTCTATTAAGAACTACTTTTGGTGTTGTACGTTCTACGGATTTGGACAAATGCATAATAGCATGTACCCACCATTACCGTATTATATAGAATAGTTTCATTGCCCTGGAAGTCCCCTGTCCTCATCACATTCATACCTTTTCCTTAATCCCTGGCAACCACCAAACTTTTTACTGTCTCCACAGTTTGGGCTTTTCCAGAATGTCATGGAGTTGGAATCACACAGTACGTAGCCTTTTCAGGTTAGTTTCTTTCACTTAATATTATGCATTTAAGGTTCCTTTATGTCTTTTCATGGTTTGATAGCTCATTTATTTTTATTTTGAAATTGTTTTAATATATAAAACATCTTGGAGCAAAAAAAAAAAATGAAGAAAAACACAAAACATACAGGCAAATTTTTACTCCATGAGCTTCTCAAATCCTCACTTGTTCACCAACCCCCAAGATCAAAAACTTTTCTGAAGAGGTATCCCCGGGTGGTGCAGTTGGTTGAGCGAATGACTCCTGGTTTCGGCTCAGGCCCTGATCTCAGGATCTTGAGGTCGAGCCCTGCACTGGGCTCTGAGTTCAGTGAGGAGTCAGCTTGAGTTTCTGTCTCTCTCCCTCTGCCCCTCCCTGCGCTTGCTCTGTCTCTCCCTCTAAAATGAATAAATAAGTCTTAAAAAAATTAAAAGGTATTCAGTCACCAACAATGATGTTATTAATAGCGATATGGATCAATTTCACAAAAAAGGCCAATGAATCCCATCTAGCAAATCCTACTGCTGTTGCCATGGCAATCTTCTGGAATTCTTTTCTATCAGGTTTAGTGCATCTTTCAACCAGCCAAACTGAGTCCTTCACGAACTGCTGACTTGGCTCAGTGAACTGCCTGGCCTAATCCATGATGTCTGCCCACCAGCACCTCGGATGCCCAGGACATGTAGCACAAAAGTGGATTAGCTCATTTCTTTTCAGCACTTAGTAATATCCCACTGTCTGGATGTGCTGAAGTGTATTTATCCAATCACCTGCTGAAGGATTTCTTGGTTGCTTCCAAGAGTCCTGGCAATTATGGAGTAAAGCTGCTATAAACATCTATCTGCAGGTGTTGTTTAGACAAAAGCTTTCCACTCGTTTGGGGAGAAACCAGAACAGGAGCACAGTGGCTGAACTGAATGGTAAGAGTATATTTAGTTTTGTAGGAAACTTCCAAACTTTCTTCCAAAGTGGCTCCACCATTTTTGCCTTCTCGTAAGCAATACAATTGCTCCACATCCTCACCAGCATTTGATGTTGTCGGTGTTTTTGATTTTCACACACTGACAGATGTGTCATGGTATCTCACTGTCGCTTTAATTTGCAGTTTTTTTTTTAAGATTTTTTATTTATTTATGTGACAGAGAAACAGCCAGCGAGAGAGGGAACACAGCAGGCGAGTGAGAGAGGAAGAAGCAGGCTCCCAGCGGAGGAGCCTGACATGGGACTCGATCCCGGAACGCCGGGATCACGCCCTGAGCCGAAGGCAGACGCTTTAACGACTGCGCTACCCAGGCGCCCCTAATTTGCAGTTCTTAATGACACATGATGTGAAGCATCTTTTCATATGTTTGCTTACCATTTGTATATCGTATTTGTTGAATTGTTTCTTCTTTGCCCATTTTGGGTAACAGTCCTTTATCAGATATGTCTTTTGCAAATATTTTCTCCTAGTATGTGGCCTGTCTTCTCATTCTTCTGGTACTAGCTTCATTATGCTAGTATTTTTTTTTTATAATTAAAAAAAATCCATATTCATAAAGGATTCTGGTTTGTAGTTTTCTTATGATATCTTTGTTTAGTTTTGGTATCAGGGGAATACTGGCCTCATAGAACACACTGGAAAGTGGTCCCCCCTCTTCTCTCTTTTGAAAGAGTTTGTGAAGGATTCATGTTACTACTTCTTTAAACATTTATTAGAATGAACCAGTGAAACTATCTGTTCCTGGGTTTTCTTTGTGGGAAACTTTATGATTATTAATTACTTGCTCTAGGTCTGTTCAAAATTTGTTTCTTACTGAGTCAGTTTTAAGAGTCCATGTCTTCCCGTGAATTTATCCATTTCGTCTGGGTTATCTAATTTGTTGGTATATAATACTCCTCCCCTCCCCCCCAAGAAATGAAAATGAAAACACAATGGTCCAAAATCTTTGGGATGCAGCAAAACGTGTTCTAAGAGGGAAGTTTATAGCAATACAGGCCTACCCCAAGAAGCAAGAAAAATCTCAAACAACTTACTTTACACCTAAAGGAGCTAGAAAAAGAACAACAAACAAAACCACAAACCATCAGAAGGAAGGAAATAATAAAGATTAGAGTAGACAGAAAGACATAGAAACTAAATATATATATAAAACCAGGGGTGCCTGGGTGGCGCTGCCTTTGGCTCAGGGCGTGATCCCAGCGTTCTGGGATCGAGCCCCACATCAGGCTCCTCCGCTGGGAGCCTGCTTCTTCCTCTCCCACTCCCCCTGCTTGTGTTCCCTCTCTCTCTGGCTGTCTCTCTCTGTCAAATAAATAAATATAATCTTTTAAAAATAATAATAAAATAAAAAAAACAGGAGTTGGTTCACTGAAAAAATGAACAAAACTGATAAACCTTTAGCCAGGGTCATAAAAAAAAGAGTAAGAGAGAACTCAAAGTCAGAAATGAAAAAGAAGAAATAATAACCAACACTACAGTAATACAAACAATTGTAAGAGAATATTATGAAAAACTATATGCCAACAAACTGCACAACCTAGAAGAAATAGATAAGTTCCTACCAAGATATAACCTACGAAAACTGAAGAAGGAAGAAATAGAAAGTTTGAACAGACTGATTACCAGCAATGAAATTGAATCAGTAATTTAAAAACTTCCAACAGACAAAAGTCCAGGACCAGAAGGCTTCACAGGTGGATTCTACCAAATATTTAAATAAGAGTTAATCCCCATTCTTCTCAAATTATTCCCAAAAATATGAGAGGAAGGAAGGCTTCCAAATTCATTCTATGATGCCAGCATTACCCTGATACTGAAACCGGATAAAGACAGCACTAAAAAACCCCCAGAATACAGGCCAATATCTCTGATGAACATAGATGCAAAAATCCTCAACAAAATATTAGCAAACAGAATTCAACAAGATATTAAAAAATCATTCACCAAGATCAAGAGGGCTTTATTCCTGGGATGCAAAGGCGGTTCAATGTTTGCAAATCAATCAATAGCTGAGTGAATAAAGAAGCAGCAGCATATACAATAGAATATTACTCACCCATAAAAAGAATGGAATCTTGCCAACTGCAACAGCATAGACGGATCTAGAGGGTATAACCACAAGTGCAATAGTCAGAGAAAGACAAACACCATATAATCTCACTCATATGTGGAATTTAAGAAACAAAACAAATTAAGAGAAAAAAGGACAAACAAAAAGCAGACTCCTAACTACAGAGAACAAACTGATTGTTACCAGAGGGCAGCTCTGCGGGGGATGGTGAACTACGTGATGCGGAGTAAGAGTCCATTACCATTTTTTTTTAAGATTTTATTTATTTATTTGAGAGAGAGAGAGACAGAAAGAGAGCATGAGTGGGATCGGGAGAAGGGGCAGAGGGAGAAGCAGACTCCCCGCTGAGCAGGGAGCCTGACGTGGGGCCTGATCCCAGGACCCTGAGATCATGACGTGAGCCGACAGCAGCTGCTTAACCAACTGAGCCCCCAGGCATCCCAAGAGCACACTTATCCTGATGTGCACCGAGAAATGTATAAAGTTGTTGAGTCCCTATATTGTACACTTGAAACTAATATAACACTGCATGTTAATTATACTGGAATTAAAAATAAATAAAAATAAAGCAGTACATTAAATTCTTATGTGAAAAAAGTTCCCCCTTGTCAAGATAATTATCTTTTTCCTGCCAATGGTGCAGGTGCAGGGAGAGGTGCCTGTGTGAGAGCACCCCCTTCAGGGTCTCCTGAGCCCATTCTAAATGAGGTTTCTTTTATCTATGTTCACAAAGGCATATTGTGGGGTGACATATTCTAGTTTCCTTCAGCCTTAATAGGATTGTTACTTTATTTTTTATTTTCCTTCTCAAAACCGCCTGTCAAATCAGTAATAACCCTGGAAGTGGGTCTTAAAGTAGCTGCCTTACTTTACAAAATATGGGGGACGGGACTGGAGATAAGTGAGCAGACCCGGTTCCCAGACTCCCACTGAAGAGAACAGAAGGCCATGCTGGTGAGAAGCAGTGGTGTTCCCGAGAGGCCTGCCCCATCCAGTGTGCAAGACACTGGGCCACAGCCATCCAAGGTACCCGGCAGGGTCTGGGGAACCCCTGCTGCAGGGCTGAGAATAGCTTAGAACCTGAACAAAACCCCACGGGGCCAGGAAAACATGGGGTGGTGGTTTCTCAAAAAATTAAACAGAATTACTATGTGATCCAGTAATAATCCCATTTCTTGGTATATACCCAAAAAGAACTGAAAGCAGGCACTTGAACAGATGTGTGCACACCCATGTTCATAGTAGCCTTATTCATAAGAGCCAGGAGGTGGAAGCAGCCCAGTGTCCATGGAAGATGAACAGATAAACAAAATATATATTGGGATATGTAGTAGTATGTAAATCCAATGGAATACTATTCAGCCTTAAAAACAAGGAAATTATGACTCAGGGTACAACACGGGTGGACCCTGATGACATGCTCACCATGACACTATGAATGTCAAGAGTTTAGCTCAGATGCTCCGTGGTGTTGCTGCCTCCACACCCATTCTGTGTGGCCAGGCAGCCTGGAGGCCTTGAACCGACACTGACCCTTCCCTGGAGCACACGCCCTAGGTGGCCCTCAGGGTCACAAGCAGACATAGGCTCTGGATATGACTCCCCAGTAGCCCTTTGAGCAAGCATCCCCCCACCCTCGGGGCCCTCCCTGTGTGCATCCCTTAGATAAGACCCCGAGAGGTTACCAAAATCCTATTATTTTTGAAGTGACCAGTCTGGCCTTAGCGGGGGAGCCCAAAGCACTGCACCCAAGGACCTTAATAAAGGCATGAGCCCTAGGTCCTGCCTTCCCGCCTGCACCTGCCTTGACCTCCCCGTGTGACCCCTGGAGAAGTGTACTTTCCCCCAGGACCTGTGAATAATAAACTTCTGTACTTCAATTACCTTGTGGAACTTGTTGTTGTTGTAAACCAGACTCACCACAGGGCACCCTGGGCTCCACTTAACAACTGCTCATTTAACAAAGTCACAATTACCTTCCTAAACAGGATGGACTGAGTTGCTTGCAACTGACCTCAGGGAACAGCCTTCAGCTGCAAATGGTTCTCTCAGGCGATGATCTATCTGCGAGAGGTCCACTGTCTGCTGGCATTCAGTTCCTGCTGTGGGCTGTAGAATATCGCCTGTGCTGAGTCCTTACTGCCAGTGCAGAGTACTTACTGTGCTGAGTCCTTACTGCCCATGCAGAGTCCTTACTGTGCTGAGTACTTACTATGCTGAGTCCTTACTGCCCATGCAGAGTACTTACTGCCCATGCTGAGTACTTACTGTGCTGAGTCCTTACTGCCCATGCAGAGTACTTACTATGCTGAGTTCTTACTGTGCTGAGTCCTTACTGCCAGTGCAGAGTACTTACTGTGCTGAGTACTTACTGTGCTGAGTCCTTACTGCCCATGCAGAGTACTTACTGTGCTGAGTACTTACTGTGCTGAGTACTTACTGCCCATGCTGAGTACTTACTGTGCTGAGTACTTACTGCCCATGCAGAGTACTTACTATGCTGAGTTCTTACTGTGCTGAGTCCTTACTGCCCATGCAGAGTACTTACTGCCCATGCTGAGTACTTACTGTGCTGAGTACTTACTGCCCATGCAGAGTACTTACTATGCTGAGTCCTTACTGTGCTGAGTCCTTACTGCCTGTGCAGAGTACTTACTGTGCAGAGTGCTGCCTGTGCAGTGTGCTCCCACCCTTCTCTACCAAAATCGCAAGCTCAGAGGAAGGCAGGCAGAGCCCCTTGGACTCTTGGAATGCTGCTTGGTGGAGCTGATGGAGGTGCCATGGACGCCTTCCACCCATGAACAGCCCACAGGAGTTAAGTCCTCCCATGGTGTTAGACTTCTAAGATGGGACCCAGCTGCTGGCTGTGAGGTGAACTGGCTAAGACTTTTGCAAGGCTTCAAGGTCCATTGCATTTGTTCATGGTCAAGTGTCAAACTGCCCAAGCGTGTACTACCAGACGAGGGTGGCAGGCACGCCCTTAGGACCAGGAGGCTCCCCTTCTGTGACTACTGTGCTTATGAGTAGTACCAGGACTCCAAGCCCATCCTCGCTGGGGAAGGCATGGCTCCTTACAAAGGCAAGTGTGGCTATGGCCTGTGGCCCCTCTCTCACGACACACCTTGCCTGCCAGCTCCCTTCTACCTAGGGGAAGGTCTCCCTGTGGTCCCTGTCTCTCTGGGCTACAGTTGGGAGATGAGTAAATCTCTCTCCCTCCCATCTCCCCCAGTGCTTTTCAAACTGCCTGCTCTGGGCTGCTTCTTGTGCTGTCTCTTTAAGGGTGGGTACTCCACTTCCTAACGCCCTCTGGGCTCTCCCAGAGCTGAGCTCACTGATTTTTAAAATTCCAGACTTTAAATCCTGCTGGTTGTAAGAACTCAAATCCGTATGTGGGGATTCATCCTCCCCATTTGTGGGCTTCCCTGTGTCAAAGTCTGTTTTTCACCCTTCCCCACACTACCAGCTACTTACACCGGTGTAGTGTTATCTAGTGTACCCATGGGAGGAAGCGAGCTTGAGGTCCTCCTACTCCACGATCTTCCCAGCCTTCTATCACTTCTTTGAACATATAGCATTCCAGACGACCTGGATTTCATCTCCAATCCTGAACAGGCCCCTGTCAACCCCTCCTCCAGAGAATTCTTACAGGGCGTAGCTCCCTCCCTAAATTACAGGGCAGCACTCCTGCACTTTTCGGGTACCTCCCATACTGTTAAAGAGGCCCTAGGGAAATAGACACAGGGCCCACCATGAGGGAGACGCTCGCTGAGACTCAGACTCTGCAGTACTCTAGTGGCCTGCCACCCGAAGGCCAGCGCTCAGGTGCAGGTCCCCCATCCCACCTCCCAGAGCACCCTTCCCACCTCCACGTTCTGAGCTACATACCACCCGCACTGGAGGCAATGCCCAGAACGGTTCTAAACTCAAGGGGCTTTATGCCACAGCTCTGCTGATTGTGGGTCCCAAGTGAGCTCATAGCTGTGCACCCTGGTGCAGGCTCCTCTCTCTTGACAAGCGATCACCTCACAACAGAGCTCAATCTCCATGGCTGAGAGGCCTTCAGAGGGTCCTGAAGTCTACTCTTCCTCCCAAAATCTTCTCCAACCTGGGAGCTTGGGAGCCCCCAGAGCCTTACCCTAAGGACTCAGCAGCTAGGAGAGCTTGTCCTACTTCCCGGGAACAACCACCCATTTGTGACTCTGGGGGTCCACCAGGACAAAGGTAATAAGCATACTCCCGGCTCTGTCAGGCACAGGAGCCTGAGTCATGGTAATTCCAGGTAACCCTCTAAGCTCCCCAGGGGAGCTTCCGAGACCCTACCAGACGGAGTACAAGTCAAGCTGGATGTGTCTGCGGCCCCGTATTTCCCAAACAGCTACTAGTGCTGGAGGCCCCCGAGCTCCCTCTTCCTGTTACAGGTACCCCACATTGCTGGGGAATGTCATCGAGAGGATGTGCCTGCCGGTTGAGCTGTGAGCTGGACCCGGGCACTCGGCGGCTCCTCGTCCCCTCCCGCTCCTGGAGCATGGGTTCCGCGTGGCTTTCCCGCTCCCGGAGGCTGCTCCAAAGGTGTAGCCCTGCGACGGCGACCTGGTGTGGAGAACACCCGCACCACACACGTGGCTGAACCCAGTGGGAGCCTCTTTATAAACTTTTAAGATTTGGCGGACAGTTGGGGATCCCTTCATCTTGCTGCTGCTCAAGTAAGTTCCCTTTGCTTATTCAAACGCCACCTACCAACCTGGAGCGGCCTGCCTCCTCCTACCCTCTCTGACTCTCTGCCCTCTGAACACAAGGCCGGTTTCAGATCTCACAGGGAAGCTCCAAGAGGCGGTGATTCAACCCACACCTACTGGAACAAACCTCCATTCCTGGGGATCTTCACGGCACAGCCCATGAAGGGGAAGCTGCGCGGCCGCTTGTCCAGCGCGTGTAGGAAACGCACGGCAACACTGGCTGAAGCGGGGTACGTGGGGCCTCTGGCCCATCACCACAGAGAGGCTTCCCCTGGGTCAGTAGCCCACCAGCTCACCCTGTCACCAGTGTTAAACTGACCCCTAAGGAACGGAGACCAGCAGCGGACTCTGGAGACGTGGACGCACGGGCTCCTGCCATGCAGGCTCCCGTTTTGTCAGACAGAGATGACAGATGACATCAAAAACGCTCAGGGCCCTTACGTTACAGTTGGACATCAAACCAATGTGTTTTCCTCTATTTCCATCAGTAAAGACTCACAATGTGGATTTGCTCTCCCTTTCAGACACCCGGGGCACCTTTACTCCTCTGCGACAGGTTACCCACGCCGCCCTGGGTCTCATATAACCGATGCAGACGAGACCTAAATGCCCCCAAACTGACCCGCCGCGGCTGTGAGGACGCACAGAGGACGTTCTGCTACGGGGTCCTGAGACGCTGTCCGGGAAGACTTACCCCCAACAGAACAACATCTGCAGCAGACAGGACGAGCCACTGCTCCGGGTAAGATCCAAGGACCTGCCGCTCTGTCCGGTCTCTTGGCACACTGTGGCCGGCTGAGGGCCACGAGACTCCTGCCGCTGTAAACCTCCAGTCTTCACAGCCGGCCTCCCACTACACTACAGCAGGGGAGCCCACGTGAGGTCCTCCGCCTTCTGGAGACTTCGCCCTACGTACGCTTCCTTCCTTGGGGGAACCTCAGCAAACTGCCTTCCAGCTGCCGCTGCCCTTCGTCCCTCTGGGCTCAGACTTCCACGTTCAATCACTGGCCACAGCCGACTACGCCTCAGGGAGTCTCCGGACTAAGCGCGGCTCCAGCTGGCTGCCCGTGGGGTTCTGGACCAAACCTGCCCAGACAACAGCCTGGTCCATGCCCCTCAGGTGCCAAATTTTGGAGGCGTACGGGGCTCTTTTAGAGACAGAGGCATTAATAGGTTCACAGCCCATACTTCCTGGCACACAGGTTCCCATCCTGCCTTGGCTCGGCATAGCCACTGAGGCCTCACTGTTGAAACCGAATTTTTTTTTTCAGATTACAAGAAGATATGCCTTCCCCCACGCTCAGCTCCCGGAGCACTGACGCGGAGGGTGCAGCTGGTGGCACCCCCACCGCCAGCCCCTCCAGCAGTCTGGGGGGCCCTTGGAATCCACCGTATGACACGGAAAGGGACCCAGGGCTCTTCACCGATGGCAGCGCCCCCACTGCGTGGAATGCAGCCGTGAAGGCCAGGGCACGTCACTCAAGGAGCGCATATCCCTGGGTGAGGACGGCTGTCCTGGAAGACTGGTGGCGGCGTGCTGGCTCTACAACAGGCCACAAAAACGAGACTCCCAGGAGCGTACACTGTTGACTCCTGCGTGGTACGCCACATTAGCAGCCTCTGGACAGTGGCCTCCCGGGCGCATCTCCATCTGGAAAACGACAGCCAATTCACACACGCTGATGACGGTCATGCGTGTCTTTGCACAAACACACCAACACACACCAGAAGCACCTAATAGTAATGTTGCAGACTCCTTATCCAAATTACATGCCTGTTCCAAGGTCCCACACGAGCCACCTCCCCGTGTACCAGACACAGCCTCAACACAACTCTTCCTCCGAGATGGCGCACCCCTGCGCAGAGTGGGCCCGTTACATCGGGTCATAGGGCATGAAGCACTCACTGACCGGGCACACAGGCACGGCAGCCCCTCACCCTGGCCCTAGGCAAGGTAGTGCTACCTAACTGTCTCTTACTGGTACATGACTGGCTCCCACGAGAGGACATGTGCCCCAGGGTGACCCTATCTGCGAGCGGCCCTCTGCTGGAGATCGCGGGCACACAGCCACAAGCTGGGCACCTCCATTGGACTCCTGCTGGCCACTCCTCACAGACACTGCTGCCGATGCGCAACCCCCTTCTTCACCGGGTCTGTGCTCACTCCCTCTGGCACACCAGACGTCACAGACGGAGAGCAAAGCGTGTACCTCACCTCCCAGGCTGTTCAGTCGTGGCTCTAGAACATGGCATCTTGCAGCGTTTCCACCCCACTCACTAGTCCCAGGAGGCCTGGCTTACGGAGAGGCACGATGGTCTACTCAAAGACGTGCTCCTCAAGCTATTAAACACACAGGGGTCCCCCAAATGGACAGAAACTCTGCCCTAAGCTCTAGTCTTGCTCATGTCCCAGCTCTCAGGACTCCAAAACTGCCGTGCCAACTACCGGTTTCCCCCGAGGACTTCCTCTGAGTGCCGTGGGGAACCTCACCCCCAACACCAGGGACGACATCATTCACATCTGTCACCAGATGACATCACCAGAGGACACTCCCCTTACCACTGCAATTTTTATTGTTTTGGTTTTGGTTTTGATTTTTTGAACTGGTGATCTGGTTGAGGGCAGATTGCTTAATATGACCCTCTTATAATAGAAAGCCAAGGGGACAACCCCACGAAATTGCTTAAAGGTCATGATTATATAGATTTAATTGGTCCAGGTGGTGATGCCCAGGTCAGTTGCAAAGCTAAGCCCAATGGTATTGCCTCACATTTGTGTTATAATAGCTGGTCAATTTAAAACAAATTCATCAAAACTTTTGCAGGAGATTGAAATTATAGCTCCAGGATCCACTAGTGGGACCGCGTGGATCTGAGAGAGAGGAAAAGAGGCCTTCTGCCAAGCAGATGCCAGTCCCACTGGGAAACGGAATCCATGAAGGAGCCCTGCAATTTAGTGGTTGCTGTCGGCAGACATGTGCCCAGCCCCCAGCCCCCAGCCCCCAGCCCCCAGGCCACCACAGATGGAGCGGGGAATGAACTCAGGCTCCAAAGCAGTCACTCGGTGCTTCTGGTCAGTATCCAGACGGCTGGTCCCTAAGAGGCCCTGCCAGCTGGTCAGGCGTAAATGCTGTCCTTGTTGTGGAGACTCTCTTATCTGCACAGCCTGGATGGAAGGGCTGCCAGTGGGCCACTGGGGCCTAGCCTGTCCTGGAAGATGTGCTGGGGCAGAATCAGCCAGGCACACAATGGCACCACGGGTGGCTGAGCACCAGGTGCCCAGGCCCTGATAGAAAGGCTTCGGCCGCGGTGCCGCCGGGCATGGGTTCTGACCCAGAGCTCACCTCCCTCTCATATAATGGAGCCATGGAGACTCGTCCTTATGCCCTGCCTCCAATTACACACCAGGCAGAAAGTCCCTCCCGTGTGACCAAGTCAGCCCATCTGGCGGGCAGGTGTGTGCTCTGACGATCGCCATAGTTTCATGGGGCAGCCTTGGATTGCGAAGCTGCCATCCACAGATGCCCTGCAATTAGCCCATCAATGTGTCCAGAATCTGTATGCACCGTGGACAGAGTCCCCACAAAACTCGGTTATGGACACCTCGTGCTGCTCTGCAAGACACACTCCCAACGCCCAGGTGGATTCCCTGAGATCCACTCACCTAGCCACAGAGCCCACAGCACGGTGCCACCCTGACCGTGGGCCCCAGCAGGGAGACCCAGGATTTAACACCAGCCAGCCACACCAGCTCTTCATGCATCTCCTCCTGGGTGGGCCACTCACCGGGCTGGCCCCCACCACCCCAAGTACACCAGTGCCTTGGACAACGTCCCCCCAGCCCGAGAGAATGATGGGGACAATGTGCAGTACATTGGGACCTTCCCCTCCCAGGTGGCCTCTGCACCCGGGGGACAGTGACCGTGGAGGCCGAGCTGCACACGTGGCTCTCACTGACCGACCCTCACAACCATAGAGAGTACTGTTTTTCTGGAGTAGGTAACTGCCTCGCACACCCTCCCCCTATTAAACACTTGCAAAACTGGGCTAAGTCTCCTGCCCACTACCTGGCACCACCAGGCAGCATTTCACCTTTATGGAAGCCAAACAACGGATTCTGAACCACACCAACCACCAGAGGCATTTCTTGGGTCACCCCAGCTTGACCCGCCTGGACCTCAAGGGGTAGAGCCCTCGCAGCTCCTGGAACACAGCTTCTGCTTTGCACACGGCACAACCGCCACCCGCGCCCTTGTTCCCACACTGCCTCCAGCTCTAGCCCCTGGCTACTCACTGCCCCCAGTGGTCACTTCTCATGCAGACTCTATTGTGGAACTGACTCCTAGGCCAGGAGCAAGTCCACCAGAACTTGCCCACCCACAAGCCAGACGAGGAGACAGTCCCTGTTACGGCAACATTGTGACCTTTACTCTTCCAGCCACCCTTTGCCCCCTGGGCGTACCTCCACTGCCGCCGACCTGTGCATTTACCAAAAGGACCGTCCTTATTCCCATCCTGTTGGGACTGGTCACCTCCACTGGCCCGGCAGGAATGAGATGCTAACACCTTAGCCCAAAATCAAATATCGAAAAGCCACACAGCAATTCTCAGCTGCTCTCGGCAACCGCATGCGGACAGCACCACGCTCCACGTCTGAATCAGCAGCAACATGCCACTCACTAGGCGGGTGGTGATGGGGAGTCCACGGCATCAGGTTCCTGAGCACGGAGGGGGCGGAGCCTGCTCCTCGCACTGCGCCCTTCCCTTCACGCGTAAAAACTCAGGACAGTCCAGGCCGACCTCCAGAAGAGGCCTCAAGATATCAGGTCATGCAGCACATAACTGACATACCCAACTGTCGCCATCTTCCCGAGGTCCTGGATTTGTTCTCAGGGCTCCAGCCAGGCACCTGGGGGCAGCAGCGAGAACAGGACTGCAAAGGGCAGCGGAGCCTATCTGTCTCAGGCTCCGTCATGATGGCCTCAGTTAAATGTGCATTTGGTGGCTTCAGAAATACGTCCTTTAACGGATTCGCTCCTCAAGCAATCACTGCCGCTGACAGCCTGGCGACCCACCTCGACATCCGTGCTCTGGGTAAGAGCTCTCCCTATTCCACGTTCTGTAACAAGGCAACATTGAGGGGCACCTGGGTGGCGCAGTCGGTTAAACGTCTGAATCTTCGCTTCGGCTCAGGTCACGATCTCGGGGTCGTTGAGGTCTATCGCTGGGTGGGCTCTGCACTCAGCAGGGAGTCTGCTCAAGTTTACACCCAAGCGCTCTCTCTCTCTCTCTAAAAAAACGGCAACCTGAGAGTTGGCAGATGGATCTCTTGCCCAAGCGAGAAGTGGGAGCAGCACAAGAGCCAGGTGTTCTCCAAGCCTTACCCGGGACCTTGTAAAGACGGTTTAGGGCTTGGCCAAAACAGGGCAACACATTCTGCTCTGAAAGTTCTCATTCTGTATCAGCTGAAGTTCCAACGCGGGCAGTCCTTCCTCTCTGACAGGGTCACGCAGCTCCTTCCTGACTGTGGCTGCTGGGACAGTGAGACCCCTTGTGTCCTCGGGGTGCTCAGCCCGTGCCCGGGCATCTTCCCCAGAGGGCAGGCCACCCCGGGTGCTGTGCTCCTGCTGGGCTGAGGCAGCACCCCGCTCCCTCACCGCTCACCGCCGGAGAACTGTCAGCACTCATATGTCCCTGGAAGGACGTCTACTGGACTCCAGGATATTGGACAGGAACGTACACGTCCGTGCGAGGAGGCGGCATGGGCTGACGCGGAGGGATTCTGCGCAACTGAAGTCGGTCCACACGTTTTTGTAAAATAAATGTTGTATGTAGAAATGCAAGGAAAATGTGGCAAAACACTGTAAGCAGTTACCCCTGGGGTTGCCATTGGAGGGGCAGGCATTAGGGGCCGTGGATACAGGGAAGGAGATATTTTACTCGAATTTATACCATTTTAAAAACTGTGCGGGATTATTGTTGGTTTTGACTTTGTTTGTCCGATGTATTTTCCTAACGGAACTAAGGACACCAAGTTTAGATGTGGAGGAAGGGATTGTGCCCCTGTGGGCCGTCTGTGTCCTTACTCAGACCCTGGTTACCAAGGGGGGTCCCCGCCTGGCCGAGCCTGCCGATCCGTGGAGACCACGACCAGCGGCCCTGTGTCCAGGGCGGTGCAGGCCGCAGGAACGCACCCAGGCCCTCAAGTTCAGGTCCTGCTGTCACGCACCCAGGCCCTCAAGTTCAGGTCCTGCTGTCGGCTCTGCCGCTGGTGGGAGTGGTCCCCTTAGGGAAGTGACTTCCCCTCCCACAGCTTTCACCCCCAGCCCCAGCCCCAGGGTAAGTTATGGTAATTTTCTGACTCATGGTTATAACCTCTTGGGAAAAGAAACTTGGAGAAAAGGCACAGCAAAGTTGGGAATAGTGCAACCCTCCTGCCTGGAGCCATGAAACACTTGGGTGGTGCTCCCAGGGGGCCTGGGCCAGTCTGTTTGCATTTCAAAGGCTTTTAGAGGCCATCTATTGTAGTCACTGTGTTTCACTGAGGCTCCAAAAGCGAAGTGTCTCACCGAGGCCATACTCTGTCCTTAGGCAAGGCCGTGGGCTGGACAAAGACTGGGGGAGAGCCGACCCCCACCCCACTAAGGGAACAGTCCACAACCTCCAAAATGCATCTCCCTCTGGGACCTACCTGGGCACCTGGTGTTCTGGGTCCTCTGTCTCTTCTGGAGAGGTCGGGAGGGGGCCAAGGCCAACCGTTTCCAAGGTGACTGGGGGAAAAGAGGAGGACGTACATGTTGGTCTATTATTGTAGGAGGCATGGCATGCCTCCGTGCGTCACCATGGTGATGTAGGAAGCCGCCGTCCTGGGGCCTGAGCTGACTCCCCAGCTCTGCTGTCCAGCCGTGAGGTCTGCTGGCCGCCTCAGGGCCCACCATTCGGGACTCCCATCTGGAGCAAAAGCAAACAGGTGACAGATTTTAATACTAGATTTTATTTTACCCAATATGCCAAGAATGTGATCATTTCGACCATGTAATGAATATAAACATCCCTGGGCTACTTCACGCCTGTCTGTGTCGAATGTTCAAAAGGCAGGGTGTGTAGGCACTCACGGCAAGCCCAGCTCAGACTTGCCACGTGCGGGCGCCCAGCAGCAGGTGTGGCTCACACTCTGTGTCGGATAGAAATGCCCTCACGGCCTGTGGCAGGTGAGGAAACAGGCCGAAGGTCATGTCCAAGACCGCTGGGATCCAGGGCTGTGTCTGCTGAGGGACCTGGGCCTGAACAGAGATGAGGGTGGAGGTGAGGACCACTTAACACACCGGGAGGGCTCGGCCCCAAGCAGAGGTCCACGAGGGTCCTGGAGCTCTGGGCACATCCCTCCTCGGGATGGCCCCCTCAGTCTCTGTTTTGGTCCGTTCTTTCCTACAACAATGCTGGAGTTTCTGCCCTCCTGAAACAAGCTCCCCCAGCACCCATGTCCACCCCTCTCAGAGCTTTTGTTCCATGCAGACCTGCCTGGGTCATGCATACCTTCCCCTCTCTCTCTCCACATGGCCCTGCATGGGCAGTGGGTCTCCTTAAACCTCGGAGCTCTTCAGTGGGACTGCAGGAGGCAAGAAAAAAAGGGAGAGCTTTCAAGGGTGGAAGGGTCGGTCATAGCCGTTGGGGGCCGTGGGGTGCTGTGGGGCCTTGTACGGTCCTTGTAGGGTTGTTAGGTCTGGAGGATCATTGTAGGGTGGTGCATGGTCATTTCGGGGAGGCATGGGGCAGCATGGAGCTGGGGGGGTGGCTGAGCTAGCTTGTAGCTGGTGTATCTGTCCCCTAGGAGAGGAGTACGGACTTTAGACCCCATCAGGTGGTTCCTTTGGTCCCAGGAAGGCTCTCTGATACTGAACATACTCAAGCAGAGACTCTGTCCATGTCCTTCAAACACATACAGCTTTGGGGACCATTTCTAACCAGAACTGGTGCTTTCTAGGAGTGGAAGCACTCTGGATTTATGGCCTGCTTCCTCCTTACAGCAGGGGGACAGGCTGGCAGAGGGGCTCGCAGAGCAGGCCAGGAGGGCAGTGGTCCTGCGTCTTCCAGATTCCTGGTCTGCAGAGCGGGAACCTGGTTTCCTGGGACTGTCCAGGGAGAGTATCAGGACAGTTCACGGGGCATTTCACGAGGTTCTCAGCAGCACCCAAGGACGGTCCCACTCCGCTTCTCAGCCCCTCTATCTTCTCAAGGCTCCTCCTTTGGATATTTAAATCACTCCGTCCAGCACAGTCCTCGGTGAAAACAATTTCTTTCTCTTTCTTTGTTTTTCTGAGTCAACCTCATGAGGATGTCCCAAAACATTTCACTTGCAAATCAATCCAGCCAGAAACAAAACAAAGCAAAACTCTGCCTAGTTTGAAAGGACGCACTTGATACTCATTAAAATGTGGTTAACTAACTGCCCCGCCCTGCTAATCGGCCAGGTGAGATAAGCCTGCAGACGGGCAGCTTTGCCCTTGGGCCTCCGCTCGGCCCTGCCACTCCTGGAACCTGCAGCTTGGGGCTCTTTGCAACCCGCGGTCCTGTTCACAGGGGTTTACACGCTACTGACGACCCTGGGACTTGGTCAGTCCACCCAGATTCCAGAAAAGGGGGCATAGATATTTGGCATCGACCTTGACTCACCACCATCTTGTGTGCCAGGTGGGCGTAGTGGAGCTGCTTTACGGAAAGCTCATTTTGTGGTCAAAATCTGCCTGTTAGAATTCAGAGGGTACGGACGAGCAAGTAGCAGTGGAGGGTTCCATAGTAACTGAGGAAGGAGTGAGACTCCCAGCCCACGCGGGCTGCTGCACAGCTCACACGGGCAGGAGGTGTGCATTTGGGGTGGTCCTCCTGTCCACTCTTTTCACTTAATTCACTGCTGGCTGAGCCTGCAGAACGGCACTCCTGGGCGACGTACGTGGTCGGCATAGTCTAAGCGATGTAGGTCCGCTCTCCAGGTGGGCTGCCCTGCAGGGCCTGAGAGCCCCCGAGAAGAACCCTCACCGAGGGCAAGAGGGGAGAACGGCTCCGCACAACTCCAGGAAGCATCCTTTCCCGAGAAGACGGTATTAAGGGAGGTGGGTCTTGAGAAGTGCTAAAAAGGGGCTTAACTGGGTGGGTCCCTCTGCCTTTCTATAAGAATCCGGGTGGGGGAGAGGGAGGCAGTTCCCACCGATCCCTCCTGGGCCCGTCCAGCGTCAGCTTGGTCATGTCTTCAGACCGTGAGTCCTTCAGGGGGGCCCTGGAAGGTTGGCGGGAGAGGCAGGAGAGCAGGGTCCAGGCAGGTCTCAGCCGTGTGGCCTCAGGGTTTGTGTTCACGGTGACATCTGGTACTGAGACCCGGAAAGAGGGAGACGAACACCCCAAACCAAACCCTGGAAGGCCTCCTGGAGGAGCTCAGGTGGTAGAAGGATGAAGGTGGTACAGTGCTCTTTCAATTCAGAAGTGTGGATAATCGGTTTTGGCAGGATGTTTGGCGCTGTGGGGACTCTGAGCAGGACCTCGCCTGGGCCTGTATTTTGCCCGCTTTTCTCCACAAAGTGAATTCTCTTTTGGCCTGAATCTCTCGTTAGTGGCGAGCCCAGCTCTGCCAGACTCAGGGTGAGGGGAGGAGAGGTTAAAATTGAGGGCTTGGGGGGCTGCCCCGGGGTCACAGGGGAAAATGCTAATGTACAGAAATTCCCTGATGCTCAGATTTCTCACATGAAATTTCCTTCTCGTTTGGTTTTTGGCATCTCTTCCTATTTGTGTATTGGTGGGTGCAAGCGAGATAGGGAACCCGGGCGTGCCCATCTGATATCTGACGGGAACGTGAGATGTCCCTACAGTTCACAGAGCAGCTGCCTGGGAACTGTTTGGGGCAGCTGGCTGGGGCAGGATGAGCCGCAGGAGACCCTGGTGTGGGAGTCCAGGGGGCTCACGAGTGGCTTCTGTCAAGGGCACTGGGCCAGAGGCAGTGTCTCAGGAGAGGCTGGGAGAATTTTTCAGAAGGACCTCAGTCCTATGCCTGGAAGCAGATGCCTTGTCCTTGGGACGCTGCAGGCTGCTTGCTGACTTGGACATGTGTGGGGTCAGACTAACGCCTCCTCTTTCCCTGTGTATCTGTCCCAGCGCCCCAAGGAGGTCGGAGACGCAGAAGGACCAAATTCAGCAAAAGTCAGTACAAGGTGCTCATCGAGGCCTTTGAGAGGGACTCGTACCCTGATATTATCGCCAGAGAAGAACTGGCCAGACGCACCCAGATTCCTGAGCCCAGAATCCAGGTGACTATGGAGCTGTGCTCCTGATAGGAGGGCAAGGTGGCGCGAGAGCCTGTTTTTAACTCGGACTTAACCACCCTCTTCGAGTTAATCCTCTCAGTACCCTGTGAGATGGGCGTTAATTATCCCCATCCACTGAGCTGGGCAAGTACAGATAGGGTTTGGTAACCGGTTACAGCTCCGGCCGGGGTGTATCTGCCCAATATTTACCATGTTAACGTTTTGGACAAAATTTCAAATATTCGCTAATTCTTTTAAAAATAACCATAACAAGCCCATTACATGTTAACTGAAACTGTTTATCAAGACAAGCAAATGTATTCTTGTAGCCAGAAAATCTACTCTGTGAGAAGACGAGAGAGAAGGCAGGAAGAGCAGGGGGTGGGTCGCGCTCTGCGGGGGGCCGCCCTCTGTGCTGCAGGCTTGGCGGCCTCTGGGAAGTGGGGGGTGAATGTGGCAGAGGCAGATTACGTCGGGGTTTGAACGTCACAGGGATCCTGGGGGTCCACCACTGGATCCTCTGGGTCTCAGCGTTGCGGGCACTGGGTTCCACCTCCGGGAAGGTTGCCGTGATGAGCGTGGGTGCAGCCTGGGTTTGAGAGTGGAGCCCGGACACAGAAGATTGTTTGGACCCCCCCCTCCCAGGTGATTCTGCTGTGTAGCCAGGATTGAAATGTCTGCCCTGGACTGGCGCTTTTCAATCTGAGACCGTCAGGGTCTCATCTCAAACTGACTTGGGATCTCTGGGAGTGGCCGCCGGTGTGCAGAAGCTTTTCAGCTACCAGGTGACTCCAGCATGCCGACCCTGCCCTCCGCCTGTCAGCCCCGGAGAGCCTGCTGTCCACGGAGTCTGGGTTCCAGCTGGTCCTGGGAGCTGTGACATCTCCCCAGCTGCTTCTCGGGGGCAGCGGAGTCAGAGTCACCCCAGCGGGCTCCCAGGGCCCCCCACTTCTTACTTAGCCCCTTGCGAGGTGCTCAGTGAGGGTAGTGGCCCGGAACAGAGGCTGCTGCCTGGGAATGAACGCTCCTTGAGGGTTTGCTAATGTAAAGAAAACGTTCGGGATGATTAAACAAACCACAGCCCAGAGGGGAGGTTACCAGAAACATCCTGCGTAGGCTCAAAGATAAGCCCGGGGGGTGAGGGCCTTGGATCTTCCTATTTTTAGAAACGTAACCTAAACCAGAGTTTTCTAAATTAATTCCCGGATCTGTCCTAGAAGCCCCCCCCCCCCAACTGTTAAGACCCTACAAAGAAAACCGGGACACAAAAGAGCTTAGTGAAAGGCCTAAGCCTGTGACATTTGATTTAGAGGACTCTAAATGGTTAGATGTAGTGGCATTAAGCCAGCCTGGACCCTCACTCAGGGAGGACAGGCAGCCCTTCTGGACTCGATCACATTCCCAAGGGTTTGCCGGTCATGGTCTCCTTGAAGCCCGAACAACCCTACGTGCCAGGTGCGACCTGATGACCTTTCACAGACAGGGGAATGGGCCACAGAAGTTCAGTACTTGGGGGCGTGGGTTCTGGTTCGAGCTCAAGACGCTCCTGGAGCCAGGAAGAAACCCTGACGTTGGTTCGGGCTGCCAGTGTGAGTCCTTGGGGCCGAGTGTGGGGGCTGAAGATGCGATGAGCATTTGCAGAGGCTCAGGGGGAGGAAGGCTAGCTTGGCTCGCACAGGCAGCACCAGCACCTGGGCCTAGCCTGGGGCCAGGGTGTGTTCGAGGAGGGTGCAGGGTTGGAGTTCTGGGAATGGCCCACCTTTATCTTGCAGTTTGGAGGATTTTTTTTTCCCCCTAAGCAGAGAAAATGCTGGGAGTTGTTGGCCTCTTTGTGTCCCATTGTCCTGTGGGATCTTCAGGCCATGCCTGGTGGCTGGGCCTGTACAGAGGTCCCTGTTGTGTTCTGGAAGAGAGAAGGGAGGCCTGGCTGAGCTCCACTGGGAGGCCACAGGGGGTTGGGGGTGCCCCCGCAGGCACTGGAACCGCCTCTCAAGCTACACGGGGTGGGGAGTGCATGTGGACGGGGTGATTCTGTGCCTTGCTCAGAAATTTGGAGAGAAGAAGAGGGCGCACCTGTGTTTGGGCAGAAGAGAAGGAACCTCAACCAACCTGGGCCCGCACCAAGGACTCACCTGCCCAGGTGGCCTGCAGAGGGACCCACGTTGAACCTGGGCAGAAAGGGCTTTACTCAGAGGGCTGTCTTATTCCTTGTATGGTGGAAAGGAGACCACCCAGATAAGGCACTGGGTTCAGTGGAGTCTCGAAGGCAGGCGGGGAGCAGGGGGCTGCAAGTCCGGGCGCACTCCGACGGAGGCTGGGGCGGTTGGCTGGAGGCGGTACTTCTGTCTGAGCTGAGAGCAGGTGACGGGGGTCCTGACTGTCACAGCTGCAGAGTCTGTGGGTCAGGTTCCATGGCCGTTCGTGCTCCGGGGCCCCTGTCTGCATGTCCAGGCCCTCACTTTTCCGGTACATTTAAAAAACATTTCATTATTTTGAATACTTGTTTAACAAATAATGAACATATGTGTGAAAAAGAGGCAGAGGTCCTCAGAGCTTTAAACAATTCTGTGTGAAGGTCCTGGTTACCATCTCTGGGGGGAGAACACTTAGGATCTACTCTCTCGGCAATGCTCAAGCGTAGGAGACACAATCACTAGCTGTAGTCACCATGCTGTACCTGAGAACATGCGATCTTGAGCCTGGAGGCGTGTGCCTCTGCGCAGCTCCCTGCATGTCCCCTACCTGTGGGGAGACCTAACCTGAAAGGTGATCAGGTAATAGACAATCAGTTGCCACTGGCAAGTAGAGAAGGTGTGGGAGCCAGAGCGTCAGTGGGGAGACCTCCGGGCCCTGGGGCCTCTGCCCAGCCTGTCCCTGGACGTCACCGGAGGCTCCGGTCTCGTCCCAAGAAAGAATTCAAGGACGCACAAGACGCAGAGGGTGAGCGGTGCAAGGAAAGGGTATCAAAGCGAGCATGGGGGGAGCTCCAGCAGAGCCGCGCACGCGGTTTGGGTCTCTAGCTTTCCTTGACAGTTGTTAACTAGGGAGTGGAATCCTTATTACTTTGGGGAGGGGATTTCGGGGCGAGTAGGTTTTCATGTGCCTTTTCTCCCTTATTGGGACGGGGTCTCTGGCCTTTGTCTGGGGCCGGTCTAGTTCTCGCTTCCTATAGCTGCCAGGACAGGTCCCTAACTTTGACCGGCTAACGGGCCCTGACTCTCCCCTTGCTGGTCTCCAGCCATCGTGTTAAGCCTCGCAACTGTCTACACTAATGCAACGCGCGGTGAGAGCGTGGTGTCACCGTGGCCGCTTCCACGCAGTGCCGGGGCGCCCACGTGTGTGACCGCGTGTGTATGCACACCCACAAACACGTGGGCACAGGTGGGCGTTTCGGGGACATTTGCCTGGAAGGCAGGCTGGGCCAGGCAGCGAATGGTTTGGATTATCCGAGCCAAGGATTTGCTTTCATTCTGAACTGGAGAAGTTTGATTTGATAACAGCTTAACCTCAGCTACTTGGTGATAATTATGATAATTATCGGACTGGGCTTCATTCGAAAGTCTCTCTTCTCTCTCTCCTCTTCTCGTGCCATCCCTTCCCCTCCAGGTCTGGTTTCAGAACCGGAGAGCCCGAATCCCGAAGAGCAGCCAGCGGAGGCCGAGCGTGGAGGCAGATGCCCAGGTTCTAGGGCCCGTTCAGCATGGCAGCTGTGCCCCAGACTGCCCGTGTCAGCAAAACTTCGTGGGGGCCCTGAGCGATGCTGGCCACTTCTCCGGGGAGTCGGGGGGTGCTTCTGCTCAAGTCCTTCCTTTGGGGCATGCTGATGTCCTGAACACTGTTGCCTTGCCTGACCTGGAGACTCCAGTCAGTGCACTGGGTGAGCCTTCCGGAGATTTCTATTACTCTCCCTTGACCTTCAGCCCTGAAGCTCTGTGTCCACTTCCGGCTCCCGTACAGCTCCTTTTCCAGCAGGAAGCTGGCTGCAGTGGAGCTCAGCAGGGGGACCTGGGACAGCTGCTGTCCTACGGGGACTGTGCCCTGCAGGGGTGGGAGCAGGCTCCTCCCTCTCAGCAGCAGCCCTGGTGGGGTTGGCAGCCTTCGCTGGCTCTGGAGCCACAGGTGGAATCCCAGCACCTGGGGGCCTGGGAGCAGCCCCCACCGTCCCCGCCACCCCAGGAGCACTGGCAGCAGCCCTCGCCCATGGATGAGCTTGTGGGCATTGGGAGAAGTTTCCCCACCTCCCTCCGAGACAGGATGCTGATTGGGGACCCCGAGACCCCGGAGCACCCCAGCCCTCACCCCCACAGCTGTGGGGCAGCCCATGAGGATTCTTCCAGGGCAAAACGTTGAAATGACTTAAGCAAGCTTGAGTGGATAGGAGATAGAGTCAATCAGCTACGGTTCCTCTGTACGCTTGAAACTACGCACAATTAAAAAGGAGTGCAAAGGTTTGTGTCCTTTGCTGTGGAGAGGTGCCCCAGACTAGCTCTCAGGGAGTGGGGTCTGTCATGAAGGACAGAGGAACAGGCAGAGGACCCAAGGGGGTTTCCTTCGATGGGAGAAAAAGGGATTTTTTTAGGAACCCATCTGTCCGGCCTTCTAATAATCGGTAAATGTGGAGCACTTAACAATGTCCTATAAACTCTTAGAAGGGGCTTGGGGTCAGGGTGGGGGCTGCCTGGTAAATGTGGATCTGACAATAAAGCATGAGGACTCGGATTCTGGCTATTTCTACGCACGTGTAACAGACTGTCCCTCTTCTCCGTGTGCTCAGTGCTGCATCCTTCTGCCTGGCCTTCACGGGGTCCCTCCCCCGTTCTCCCCGCCTCTCCCCATGTCTAGCCAAGTGTGCTTCTGTAAACCTTGGCGTGAAAGAGATGGGTGTGAGCAGGGGGAGAAGCCAGGAGGATAGATGACACCTTTCTCTCCAGACCATAGCATAGCCTGGGCTCTCCCAACACCCACCTGTGCCGAGAAGTGGGGGAGAGGGAGGGAGGGTGGGTGGGGACTGGTGGGGGTCCTTTGCAGTTGGGGAAATCATGAAGACCCCCTCTCGGTCACGGAATCACAGCTTTGAGGTTACAGAGAAGTAAACATTAGCTTCACTCACCTTCCAAGCAAGGGCCAGGGGCAAGTCAGAGTGGACGCCGAAGACCCATCACCCTGCTGTCCTCGGGATGCCAGGAGCCGAGCACCAGCACACACTTCACTTCCCGGCTGCATTACTGTTCTGGGAAACGAGAGGAAGGCGGACACGGTCACAAACCGCCCGGAGTTTTGTGAATAATGGTGCAGTGCCCTCTTGGTCCACCTGCTTGTTCCCCTCTGTTGGTGCCATCTGTCTTGATCGAAGCCCAGTGCTCCTTGCCTCCCATTCTCCTGTCCCAGGTGACAGTCCCCGCTGAACGGGTGTGCAGGCGGAGCCCCAGGCTACCTGGTGTGACGCGGTCCTTGTCAGGGACCTGCCCCATGTATCTGGTCATGAAGTCTGTTCTGGATTTCCCACGGCTGGGGCCTGAAGTGACAGGAGCAGAGCTGTGTGACCTGGGACTTAGCGGCTGTCCTGTTCAGATGCAGCAAGGGGAGGGGCTTGGCTGACTGCTGACCTGAAGGTGGGGTTCTCTCTGACTCCCCGTCTTTGCATCTTAAACACCTTGCAAGGTGTGAGCCCACATTGGAATGGATCAAATCTTAGTGGCCTTTACTATGTGCCAGGTCATGGTGGGGACTAGAGAGAAGATACGTGCCAACCATTTATTAAGCACCCAGGGTAATGCTGGGCCCAGGCCCCGCCTGTGCTGAGATGCGCAGTGAGCGATATTCTTTATCTGAAGTGAGACTCTGGCATCTCCAAGCTTCCTGTTGCTGCAAAAGAATCCAAAGGACCTGTGTTCTATTTCTCTGTGTTCTATTAGCAAGAAATTTGTCATCATAGGATTTAGAGCATTGGTATTTGGTAGAAAATGCTCTGGGATATACAACGGGGAGCCAGGCTCACCGAGGCCCCAGGTCTTCTTGGATTACAATTCCTGGGTCCCTGTCCCCAGCTGCACGTGCCCACCCACCAGGCAGCTGGCCAGAGGAAGTCTGAGCAGCAGGGGGAAGAGCCCGAGGTGGGATTGGCATTCAGGTCTGCCCGCAGCTCTTTCTAGGTGTAGGGTCTGAACAGTATTTCTTCTCTTACAACCTAATTTCCTTAATTACAGGGCAGCTCACTGGGGCTAAGACAAAGGTTCTGAGCATAAACCTAAACACAAAAGAGAAAAGAGGTGGCTCTGCTATTAGCTGGGGAGAGAGAGTTACTGCAGACAAAACTCACCAGGCAAATGACAAACTGGGGGCAAAATGAGCATTTATAATAGCAGAGAAACTAGTAAGTTCAGATAATGATGAATAGCACGCCCTAGGAACACCTGGGGGGCTCAGGTGTTTAAGCGTCTGCCTTCGGCTCGGGTCCTGATCCCAGGGTCCTGGGATCCAGCTGGCATCAGGTTCCCTGCTCAGCGGGGAGTCTGCTTCTCCCTCTGCCCCTCCCCCTCTTCATGCACGTGCACGCCTGCGAGCATGCTCGCTCGCGCTCTGGCAAATAAATAAAATCTTTAAAAAAAATAGCACCTCCCAAAATGAAAGTACGATGAAATGGCAATAAACATGTTTTAAAAGTCATCATTCTAAAATTTAAAGAGCAAGGCAACTTAAAATAGAGTCATGCCATTTTTTACCTATTATGTTGGCCTGAAAATGAAAATACTCATCACACAGTGTAATATTTAAGGATATGCATAAGAGCTTCGTTTGTAATAGTAAAATTTGGGAGGAATTTGCCAAGTTTAAGGAATGTAGAACGGCTAATTATACGGATCTTCTAGAACGTGAACTATTATGCACCCATTTCAAACAATGTCCTAAGTGAATGTTTAAGGACACGTAGTCTTGTTTCCAACATCTGGGCGAGAACCGTTCAGCTAATTAAACCTCTACCTACAGCAAAGAGTCTGAGCAGATGATCAGCCAGGGTCAACCTCCTTCCTCGCCCTTTTTATTAAATCTCTCCAGCTAATTATAAATGCTTTGAAGGCCCAGCAGCACCATTCAGATGAATCATTGAAACTTCTGAAATGCTCCTGGTCCTGGTCCGGGCCTGGCCCACATTGGGGGTGGTCAGGCAGGAGCAGAGACCCAGGAGTGGAACCTGTCCGTCCGAGCTCCGAGTGTCTGGGCCAGAGAGAGGGGCAAAGACGTTTGCTAAGAAATGCCATCTTTGGGTTCGTGGGCGGAACATCGACACCGAGGGAGCCTTCCCCGTTCAGGCCCCCCGAAGACATGTCACAGTCCCCCGAACTCATTTCACTTCTGGGGGGGTCTCCCTTATCTATGCTCCCTCAGGGCAGCAAGTAGTGCCCAGCAGGCCCCTTCTACTGGGCATGACCTGGGGCTTGATCGCGAGAGCCTGGAGATTATGACCTGAGCTCAAACCAAGAGTCGGATGCTTAACCGACTGAGCCACCCAGGCGCCCCGATCACTTATTACTCTTGATTTTTCCAGCTTCCAAAGTTGATTTCCGTTTTCCGGTTTCCTATTGAGGACACATTTGATTTCCTAAAGATGGCAAGCACAGTATCTCTGATCTCACGTGCTCTTCTTACAATGATGTTGACACCGTGGGGCTGAATGTGTGTGGATGGACGGATGGGTCCCGCGTTCAATCACAACTGTAACGCTGCGACGATGTTTGAATTTCGGTGAGTCACTGACCTTCTGTGCTTTAGTTTCCTCGTCTGAGATACGAGGGTCATGATAGGGCTGCTGTGGTACAGGCCTCGCAGAGCGTCTAGAACAGTACCCGTTGCACGGTAAGCACTCTGTATGATGAGTGAAGAGTCTGCCGTGACTTCACTTTCGCCTCCTCCTTGACCCCAACTGTGGTAAGAGCACAGTATCTTACCTCTGCTGCTGCACGGTCCGCCAGAGGTCGGCTGCCTGGTTGTATTTATCCTCTGGTTCTCCCTTAAATAACCAATTTTAGACTTTTTTTGGGTTCCTTTAGGTGTATTTTGTTTCCTTTTTAATCCATTTGTACTGTTATTTTTATTATTTTCTGCTTTCTGCTTTTTGGGCAAATACATTCTCTTGTTGGATATTTACACTCATGTGGTGCTTTTAGTTTTTAGCCTGTCGCTCTAGCATACGATGAGTCAGCATTAGTACTTCCCAACTTCTAGTATGATTTCTTCTTTAATCCACGAATTACTTAGACTCGTTGACTGATTAGTTTCTAAGCCTGTGGGCATTATTTTCTTAACGCTGTCTTTTTCTTTTTTTCAAAGATTTTACTTATTTATTTGACAGAGAGACAGAGACAGCCAGCGAGAGAGGGAACACAAGCAGGGGAGTGGGAGAGGAAGAAGCAGGCTCCCAGTGGAGGAGCCTGATGTGGGGCTCGGTTCCAGAACGCCGAAGGCAGACGCCCAACGACTGCGCCACCCAGGCGCCCCAATGCTGTCTTTTTTTTATTTCTGTTTTCTACTTTAATTGAGTTATGGTCAGAAAATGTAGCCTAGATGGATACGAATTCTTTGGAATTTGTTGAAACTAGCTTTATGGTCCAGGATATGGCCCATGTTTGTATGTTTTCCCTTAAATGTTTGCGAAATAATGTGCATTTTCTAATTTAAGGGTGCAGCGTTCTATATATGTTTATATACAGATCAGGTTTGTTGTTCAAATATTTACCAGTTTTTGTTACTTAATTGGTAAATCACTGAGAAACATCTTACTATGATCACAGATTTTTTAGTTTCTCCTTGGATTTCTATGAGTTTCTGCTTTATACTTTTTGAGATTTTTATGTACTGTTGGGCACATGCCTTCTAAAATTGTTATATTTTCCTGGTAATTTGGATTTTTACCTGCTACCAATATTTTCGACATTAGAATCGATATCAGCACCCTGACTTGAGCCTGACACCCTAGCTGAGGGTAAAACAACAAGCATTCATACCCAGAGCTGGTATGCCTTCCAGTAGCTCATGACTTTGAAATACTGTGGAAACAGTGAGGTTTACCTCCAATGGAGATAAAATTTTAAATGGCTATATCCAAAATTTATTACACAGAGTGGGGTCTCTCATCAACCCAAAAGGTGCCTGTCCCTGAGCCCAGTCCCTTCTGTCCAGGCCCTTTTCTCCTTAGTTCCTCTGCTCCTGTTCACTTATCGGGCTGAGATCTCTTAGAAAAATTTCATGCTGGAATTCCTTCCTCCCCAAAGGCGGAAATCATTCTAGAATTTGACAGGAGCCACCAGAAGTAGCCGAATAAGTAAATCAAATGCCCCTTGGACATCTTTTCTTTGCTGTGTCTCTGAGCTAACTGGAGCTGATTCCAAAGACGCTAATCATTTGTCCCTCTGAGATCAGCTGCCATCCTCCTTATGGGCAAAATCTCCAACAGATATTGGCGGAATCCACTGTGCCTATCTTGCTTGTCCCGCCTGCTCAAGGCATAGTTCGGGGAGAACTGCGCTGCTCCCAGACCCCGGACGGCCTGATGGGCCATTCCACATTTGGCAAATGGATCTGATGTCGCTTCTGTATCTCAGGGATAGAAATACATTTTAGTCATGGTCTGTATGTTTTGTCACTGGACCGAAGCTTTCCCTTGCAGACAGGCCACTGCTTCTTCTGTGGCTCAAATTCTGTGAGAAAGAGAACCCCTACCTGGGGACCCCTCTCAAACTTCACGGCGATCAGAGAACCCGTTTTACCGGTCAGGTGCTTCGACAAATGTGCGCTGTGTGGCGGGTGTTACAACACTTGGCACCGTGCGCACCGTCCTCAGTCCTCAGAGTTAGTCACACTCACTGACGGCATCACGAAGTCTCAACTGGCAACGCTTGTCGAGACCCTCTGCACACCTTGGCCGAAAGCACTGCCGTGGGTCCTTCCGAATCTCGGATCCACTGTCTTTGGAACTCCTGCACTCTCACGCTCCCAGATAGTCCCAGGACATCCGGCCCGCGTGGCCCCTGCCTCCTCTGACCCACAGCTGATAGAGGGGGATCCACTTCGCTGGGCCCAAGGCCTCGCTGCTTCTATTAAAAATAACCACCGTTTGGCAGAGCGATGTTTCCACGGTGCGCTCCCGGGGGACGGTGACCTGCATCACCCCTTGTAACCTGGAGATTTCGTCTGTTGGAAGATAGTCTCCAGAAGGATCATCTTCAGCCTCGCTGGAGAGTGCCGCCAAACTCCAGGGAACAGGCTCTCGGATGCACGGGACACATGCAAGGACGGCACCCAACCCTGACCGGCCCCGCGTGCCATCTGGTGACCCCGAAGCACAGAGTTCCCAGAGCTGGAGCGGACAACGCCTGACCACACAGCTTTCCCACGATGTCTCCCCTCTTTGCACTTTTCCCCCCTATTTATGTTGGTCTCTGTCTTTCGTGTTACAGCCTTCTTTCAAATACTTGGTGATCCTCGATCATTCGTTCAAGTTTAAGACTGAGGCAGTGAACGTCCGACTGGAAGCTTGGGTGGGGGCGGGTGTGTGTGGGCTCCTCTGCTCCGGGTGCAGATGAATGTGCACCGCCCATGTCTAAGTATTTTTCCTCTTCTGCTGGTCACTTTCCTGGAAAGAGCCTTCTGTGTGCCTGACCTTCAAAGAAAGTTTCAGTAGTGATACGGGGAGAGACACAGCCACGTGAGGGGTGGGGGGACAGCCACCTGGGGACAAGTAGGGGGCCCCTGTTGGTCATGTGATGGAGATGCAGGGGAGCAAAACTGCCACCCCAAAATGTGTCTCTCTGGCATTGAGTGTTCTGGGCTGCTTATTTTTAAGAAACAGAAGGCTCAGGAAGAACCCTGGCCTCCCTCTAAGTGTGTAGAGGATGTGGTAGAGAACCTGCTCCGGGAGGGAGCTGTGGCCAGTGGTGACCCCGCAGGGGGACTGGCCGTGCTGGACAGGGAGGCGCCCATCAAGGTCTGCTTGTTGAAGTTCCTCCGTGTCCCATGTTGTCTGAGTCTATCAAACGTTTACTCCTTTCATCTTCCTGTGAATTGTCTTCCTTCCCCTTGAAGGACCCGACACCAGTTATTGCTAGATCCCTTTGGAACTGAGAGGCGCGAATGGACAGACAGACTTGCAGAAACTGCTTGTTTGAAGCTGGTGCCCCCGCCCCCAACAAACTGCATGCATCAGTTTATGCACAGACACTTCGGCCTCACTAGATATGAGGAGGGGATAATGAACTCGCATTTAAAGCCACTAGTTCATTTGTTGAGGGTTGTTCACGAGCGTGTGTATTAGTCTGCTCGGCTGCCATGGCAAAGGACCACAGACACAAAGGACCGCGCCTGGAAGCCTGAGATCCGGGCGTGGGCAGGGCTGGTTTCCCGAGGCCTCTCTCCTGGGCTTACAGATGGCCTCCTCCTCCCCGCGTCTCTCTGTGTGCATCCGTGTCCTCATCTCTTCTTATGAGGACACCAGTCACGCTGGACTAGGGTTCCCCTGTGACCTCATGTCAGCCCACACCAGTGTGGCACCCATTACATTTCTCGGTGTAGGGCCCACACTCCCAAGATTTGCTTTCGGCCCTGTGTTCAGAATGTTTTTTTCCTTTAAAAAGACCAGCATACTTTCCCTTATGGGTAGTTTGGATTTTGTGACTATCTTTATATGTATTCATAGTGCCTAGAGTTCAATTTTGGCCCATGTTTAGCACATCAAGAGTCATCAGAATCACCCAGAGGGCTGTGTTTAAACTGATCACTGGGCTGCACCCCCGAATGTCTGACCCAGGGGGTCTCCTGGGGCCTGAGGTTGTGCGTTTCTGACAAGCCCCCCAACCCCCGGGGGGGTGCTCACCCACCTATTCCAGACATGGCCCACCAGGTGGCGCAGTGGGAGCACCCCGGGGACAGGCCATCCCGCCCTGCTGGTGCCCTGGTGGGGGGAGGGGGTGATAGGCACCTGGGCACTTAGGGACCCTCCCCACAGCCTGTGAATCTCCTCGCCCCTTGTGGAAGGACTTTTACCCGAAATTGTTGTGACCCAGCTTCAGCTGTGGCATTTCAGACCTCAAAAGTAATAACGTTTTAAATGACACAGACTGGTAATGAATGAAGCAGGAAGGAACCGTGAGTCTTTTTTCATACAGGAGTTTTTGCGCCAGTGCAGTCAGCAGATGCAAAATAGGGCTGAGAAGGACAAAGGGTCTTCCTTCTGCTTTGACTGTTTTTGTTCTTACATTTTGTTTGTCAGAGTCAATAGGATCCACTTATTTGTGAAATTAACTTCCCGACCACCTGCTACCCTTCAACCTAACTCACGGTGTGACGTTAACTAATCCTGTTTAACTGCGCTTCCCACTGACAGCAAGATAACCGTAAGGGTTTGAATGACTCGGATGGTTAATCAGAGAAAGTGAGTAGTATTGGGGGTGAAGGGAAGCTAATCAAATATGTAACTAATTATGTGTATATTAGAGAAAAGTAATGTCGTGAAATTGTAATTTTGAGTGGTACAAGTCAGTGTGATGATGGAAAGCAGAAGTCATGAATAAATAAAATATTTTTTTGTAGAAAAAATGACCTCACTTTATTAATAGATGTGTTTCTCAGTGTATTGAATAAGATATGTATCAAGTGGGGGGACTGCAAGATCTAACTGCTCAGAAAGTTTGTGCTCAACCTGGTTATGTGCAAACCCTGTGGCTCTGTGTCCAAGGAGCTGAAATCTTCAGGTCAAGCTATGTAATTACACTATGAATTAGGTCTATGATTTCTAGCAGTTTTCCCAGGGATGTGAGGAAGCAATTATCAAGAATGCACCTTTGTGGAGGGAAAAACCCCAAACTGTATTAGAGGGACTAAAGGACGTGCAGAAATGTCAGGTTATTTCAGCACAAGCAGATTTCTGAATACTTGATTAACAGTGTCTGTCGGAAATCTTTTTTCTTTTTTATATGTTTCATTGTACTTCAAATTAGCAAAGAATATTGCCTTTTATCAAGGCCAAGATTTGCATGTTGCAAAGAAGAAGAAAAATAATAAGGAAGCAGATCATCTTTAAAGATGATTCTTGGCGCAGTCAGAGCCTGAGGAAGCAGGGGGTAAGTTAGCCTGCGCGCACGGAGCGCCCCAGGCCCGGCCCTCAGCTCCACTGTGTGCGTGTCTGTGGTCTCTGTTTGTTTGGGGGGCACAGAGGGACTGAAAGATAAGACGGTAAAATCTGCTGGGAGGGGCAACGTGAGATCCTTAATCACAGGTTAATTCAAAGTGAATTTTAAATGGAATCCCGCAGTTTAATCGTCACATCTGGGGTGTATGTGCTGCCCATTCTTCCTCGTAAGGGAGTACCTGGGCTCCCACGGCGTGGCAGTCAGCTCGGCGGTCACAGCGAACTCACAGCCGAAGTCCGAGATCAGCATGTCAGCACGGTTGGTTCTTTCTGAGGCCTCTCTCCTGGCGTGTAAACACCGTCCTCCCCCTTCGTCCTCACGTGGTCGTCCCTCTGGGCGTGTCTGTGTCCTGATCTCTGTTTATAAGGACACAAGTCACGTTGGATGAGGGTCACCCTAATGACCTCATTTTACTTTCAAATGTAAAGGCCCTCTGTACATACACAGTCCCATTCTGAGGCCCTGGGTGTTAGAACGCTACCCTATGAATTTAGGGGGCCAGAGGGCAGAGTGCTATGGCAGCCACGGCCATCAAATACACACGGCTTCCGGACCCAAGTAAGCTGGAGAAGCCTTTGTCCGGAATGAGTCTGTGGCTCAGCAACTATACCAGGCGTGTCGGCCTCCGAAGGGGACAGAGTCCACCAGTCACTAAGCACACGTGTGGGGTGCCTTGGCTAACGAGCGTAATGGGAGTCTGGTGTAGACGTTCTTCCCACGAGCAAGATGCTGGTAAATTTAACATGCTCAGCAAGAACTGCATCACCTATGTTGATGGGGCACTAATGCCTTTTGTAGAAAGGCAGAGTGTGTTTCTGAGTATGGGATCAGCTGGTAGGCAGCGGGAGAATGCCCTCGCACACCCCGCATGCAGAACCGTGTCTAACGGGCTACAGCTCCGTCAAGCCCCCTGCCTGCCTTGTGCTTCCAACTGAGAACTTCAGACACAGCGGGCATGGATGGGCCGGGCCCACGTGAGAAAACGAGCCTTGCTCCTTAGTTCACAGGAGCACATGGCGCTTCTGCCTGACAACGGAGGGCTCTGTGCTCCCGGCGGAGGCAGGAGATGAAGCGGCAGAGGAGGCACAGCTGACGTCCCCAGAGCATCCCTCCTGCGGGCGTGCCGCCAGAGAGATGCAGAACTGTCATCACACCAGGAGGGCTTTGGGGGCAGCGATTCTCAAAGTGCATCCCCAGACTAGCAGCCTCAGCACCACCAGGAAATGGGTTAGAATTGCAGATTCTTGGGCTCCACCCAGATCCATCAAACTCAGAAACCAGTGTTTGAACAGGCTCTCTAGGTGAGCTTGCCAGATAGAGAAAATACAATACAGGACACACAGTGTAACTCGAATTTATAGAAATAGTGAATCATATTTTAGTATAAGTATACCCCCCCCCTTTTTTTTTGCATGGGACATACTTATACTAAAAATGATTCACTGCTTCTCTGAAATTCACATTTGACTGGAGTTCTGCCTTTTATCTGGCAGCTCTCAGGCCACAAGATCCTGGTGCATGTCAAAGCTTGGGAACCACTGGCGTAGAGATTTGTCTAGGTCGGAAGCCCTGCTCTGGCTCTTTCCATGAGGAACCCCAACCTTTTTTCATCAGATTTCCCCTTCACTTTTGTCTCTCTCTGCTCCTTTTATAACCAGTGACTCTGTGTTCTACACGCTTCCTTTCATGAATTTGGATGCTAGCTTATCCACGCCACGCAGACTCCCAGAATGCGGCCGTATTTTGTATCTACCACAAGGGATTCAAAATGTAGACATTACTGGGGAGAAGGACAGTGATCCCGGCAGCAGTGCCAAGCCGAACTGCCCTCAGCTCCTCGTCTCTGTCCTTATGCTCCCTTACAGACTGCACTAAAATTTGTTCTGACATTTGCATTGTTACCTGAAAGCATCACTGTTTGCTCCCACGGAGGCAGAACAAGAGCAGCCTTCCCCAGGCCCCCAGGGTTCTCCAAAAAGAGCAGAACGTCTGGCACATAACCCTCTCCCAGATCATTCTTGTCAAAATGCATCAGACAGTCCATGAAACTGCACATTTATGGACTATGGGAACGTATTCTGCTGCCAAGCATTCTACACTCACCCCCTTTATGTCGAAGTGACATTTGTCATCAGAGGGACGAAGCTCTCGGATGAGCCGATGTGAACCTTGGACCACGCGTGCGGGCAGACACCCGGGGCTGCGCTGATCCGTCCTGACCGCCAGGAATAGGGCCGCAATGGGTATTTGTGGAGTTCTGAAAGGCAGAGACATCCCAGTTACCACGAAAGCTTTGTTTCCAAGATGGGTAGGTGATTCGGACGGCTGAAGGCAAGTCTGGGTGCCATTTGGCACCCTGTGTACCTGTCCCCCCTCCCTTCCTGTCTCTTTGTCCTTTCCCTCATTTCCTCTGACTTTTTATATCTGTGGCTTCTTAGTTCTGTCAGGGATTGTTTTAAAATGTCCCCCAAGTAAAAATTGCATGAGCCTGCTACGCATTTGTTCATGGCTTGTGGCTCACTGGAAAGGGGTTAGAGGGTGCACGCTGACCAGTACACAGCACGCCCAAGTTCATGAGTGCATTCGTAGGACCCTCAAAAGGCTCGTCCTCCTTGTGCGTCAGGTTCATGCCTCCTCGTGTGCACATCAAATAGGTCGTAGCCATTAAGTGCAAAAGAAAACAGAACTCCATTCTCAAAAATTGTTGTGGAACGAGCTCTTGCTTTGATTCTGGGTTGGACACGGAGCTGTATGGAGCTATTGATGGTTTAAAGGCAAATCCTTTAATACGAAGGGCACAGCAGATGGTGTGCCCTATTGTTTATGACAGAGAGTAACTCCCAACCAGGGCTTGTTGAATTAGTGATCCAGGGTGTTCGTCAGCGGAGAGCCTGTGACGGTCGTATAATATTTGGCAAACGTGTTAGAGAAATGGAGGCAAATATGTCTGCTCTTGGTGGTGGCACATCCAGTTACAGGCAGAAAAGCATGGCGCTCAGTGTCGATGGAAGATTTTTAACATTGCGTTTCTTTTCCTTGAGCAGAATCCGGCCAAGGACTCAGTATAACAAGAAAAGTGAATTTCATGCTTAAGAAGAGGGCGTGCTGCAGTCAAGATACGACGGTTCACATGTTTCTATCAGGTTTGAACTGGGACAGTGACGTGTGGTCTGGACGACTCAGGCTGGTGGCTGCGTGTGTGGCCTGAACGTTGATTGGGATTGGGGTGCCTGGGTGGTTCAGTCGGTTAAGCATCTGCATTCAGCTCAGGTCATGATCCCAGGGTCCAGAGATGGAGCCCCCCATCAGGCTCCTTGCTCAGAGGGGAGCCTGCTTCTCCCTCTTCTCCCCACTCTTACTTTCTTTCTCTCTTAAATAAATAAAATCTTAACAAAACAAAACGGTGATTGGGATCGTATTCATGAAAGATCATTCTGGGAGCCACTGAGATTTCAGGGGTAGATGTCGCTATCATGACATGGACACGCAGTGGTGCTCTGGGAAATGACTTCACTTGGGTTTCTGACGACCCCTTCTTACATGGTCAACACAATTGCTGTGTGCTGATTTCCACCCTGGGATTCAGCATTAGACAAACACATGGACAACCCCGATGTGGTAACAGATGTTGTGTCAGTGGGCCGGCCCAAGAAGGCCCAAGTCCAGGTGCTGCGGGAGGTGGGAGAACAGGCAGCGGGTGAAGTTGACAAAACAGGACAGAAAGCAGGGAAGGCGCCGATAGGGCTTGACACCAGGGAGTAACTCCAGTTTTTTACGAGGTATTCATGTCATAATTATTAATGTATTAATGACTGATTAGAGGAACTTCAATTATTCATGAGCTAGCCCCTAATTCCAGTTCTCATGATCCCCTGCTCAAGTTCCCCAAAATAGTAATGTGGGAATTAACTTCCAAATATTATGCCTTAAAATCATTACGTCTGTGTGGATGCGGTTAAAAGGAACAGCACATACTTCACGCCCCCTCCGCTCCACAGGTGCTCTGTGTCTGCACTGGGGGTTGTGCTGGGAACGCCCACCCAGGCCCCCGCAACACAGAGCCTTCCCTGCTCCTGCCTGGAGTTCAGGCCTCAGGCCGGTCCAGGGCCCACACATGCTGAGACCCGGGCCGCAGAAATGCTCACGAAGGACATTGGCAAAGCCCTCTGTGTGGGCCGCTGTCTTCAGATGAGGTGAGTATGGAAAGCCGTATCAGACAGGCTTCTCCAGAGAGAAAGAACCAACACTGTGTGTGAGTGTGCGACACAAAACAAGAGAGAGGGAGGGAGGCAAGAAGGGAGAGTGCAAGTGGGAGAGATTTATTTGAGGAATTGGCTCACACGATTATGGAGAATGGTCTAAAATCTGCAGGGTGGGCTAGCGGGCTGGAGACCCGGGGAAGCCTTAATGTTGCAGTCTTGAGTCTGAAGGCCATCTGGAGGCAGATCTCCCTCTTCTCAGGGAGCTTTAGTCTTTTCTTAAGACCTGAAACTGATTGGACGAGTCCCACCCACATTACAGAAGTTCCTCTACTTTAAAGTCTGCTAATTTGAACGTTAACCTCATTTACCAAATACCTTCACAGAAACATCTGGAATACTGTCCAACCAAATATGGGGGACTGCGGCCCAGTCAAGTCCACACAAGAAATTAACCAGCGCCCTGACGGAGAGTGAATAATGAAGCGTGGCCCAGCCGTGGTAGCACATTCAGAGGAGGAGGGCTGGGAGGGGAGGAGGCCCGTGGAGGGCTGTGTGCCCCGCAGTGCTGGAGAGGCTGGGAACATCAGGCAGGCACCCGGGGAACAAGGCCGGGGCGTGAGGTCGTTCTGACCACGGGTGGGAAGCTGCTGAGGAAGAGTGGGCGGTGTGGAGCGCCACGGCTACTCCTGAGGTCTTCCAGGTCCGTGCACTGTGTTCACCTTCCCGAATCGTGAAGGCCCGAACCCAGCCTCCAGGGACGGAGTGCTATCGAACGCAGACGAGGCTCCTTACCCTTCACCCCCGAAGGATGTGTTAGCCACGCTGATTCCCTAACCACCACTTCTGCACATGCTTGTGTTACGCGAACAGCCCGATCCTCCATCCTAGAGGGCGTCGCATCGTTCCGTACCACAGCGTGGAGACCCTAACGAAAGCCACTTCTTGTACAGAACACAACTGGAGCACACTTCTAGTGTCTGGGAGGTCAGCCCCTCCTTCATATGATGATTGATGCAAATCTTTCCAGGAACTTCTACCGTGTTTTCTTTGGACCCAACTTCTAAGCGGTCACCACTCAGCACTTGGAACAGCGAGAAATGGCTGACGTCTGGCTACCACAAAAGGCACGCAGCTTAGCAACGGGAGCCCAAAGCCAAAGGTTTACTGGGAATCCCCTCAAGGATTCTAAAGTGGTCCTTTCAGGGTCCTTGAGAGAGAAGCCTCAAGGGGGGGGATGAGCGTGAGAACCGGGCCCACCTGCTGGTGTGTGCACGTGGTCTGCTCTCTCTCAGGCCTCTCTCACCAGGAATCCAGCGGGGTTTCTAAGAGGCTTCTATTTCTAGCTCCTTTGACAAGCGCATCTCCAGGCAGCTCGATTAGAGGAAGTACTTGAAAGAACAAAAGCACACAGTTCAGCAAGTGGATGAGAGCTGCGCGCTCCAGACCTTGAGCCTGCTCCTGGAGCTTCACTGCAGGGCTGGGCCTCTCCCTGGGGGGTTGCCAAGGGGCCGAGGCCCCCTGCTGGGCACTGAGAGGCCCAGACACAGGGCAAGAGCGGCCTTCTTCTCTGCTTCCAGAGAGGCCTGCCCAACTCCCAACAGGCAATTTCGAAACAGCAAAAATGAGAACACCAGCCTGTCGCTTCCCTGCAGTTCTGGTGGGATTCCTGTGCCCCTCCCCCACACCCCCCTCGCTGTGGCTGGAGCCCAGGTGAGGCCTTCCCTTGTCTCCTGAGTCCTCCCAAGGATGACAAGGGAGAGAAGGATGAAGCATTACAGGTCAAGATCAGGCTTCTCACACCTGCGCCTTCCACAGTTACCACGAAAGGCTGAGGATCACTGCTCAGGGCTGTGCTTAAAATTCAGGAGAGGTTTGGGGTTTTTGTTTTCCCTCTACGAGCAGACATTTTCTAGCAGAAGCTAGCTGTGTAAGTGGGAAATTGAGGTACATGTTAGAATTTTCCTGTTTTAGGACATAGGAAGAAAGATACACGAACAGGAAAAGTCCAAGAAGTGGGCCCACATCCTGTCCGTAAGGTCATCTCATTGTGGACCTGATGGAAACAAGTAAATGCTTGCATTTCCTTAGAGACTTACTTTCTTTTTCCTTTTTTTTTTTTTTTTAAGATTTTATTTATTTATTTGACAGAGAGAGAGAGACAGCCAGCGAGAGAGGGAACACAAGCAGGGGGAGTGGGAGAGGAAGAAGCAGCCTCCCAGCGGAGCAGGGAGCCCGATGTGGGGCTCGATCCCAGGACTCTGGGATCACGCCCTGAGCCAAAGGCAGACGCTTAACGACTGAGCCACCCCGGCACCCGGAGACTTACTTTCTATAGAAATTTGGTTTGGGGAGCAACTGAATCCATGTGCCTCAGGATGTGGCCGCACCTGTTTCTGTGTCTGAGGACAGACCTGGGGGGATGCGGGAAGCCAGGAGGCAGGGCCCTGACGCACGGGGCTTCTGGGTGTGTCACTGCACACCCACTGCGTGTGTGGGGCCCACGCTGCCCGCCTTCTTGGTCTTCCCCTGCAGTCGGGGTCTGAGTGTGTGCAGGCCGGTGAGGAGCAGACCACAGGCCGGAGTAGCCTGTATGAGCAGAGGTGTGGGCACTGCCAAAGCCAAAACAGCTCTGGAGAAGGTGAAAGAGGTAGGGACGACTCAATGCAGAGCTACCACAACAGCGGAGAGAGGACGCAGCTCCTCTGAGACAAAGGACGGGATTCTTCAAGCGCTGGCTGACAGGGACCCAAGACTGCCTGTGTTTGCTAATTGGCTTTGCCCAAAGGAAACGTGGACTTCTCCTGTCTTTGCGACGGCCGGTAGCTGTCCAACTAGGAGATGGGGCACCCACCCCCACAGGGACTGGGGGATTGCATGCTACCTTCCGCGGCATTTCATTTCAGAGAGATGGCTCCCAGGTCCTCGAGAAGGACATTCCTGTGTTGTAACACAGGCAAGAGGCTTTAAAAAAGATTTACATACATCTCAAAGGGGCTGAGAAAGAATTTACAATGATCAGTTGTATAAAGAAAATGCTTGTTAGTCTGGGTTGTCCAGAGAAACAGAACCAATGGAGTTTATTTATAGAAAGAGATTTATTAGAGGAGCTGACTCACCCGACTACGGAGGCTGACCAATCCCAAGATCTGCACTTGGCAAGCTGGAGACCAGGAGAGCCCTGGTAAAGGCAGGAGCCCCAGGTCTTCTGCTCTCTGCCTGCACCTGCCTTGAGCTCCCTAGGGCCTCCCTAGGCAAGCGCCTCCTCCAGGTTCTGTGATAAACTTCTCTATTTCGATTTCTCTGTGGCCTGTTGTGGAACCATGCTCACTGTCCAGCACCCAGGGCTCCAGGAGACAGATGCTAATTTAACATGCCTGACCTCTGTTCTGGGCATGGATACGTCGTCTTCCCTGGGTCCTCACGTGGTCACCCCTCTATGTGTGCCCATGTTCTGATCTCCTCTGCTTATAAGGACACCAGTCGCACTAGATTAGGGCCCAGCCTGACACTTCATTTTAACTCAACCACCTCGGTAAAGACTCCATCTCCAAGCACGGTCACATTCTGAGGTCCTAGAGTCAGGGCTTCAACATAAGGACTTTGGGGGGCAAAACTCAACCCATCGTACCCAGTCCTTAAGGTCATCGGGCACTCGATGTGTTGGGGCTCCACATCACCTCATGTAGCTCTCCTAGTCACACAATGTAGGTGGTATTCATATCTCAAAATAAAGGAACTGATAAGAAGTGGGCAGAAGACGCGGAGAGACACTTTTCCAAAGAAGACACAGAAATGGCCCACAGACCCATGAAAAGATGCTCAACATCACTCATCATCAGGGAAAAGCAAATCAAAACCACAATGAGATGTCACCTCACACCTGTCAGAATGACTATTATCAATAACCCAAGAAACAGCAGATGTTGGCAAGGATGTAGAGAAAGGGGAGCCCTCTTGCTCTGCTGGTGGAAATGCAAACTGGTGCAGCCACTCTGGAAAACAGTAGGGAGGTTCCTCAAAAAGTTCAAAATAGAGCTATCTTGTGATCCAGCAATTGCACTACTAGGTATTTATCCAAAGGATACAAACATAGTGATTCAAAGGGGCACCTGCACCCCAGTGTTCATAGCAGCAATGTCCACCATAGCCAAACTATGGAAAGAGCCCAGAAGTCCATCTACAGATGAATGGATAAAGAAGATGTGGTGTGTGAGTGTCTGTATATATACATACATATAATTCAGCCATAAAAAAGAATGAAGTCTTGCCATTTGCAATGACATGGTTGGAAGTACAGGGTATTACGCTAAGTGAAATGAGTCAGTGAGAGAAAGACAATTATCCTATGATCTCGCCCATATGTGGAATTTAAGAAACAAAACAGATGAACATAGGGCAAGAGAGGGATAAATAAAATAAGATTAAAAAAAGAGAAAGAAGCAAACCGTAAAAGACTCTTAATAACCGAGAACAAACTGAGAGTTGATGAGCTACCAGGTCTCTTTTGAAAAATGTCTTTCTACTTGGGCAGCCAGTTATTTCCTGAGATTCGCAAAACAGAATCCTGACTCCTGCTTCCTGTAGCCGCAACAATACGCGGTTTTCTGTCTTCAGAGTGTCATTTGGAAATAAATTTCTCTTACGAAGAAAATTTATTCGATGTACAGAAACTCCTGAAATTGACTCACTCCCTTTTCTTCTATTAAATTCCAGAAAATTAAATTTGACAATTTTACTTAAAAATTGCATACATATTATAATCCCATGTTTGTAATTTTTTTCCTATTCTTCTATGTTTAGTCATGCGTAGAAAGTTATTCTCTGGGTGCCACCTTGTTTTGCTTTGAGCTGATTAGAGTCAGGATGATATTTACATTCCTGGGTTTTTTTCTGTATCACTTTTAAAAAAAAATAAGAAGTATTTATTGTTTGAAAAACAATAATGTTTTAAAAAGCATATTCTCAAAAATGTCACAATGGGAAAGAAAGTGGATTATGAAGCTGCATATCATGACATTGCGCAATTGTCCCTAGTGATTTTTGAGAATCAAGATTATAGGTGATTTTTTTCATAGCTTTTTTGGTATCCTAAGTATTTAAAATTAATATGGATTACTGCTCTGTATTAGTCAGGGTTCTCCAGAGAAACAGGGTTGATAGAATATACAAGTAGGGGCGCCTGGGTGTCACAGCGGTTAAGCGTCTGCCTTCGGCTCAGGGCGTGATCCCGGCGATCTGGGATCGAGCCCCACATCAGGCTCCTCCACTGTGAGCCTGCTTCTTCCTCTCCCACTCCCCCTGCTTGTGTTCCCTCTCTCGCTGGCTGTCTCTATCTCTGTCAAATAAATAAATAAAATCTTAAAAAAAAAAAAAGAATATACAAGTAGAGGTTTGTTATAAGGAATTGGCTCACGTGACTAGAGGCTGGGAAGTCCCTGACCTGCAGTGGGCACACTGGAGACCTGGGAGCTGGGGTGTGGGTTCCATCTGAGTCTGCCCCTGAAGGCAGCCGAAGGCCGTGCCCCCAGCTCAGAGACGGTCAGGCAGAGAGGGAAGCCTCCCTTCCTTGGCTTTGTCCTCTACTCAGGCCTCCATGGACTGGATGAGGCCCACCCACAGTGAGCAGGCCGTCTGCCTCATTCAGTCTACCCATTTAGATGTTAATCTCATGCAGAAAACACCCAGAATTATGTTTAACCAAATATCCAGACACCCCAGTGGAGTTGACACATAAAATTAACCGTCACACTCCTTATAATGAATAAATAAATGATTAAGGCCATTGAAGCAAGAGACACAGGGGGATCTTTCAAAAGGAGCATCTAGGAAAACCCGCAGGCTTGCGCCCAGGTTCCACACGGGGTGCGAGCCTGTGGAACCCCACCATGAGAACCCAGTGTTGGAACCTTCTCCGGGACATCGGTAAACACTCTGGATGACCTCACTCCTTTGTGCTGCACGGAGGGTATTTGGTGTCAGGGGTGAGAGCTTTGGGCCCCCGGAGCCACTGCTTCCATTACCACAGCTCTGCTCAGGGAGGGTCCTGTGAACCCGGTACTGCACCAGTAGCTCGCTCCTCCTCTCCAGCTCTGCAAGGAGGGGTGTTGTTCCTCTTTACACATGGGGACTGTGAAGGGCAGAGGGGCCATGTAACCCATCCAACACCAGGCGGCAAGCAACGGAGAGGAGGGATTTGAACCCAAGAGGAAAATACGGATCGGCTGTGGGGTAGCTGAGCGCTTGCTTCTGGGTCTGGGGCTCCACTGCTCTGCTTCTCTCAGATGCTGGGCACGAAGCAGCAGGTTTGTTGTTTTAATTGGGGCATATTTATTGCACCCACACATGTGTATACAATCACACTGCATTTATATACACTCAAATGGACTTGAAATATTAATTCCCAGCTAATTAACATAAAATTGATAAAGAAGGCCCAGAAATTCGAGTTTAAGGTGTGACCAGGGGAGGAACGAATTACACAACCTGGGGCCACTGTCTTACAGAAGGGCTGTCTCTGTCCCAAAAGAGATTTCCAGCGTATCTGGTCTTCCAGGGCACGGCGGCGGTCTTTGGCACGATTCACATTTTGCACATTTCCTCAGATTTTATAACACGACCGTGTTCTTTCATACAGGGACCGTTGGGGATTCCCCATACTTAGAATTAAATCAAAACAATCTATCCTGTCTCGCCAGACGTTTTGCCAGCACGTCTGGTCTCAGTGATATTTCCAGGACAACAGACATTCGGGCTGAGTGCAGCAACACGGGTTCTCATTTGCCCCGAGACCAACTATTTGCTATTCAGCCCATACGTTTTCAGGCTCCTAGACAAATGGAAAATTCAGTATCCTAACTCCTGGCCTTCTTCTCACTGTTGCCTGCACGGAGAAAGGGTAAGCACATCTGTAGGGGCAGCTGAAGCTGGGGCGCCCGCGGCTGTGCCGTGTTTTCTACGACAACTTACTTCCTGGAAAGAACCACTGTCTTCCCAGTGGGAAAACTTGCTTGTGACAAATTGTTTATGACAAAGTTTCAAATTTTGGTGCTGAGGATGAATGGTTTTGAGATTCAAGTCTTTTTTTCTTCCAAACAATTACTTCTGCTGGGACTTCAAAGTCCATTTGGAAACTGCAGGCGGGCCTCCGCTCCCCCAGGGCAGGAATTGAGGACGGATCCCACGGAAACAAACAACACCCTGGCCAATGTCACATGAGACGGTCGCTTTGGCCGAAAGCGATAATACACTGACCAATAAACCTTGGAAGACTCTTGCCAATTTTAGTGACATTCTCTTCTTAATTTCAGAAATATCCAAGGACTCAAGGTAATAGAAATGAGATGATTCAGTGCACCAAAGGAAGGCCCTTTGGCTCATCATCAAAGCACTCATGGATATTACATTTTATTGGATACACTTAGGTATGACCTGATTAGTGACCATTTTTAAAGTCACATTTAAAAGTTTTAAATGTACTTAAGATTTTACTTATTTATTTGTCAGAGAGCGCGAGAGCGAGGGAGCACACAAGCAGGGGGAGTGGCGGCAGAGGGAGAAGCAGGCTCCCTGCTGAGCAAGAAGCCTGATGTGGGACTCGATCCCAGGAGACTGGGATCATGACCTGAGCGGAAGGCAGACGCTTCACTGACTGAACCCCCCAGGTGCCCCCTTTAAATGTAATTTGATCAAGAACTTTAGCAGCAAATTCAGCAATATAAAAGTCACAGAAATTTAGAGAGATACTTGAAATATAACAGGGTAACTTAATCTGGATCAACTAGTTTGCTAAACGTAAACCATCCCATGTAATGAAATCTTAATATTTCTCTTAAAAATGAAAGAAAGAATATTTCCTGTCACTGATCACTATAAATATTTGAGGGGATTCTTTGGAATTTTTTTATCGAGGTTAGTTTTCCTTTTGATGTTATGAATCTCTTAAAACATCAAACACACACATGGACACACGTGGGCAGTAAGAATACGATACATCATTTTCAACATCTTTTCTGCCGCAAAAATACCAACTGTGATTTAATCCAGGCACGTGTGGGAAATTTCCTAAAGGCAGGAATTTAACTATTACTATTTTGAGTTTCCATGGTGGCTATTTCCAAAATTCCAAATTATAAATAAGTAATATACTTAACCAATTTCTCCATTTTTCAACCTTGATTTGTTTTATGATGACTTTCCATTAGGATGAAAGTTTGGCTAAGTCGTGGTCCTCTCTCTTTCCTCCAGATTGCTCTGGATACATTACTGTAGCCAGCTCTCCTGTGGATTCACGATTTAGCTTTAAATGGAATGCTTGAACGTGAATTTCTTGTTGGGTCAACTTTAGACGGGAGTAATTGCTGAGACGGGTGGGTCTCCAAACCCTGCCCTTCCCTCTATCTTTTCCCTCACGTTATGCATCCTACATTCTTCCAGCTAGATATGCATTTATTTTTTCAGTGATAGATTTTTCCCCGATTTTTAATGGTTGGTATGGTTTACATACCATAACAGTCCCCCACTGTCAGACTACAACTCATCGATGTTTATAAGTCTAGAGCTGTGTGAGCTCCCCAGTTCAGTTTTAGGGCATTCCCAATACCCAGCATGCACTTATTTTATATTGTCAAAGTTAATGTCATTGAGTCTGGTCCTCTGGCCATATATGAATTTTCTGGGTTTCACCTAAAGTTGGGTCAATACACAGCATATAGACATGATTATGACAGAGTGGGAACAGGCCCAGTGGAGACTCATGACTATTCACTTAATTCACTCAACAATAAATCATTACTGAGAGTCTCCCTGTGTCAGGTGCTGTTTTAAACCCCAGCGACGAGATGGTGAGCAGAGTGCACCTGGCGCCTTTCTTCACGGAGCTGGAACTCTGGTGAGGCTATTGACATCATAAAGTACTGACCCAAATACATGCATACCCACTAGCTTCTGCCAGCAAATGGTGGCTTCAAACCACAACCATCTGATTATTGCACATCTGATTACTGAGTCATCTGGGCTGGCAGTCCAGTCTGGGCCAGCCTGGTTGGTCCCTGTATCTGTGGTCAGTTAGAGGGTAGTGTGGAAGCCGGCTGATGCAGGATGGCCTCATGTCACAAAGGGTCCCCTCCACTATATTCTGTTGGTCAAAGCAGACAGAAGCCCGCCCAGATAGAAAGTGGGGGACATAGACCACACCGCTGAATGGGAGGGCCCCCATGTAAGAAGCCTACCTGACCTGAAGCAGCCATGCTGGGAGGAAGCTCAAGCCTCACAGAGAAGCCGCGTACAAGAGCTCAGGCTTGGGTGAGCCCAGCCTTCGGGTCATCCCAGGCCAGGTGTTGGATGAGTGAGGAAAGAAGCCGCTGCCAAAATTCCTGACTGCAGAATCCAAAGGGCATAATAAAGTGGACGTTGTTTTATAATACTGATCTTTGTAGCAATCCATAACTGGAACAAGGAGAAAGATGGCACAGGTATTGGGGTAACTCACAGAGAAGATGGTGTATGTTTGCAGTGTTGTCTCTTTCCATTAAAATTGTTTCCGTGGGATGTCAGGAATGAATGCGAGAAACCAGGAGTTCGTTCGGCGTTTTGTACTAAATCGCACGTGATTAGAGCATTATCCAAAGCCGTGAACAGAGCGACTCCACCCAGCTAGTGATGAGTAGAAATGGTGGCCAAGGAGCAACGATGGGTGGGACCATCCCAGAGCCGTGGGGTTCTGAGGCCACTGGGCCCAGTCTGCCTTGGAGAGGATATTCATACTTGTTTCTAGATCAGAAAGCTCTGAGCTCAGGACAAAGAAAAGAGTCCTTTATGGAACACTGTAGAACTTGATGTTTTTTTTTTTTTTTCTGGAATATTTACCCTTTATTTGTCTTTCCAAATGAGTAAAGAAAAATTCTAAAGACTGTTCATTGGATTTAATTTTGTTCTTTGGAAATCCAGTGATGAGTTTCTAGGGGAATGAAAGGTACCGGCCTGAAAGGGCTTTTCTCTTGTTAAAAAGTGTGATTAGAGGATTACCCAGGATGCTCTGCTCTGTGTTTTCCCTGTGGCTTTCATTACAGCTGCTCCCTCCTCAGCAGGCTCCATGGTTATACAAATGTCTTAGCCTTTCAAGCGTTCCATTATTCATTTGTTACTCACTGGGCGCACCCACGGCCTGTTCAGCTGTGGAGCCAGCTTGCTCAGTGCGCTGGCTGTGCATTCGTTTTTGACTTGGGTTTTTTGTGTTTCTAGGAAAGATGAAGTGGAAGATCACATTTATGTGGTGGTTCTCCTTGCTTGTGGACCGGGGTCTTATTCTTCATCGCCCACATGTGTGAGCCCTCTGACTGTTCAATCCTTGATTCCCTGGTTGCACTTGCTTGCAAATTGTAGGCACTGTCACGAAAGCAAACTTGCCTACTTGAAATACCTCATTTATGGTCATGCTTTGTGGGCCATGGTCTCCCGTCTTCCGAGTCTCATTGCCCCCGGCATCATCTACTTCTCCTGCGTAGTCATTCTGTCATACGCGGTTCAACAAAACCATCTCAGCATCCTTGTTTCCAATCATAAACGTTGCTTAGATAGAACTAAAAAAGATTATACAGAACTTTTGGCTGTGTGCCCTCAGTGATATGGATAAGGGGGAATGATTCGGTGACATGAAATGGATAAAAATGATAGACTCTTTTGACAAACAGCAGCTAATAACAACTTTCAAATGGTGAATTAATAATTTGGGCCATTTAATTGCCGTTTAGAAGAATTCAGAAATTCGAATGCCTATGAGAGTAAGGGGACAGTATACTTGTGTGTGTGGGCAGGCTGGGGTGCATAAGACATCTACAGTTACACCATATCTTATTAAAGTAAACTTTCATCTAAAGAAAACTGTACATTGACATGTAGTTGTAGGAAATAATACAGACCCATCTTGAGCACCCATCACCCAATTTCCCCAGAGGGTAAGATCTTCCAAAACTACAAGACAATGTCACAACCAGCACATTGACACTAACACAGTCAAGACACAGCATTTTCATCACCACAAGACCCCCTCAGGTGACCCCTGTCCTCCCCATGCCATCCCTAACCTGAGCAATCATTCCTCTTCACTAGTCTATTCCCCATCTCCATAATTTTGACATTTCAAGAATGATATAAAAATGGAATCATATGGTATGGTTAAAAAGAGAAAACAGGGGTGCCTGGCTGGCTCAGTCAGTAGAGCAGGTAACTTGATCTCAGGGTTGTGAGTTCAAGCCCCATAAGTACTTTAAAAAAAGAGAGAAAGAGAGAACAGGCCCAAAATGGAGTCACTTGGGATAAGTTCATGTCACCAAACCAAGACTTCACATCGAACCTAATCATGGTTTCAGCCTTTCCCAGGATGTAATCTTAACCAGTCAGTCTGGGATTACCTGGTCAGCACTAGTGAGGTCATCTGCCTGATGGACCCTTGGCCTTCCCCCAAAGGAAGGTGGCCTTGCCTAAAAGAATCTACTCGTTGCTAGTAACTTCTTTGTCCTGCCCCCTTCTGCCTGTATAAGTCTTCTGTTTCGTACCATGTGTGAAATGGGTCTCTGTCCTGTCTGCTAGATGTGATGCTGCCCAGTTCACGAATCATTGAATAAAGCCAATAAAGTCTTTAAAATTTACTCAGGTGAACTGGTTTTTAACAGTAACCTTTTGGAACTGGACTTTTTCCCTCCGTAGAACTCCTTTGTAATCTGTTGCATGGTCAGTTTTGCTTGCTGAGTAGAATTCCATGGTACGGAGATACCAGAGTCTGTGACCAGTCACCCACAGAAGGGCATCTGGGGTGTTTCTAGATTTACGAATAAAGCTTCTCTGAACACTCGCATATAGGTTTTTGCGTGAACATAAGCCTCCGTTTCCGCGGAATAGATGTCCAAGGTGTCCTTGCTTGGTCATACAGTGACTGTGTGTTTAGCTCTGTAAAACCTTCCGCACTGTTTTCCAGAGTGACTGTGCAAATGTACGCTCCCTCCAGGGTGCAGGAGTGATTCAGTGTCTGAATCTTCACCAGCATTTGGTGCTGTCGATATTTTTTATTTCAGCCGCACCGTTAGGTCTGTAGTGATATCCCGCATGGTTTTGATTCGCACTTTCCTCACAGCTGATGGCGTTAGGCATCTTCTCAGGGGCTTCTCTGCCGTTTTGTTTTCATCCTCAGGACATGTCTGCTCATATTCTAATCACACCACATCTTAAAACACAAGGCAGAGAAGTGCAGCAGGTCCTGGCTGGCGGAGAGCCTGCTATGGGGGTGATCAGCTCACAGAGACCAAAAGCCAGGGCGGCTTCTCCCGTGTAAGGATTTCACAACGTCCCAGGCACTCACTTTCATAATCGCTGACACACCCCCCAAGAGAAAAGTAGTTTTGTTTGCCAGCAGCAGGTGGACTCTGAAACCTAGGCTCAGGATCCCTTGTAGCCAAGAAACAGAAGTATCTGCCCTGACCCAGGTGTCCCCGTGTTCCCCTTGCTATAAATGGACAGGGAGGCAGCTGGGAGCTGGAGGTGCAGAGGGATGTGGCAGGGAGGGCAGGGCCTAGAACCCCAGGTTCCTGCTCTTCCTCCTTGGTACTGGAAATTTCACTTCGATCCACAGTGGTTGCTCAAGCAAGATTTCCCTGCTTCGGGCTCCAAATCTGTATTGTCAGCAAGCATCCAGGTCATTCTTAATCCTCTCCTAAATTTGGGAAACAGCTCCTTCTATTGTTCCTCTGTCACAGGGCGGATTCCCAGGGAGACGGGCGACCTGGCCTCCAGCAAGGGTGCGACTTCGTGCCATTTAGTGCTCACCAGGGGCCTCTGGGTCTGCAGTTAGTGGCAGCCAGGAGCAAGTCTGTCAGCACTGCCTCCGAACATGCTCTAGTGAACGGGACGTGCGTGTGTTCTTAGAGGTGCACGGCCTAGTTGCTTTACAGAATCCCATTTTCTGCTTCCGACTTCCTTACCAGTTTGCACACATTTTATGAGCACAAATTCTTTGCGGGGAGGGCTATAACAGGCTTTGTTCATCCTAGAAATTGCAAGTTACCTAAGAAAGCAGTTCTAAAATAATTCATGTGAGATATTCCCAAATATCCTAATCAGGAATCCTTCTGGCCTGTACATTAGGAAAAGATTCTCAAAAGAAAGATGAATGGCTTCCTGAAGTCCTAACTGGCCAAAAGTGCCAATAAACCCGCTTCACCTAGATTAATGCTACGCTGTTGTCTATTTCAATCAGCTTTAATCATGTCCACCCAGCAAAAATCTCACTAAAATTGTCGATGTCAATTACATGTCCAAATAATAATATTTTGGTATAATGAGTTAAATAGACTATGGTATGAAAATTAAGCCCACCTGCTTCTTTTTAGTTTCACAATGTGGTAACTAGAAAATCTAGAACTGCGAATGTGATTTGTCCCCCTTCCCCAGGATGTGGGGTGGCCCCTCCTCACACAGTTCTCTGCCAGAGGTCACCTCCACCTGACCCCTGGGTCCTCCTACCCTGTGGGATTTCTGTTCATAGCTCTGGTCTTACCCAACTTCATGTTTGTCATTTTTTTCTCTTTCCCTAAAGTGAAAATGAGGGGAAAGGCAGGGACCGAGAGTAGGGTGTGGCCCCCATGACACGCCCAGCCAACAACTCTATGTTGCTGACCCAATGCTATATTTTGTAAACAGTTAATTAAATAGAGATTAGTTTTGAAATGCACATTTTTTTCTTCCTTTTTTCAAATCTCAGATGGTTTCACAGGTCCTTGAGGGTTTATAGCTTTGATCCAGGCCCTTGTGGCTAACGATATATTTCCACGTTAATGATCATTTTGCTGCTTGGGTTCTTTGTGCCTTATGAATATAAGCAACCTGACTCGTGGTCAAGGATGGAAATCAGGTCTATATTTTAAAACTATATTTTTTGAACCTGAAAGGTGGCAGTGGGTGAGAACCTGGGGGTTTCTCTGCACCTTGGTGCAGCGTGTGCCAAAGAGAAACAATCCTAGCCCAGCGATGCCAATGTTCTCTTAAACTCGAAGGAGTCAAAGTTTTACTATGTCACGTTGATTCTTTGGTTTCTTGGATATAGCAAACATTCTAAAAAGCAAAAAACCAACCCCTAAAAAAAAAAAAAATCCAAGAAACAAATGAGCAGCAGCGTAACAGAAACGTGAGTCAGTAATTCCAACTCAGCCCTCTGGGACGGCGCGCACCAGGCACCCATGGGGGCTGCATCCCGCACGTGGCACACGTCTCTGCCATGATTGTTAGCTTCTTGTATCTTGAGGATGCCCGTTATAATGTCCATCATCGGCCACTAGCTGTTGTCACTCTGGACCTCACCCCACTCCCAAGAAAACATTGCTTAGCGATCAGCCAAGTGGACAATCCCAGCAGCGTTATTGTGATGTGAGCTGAAACCTGTCCATTCTAAAAACTTTGTTCCAGTTTTATTAAGGACATACAGTACGATGACTTGACTTACAGATATTTTGAAATGGTCACCACTGTCAATGTAGTGAGCATCCATCATCTGAAATAGATCCCCAGGAGAGCTCATCCCTTCAGAGCTGCTTCCCGTAACCCTGTGCATCACGCGGCCGTGGTGACTACGGTCCACGCGTACCTCACACCCTAGTTCTGTCTTCTCACTGGAAGCTTGTACCTTTTGACCCTTTCCCCTTCATCCCTGCCTCTGGGAACCACGAATCTGATCTCCTTTTCTATGACATTGGGTTTTTTCTTTCTTTCTTTTTTTTTCAAGTTCCACATACAAATGAGATCATACAGTATTTGTCTCTTTCAGACTGACTTATTTCACTTGGCATCGTGCTCTCCAGGTCCATTCATGTTGTTGCAAATGGCAGGATTTCCTTTTTTATGGCTGAGTAATATTCCATGTATGTATATACCACGCCTCCTTTATCCATTCCTTTAACGATGGGCATGAATGTTGCTCCCATATTCTCACTACTGTAAATAATGCCGCAGTGAACATGAGGGTACAGGTGTCGCGTCCATGTAGCATTTTCCAAACCTTTCCACTTTAATTGGGGTTTTGCCTCTCCTGCGCAGTGTTGCTCGTTCACGCACACTGTGGATATGAGCTCACCCTCTAAATCCCAGAGCACGTCTAAGAACCGTGAGTCTTTGCAGGCTGTGAAATTCAAATCCATCTTGGGAAGGTGCCCCTAACTTTTATTTCACAACTACCCATTTCGTGTGGTTCTGATTTCTCTCTCTTTTCCAAATATCTTTGATAAACTTATGCATGTCTTCATAGCTGGCCATCCGTGATATTTTGATAACAGGCATGGAGTGACCTAAGGAAGAAACGAATACTTTGTCCTGTCACAAGCTGGCACACCTTCCGTGGAGGGTCAGATGGTAAACGTGTGCGGTTTGCAAGCCTCTGTCCCAGCTCCTCAGTCTGCCATGGGAAGAAGAAAGCAGCCACAGGCCATCTGTAAATGGGGGAGCATGGCTGTGTTCCAATAAAACTTTATTTTGGACATGTGTTGCAGACACAATTTGAATTTCATGTAACTTTCACATGTCACTAAATAATGGTCTCCTTTTCTCCCCCCATTTTACATTTAAAAATGTAAAAAATATTCTTAGCTCGCAGGCTGCCTAAAAGCGGGTTGTGGGCCATAATTTGCTGCCTCTTGCTATAAATTGTCAATGATTATGGCCAATTATCACGAATAGTTTTGGTGCTGTTAACACTTACCAAGTGCTCACAGTGACTAAATGACTTTTTAAAAGGGCTTCCGGGTGCCTGGGTGGCTTAGTCGGTTGGGCCTTGGACTCTTGATTTCGGCTCAGGTCATGATCTTGGGGTTGTGGCATCGAGCCTCATGTCAGGCTCCCCGCTCAGTGGGAGGGGGGCCTCAACTCAGAAAACTTCCTCTTAACAAAGCCAGACAAATGGAAAAATGGAAATTGGGTTTAAAATCTATTTCCGCCTGTTCCAATTCTATCCGTCTGCCGCCTGCTTCCCTGTTTTGCTTCCACCAGCAGCCCTGGATCCGGCACCTCACCGTGAACACCCAGAACGATCGGACACCCTTTCCTCTTCTGTGTCCCTCACACTGCAGCGAGCTCACTCTTTCTCTGCACCAGTCCAGCTAGACCCCCACCCCGAGCCCACCTCCCCCCCAGCAGGCAGCTGCCGCTGGCTGAAGGAAGCATCTATGCAGAACCCCTGATTTAATCCCAAACCCCCGTGGGCTGCGTGTCCATTTCCTCTTCTTCCTCTTGCTGTCAGGTGTCCAGGTAACTGATGTGTAGCCGATAAAAGGTGAATTCTGAATCCTCCTGCACCTCTATTCCTAAGTCTGTGAAATGGGGGTAACTGGGGGGTTAGCTGAGAAACCCTCATAGGCGCCCCAAGGAAGGGTGAGGAGTGTCAGCCCCTTCTCCTGACTCTGCTCACAGCTTTCAGCCTGAACCTGAGGGTACAAGACGTAACTCATCTCAAACAAGAGAAAGCAAATACTCTTTTCTTTTCTTTCTGGTCACACCTCAGATGTCACGGCTGCTCTCCGCTCAGGACAAATCCCCTGTTTTCCCTCGTGCAACTTATTTTCTCCCCTAATGCAACTCATTCTTCTAACAAGACTCTCAGTTTACAGATTTAGAATTGAGTGATCTATAGTTTGTCAGTCTGGCATATTTTAGGAGAACTAAATGTGTAATAAATTCGTTTTGAAAGAAACGAATCTGGAAGAACTGTTTTGTACCAATGTTAACAATTCAGTGGGGAAAGAAAAGTTCTTTAGACAAATAAAAGGTGGGAGAGTTCCAGAAACTGTGGTCATTATTTAAAATAAGTTCCTTATTTCTGGCATTATTACTGATACAGAAGTTTATCTTGATGAGCTTAGAAGAATGAATCCACACTTTGTGTATACTCGCTCAGGCAGGAGAGTTTTCAATATTGTGACCGGTGACTTGAAATGAATTAAACTATGATTCAGATCATTTGCAGTGAAGTATGTGACAGCTTTTTTCAAAGAGAATGAGGGCTTCTGTGTCATTCTAAATCCTCCCTCTGGGATATCTAGTTCTTTTTTTTTTTTTTTAAGATTTTATTTATTTATTTATTTGACAGAGATAGCCAGCGAGAGAGGGAACACAAGCAGGGGGAGTGGGAGAGGAAGAAGCAGGCTCATAGCGGAGGAGCCTGATGTGGGGCTCGATCCCATAACGCCGGGATCACACCCCGAGCCGAAGGCAGACGCTTAACCGCTGTGCCACCCAGGCGCCCCTGGGATATCTAGTTCTGAAGGAGACGCTTGTCTGGAGTGAGACCCAGAATACAAAACATCTAGGAACTTCCTCCTTGGAGAAAATGTTTTCTGATGGAAAGTGAAATACAAAGAAGGTTCTGGGGGTATTGGTAGAGGGCTGATTCTGAATTTTCTGTCATTTTCATCAGTGCTGAAGCCTTGACCCCACTCTGATGCCAAAGAAGGTGCCTGCTGGCTACTCAGACAGTGTTCTCCTGGGAACTGTAGGATCTTCACTCCAGGGTAGCATCCATAGTTAACTCAAGTTAACCAAACCCTCAAGAGACTGATGTATAAACCAAAATGCCAGTTTATTACTTTCCAATGAGTAAAGCACAGGAGCTCTTCTCTTCAACACATTCTCTCTTCAATACTAGAAGCCAATCATTCTTAGGAGACTGTTTTGGGTGGAAAATAGGTGTGCGTAAGATGCTTGGATGGCATCTTGCCAGGCGGCAGCCTTAGGACACAGCTCTGAATCAGAAGCTGAGCTGTCCTGCCGTGGCTGACGCATCCATCACTCCCGTACGAGGGCCTCCGGCGCCGGCCGGCAGGACAGCTTCACCCCGCACATGGTGGGGACGCTGGCAAGTCCTGACTCTGAGGGCCAGTGGTCTAACAGTACTCGTACAGGCTTCTCTTTGACAAATACGGACTCTTCAGACAAGATACAACGTACTCATCGTGATTTCAGCCTTCCCGAGCGACAAGCACCTTTGAGTCCAAGCCATCTGCTCCTCCTCCGCGGGATTTAGGCGGCTTGATCACAGCTGGACATTCCCAAATCCTCCAGCTCTACAGTGGCAGCTGATGCTTTCCAGTGGTTGAAATGCCACGTTTAGAAGGAGAACCCATTTCTAAGCTGTGTGGAAAACTGATCTTATTTAGCTGTATCTTCGCTTGTTGTATTTGGGAAGCCGGCTCTTGTCAGGGAATTTGTCAGTTTATTCTTGCTATACTGTTGGGTTTTTTGCAGTTTTGTTTTGGGGACATAATATTATCAGTTTAAAAATAAATCCTCAGAGGGAACCTCTGTACTGGGGCTAAACTAGGGAGGGGACAAAAGTGGGAGCTGGAGAGAGAGGAAACCAGAATGTGTGCACCTGGCCGTCGGCAAACTTAGGTAAAGTAGGTCACACACAATTGGAAACGTTTTTGTTCCAACCCACAGAATGTCCGTGCCTGTTAGACTTAAGCTGATGCCCGGGGCTGTTCAGCCAGGGTGAAGCCGTGGAGGGTTCCTGTGGTCCCTGCAATCCTGGCTTCCCACTAGTGTCCACCCTCGTTCTCTCCGTCAGCATCAGCAGGGCACAGCTTACTTTCTAATGCACAGGAATTTTTATTTCAAGTACGCCTCCTGTAGGTGGCAAGATGCTGGATTTTTCATTTTTATAAATACTGGCCATGGCCCTTCCGTCCTTCCTCCCTTCCGTCTTTAACAGGGGAGCTCTGCTGATTTGCACCGGTTGACATAATGGATGGTCTGTGTCCATCGTGGCTCCATCCACTGATTCATTGGTTGCTCTCTGCCCGTGGCTTCTTGGGCACCGTGTGAGCCGGTCACATGGCTCTCACTGACCTCCTGGTAACTTTCTCCAAGAAGTTCGAGGCAAAACTCCGTGCCACGTTCCTCGAGGACCCACAAGCACTGCTGGAAACCCTTTCTGTTGACCCACCTCCCTTTCCTTAGACTAGGGGGGGTCAGAAAGGCGTTGGCCCAGAGAAGAAGCGCCGTTCAGACCAGGGTTAGACTAGGGGGGTCAGAAAGGCGTCGGCCCAGAGAAGAAGCGCCGTTCAGACCAGGGGCGCCCACTGCCATTGCCTTTCATGCAGCAGGTGCCACTCCCACAGGGGGGCTCCCCACTCTGGGCCCACATTTCTCGGGGCCCCAGGGACACAGCTTGGCAAGGTTGGGCAGCTTTGGGAGCCGGAAGAAACAGAAAATGTCTCATCTTGCACCTGATCACTCTACTTTGACTCAGTCCCCCATCTTGCCTTGGGACCTTCAGTGGCATTACTTTGGAGTGGATTCTAAAGTGAGTGCTCCGTGGCGGGCGCTGTCAGGTGGGGATGGGCGCGGCACTGCTTCTGGATCTGTCCCTCACCCTGCTCCCTGCTCTCGCTGCTCGGATGCATCCAGAATGCCTTGCCTCCAAAATCAGCTCGGAAGCGGCATGTTTTTCTTCCAAATTCCATCGAAAACTCGTAGAACATAGACTGGTTTTTGACAAGAACAACTCACAATGTGCTTGAAGGCAAGATTCCCCTTCATCGAGACTGCTCCAAGCGCACCTGGAAAGGGAAGCACTGTTATGCTTTGTTAATTAATTGTTAAATTCAAGCAGCCCACTTGAATTTAACAGCCATAAATTTCAAGTAATTAAATACCTCCCCAAAACAGACAATGATGCTTCAAAATAATTAATTTTATAATTTTTGTCTCCACGAAATTGACTGCTTGACACCTGTTTTGATGTCATGTGAATTTCGTCACCATTGAACAAAAATAGCGTTCCTTTGTCAATGTCAGTTAATACCACTCTCTAAGAGAAAATCTTGAGGCCAGCACATGACAATTTAATGACAGTTGGGACAGTTTGATATATTTGCAACACTCCTATAAAATACGAAGTGTGGCAGAAGCCACACTGTCAGGATTCCTTAGAGAACAGAGTCTGAAGGGAGATTTGCAGGCAGGATCTTTGAGGTGCCCTCTTGGGAGCCAGTCACCTCGTGAGGGCGTTAGGGTAGCAGGACTGGCAGGGCAGAGTCGGCTGTGACTGGTCGCTGCAGCAGCCTCCGTGGGCTCAGGTCTGAGCAGGCATGGCTCTTCTGAGAGGTAAGGGGTCCAGGGCTTGCACCCTCCAGGGAGGGCAGGTGACCTTGGATGAGGCAGTGTCCTTTGCTGAGGGCAGTTTCGGAGGAGGGACCCATCTGGGTGCTGTCGGCAAAGGTACTCCCAGCAGCTGGGAGTGAAGGCCAGGTGGGGAGGGAGATCCAGGAGGGACACCAGCATCCTCAAAGCAGTTGTTTTATTTTATTTTTATTTATTATTATTTTGGGGGGGGCAGAGGGAGAGAGAGAATCTTAGGCAGGCTCTATGCCCAGAGCGAGCCCCACACGGGGCTTGATCTTATGACCCTGAGATAATGACTGAGCCGAAATCAAGAGTTGGACACTTAATGGGCTGAGCCATCCAGGCGCGCCATCACCAAAGCAGTTATTAAATTGCTTATTGTCTCTTCTTCTCGAATATGGATCCTAACAAAGGAAAGGGAAAGCGGGTAGTGCCCTGAGACCACGCGGGGTTCCACTGTCTTGCCGGTGAGCACTTGAGAAATGTTTGTCGTAACCACCAGATTTCCATGACCCCCACGCCTGACGGAGGACTTCTGAATTGCACCTGATGCTTACGCTGATTCACCCCAACAGGTCCTCTTCCACATTTTCAAAACGGCAGTCTTATGTGTGGTCCTGCTGAGTCCAGATTAAGCAACTACGATTTTAGCAGGGTATTGCTGTCTCTCTCTGATGTGCTCTGGGAGAGACTCGAGCGCACGTCTGTCTCTAGGCAAGATACTTCCGACAGACCGAATTACATCTCCTGGAAATAGCGTCTGCAAGGGAGGGAGCGAGGGGCGCCGCGTTGGTGATGGGGAACTTCCGCAAAGTGCATTGCTACGATCTCACAGGAAAGTGGGTCTTGGCAGGTACTGAATTACTTTTTAAATGCTTTTGGGGATTTTCTGGTTCTCAGAGGGTTTTTTGAAGGAAAAAATTTTTAAATTTCATCTTTACTGAGGAACAAATGACAAATACAATTGTAATATTTAAAGTGTACGTCGTGGTGATCTGGTCTATGTGCGGTGAAAGGATTCGCTCCGTCTAGTTAAACATATGTATCACCTCACATCCTTATTTTTTTGTGTGTGTGAGCACATTTCAGTCCTACTGTACTATATTTCAAGTGCGCAATGCAGTATTAGCAACTATAGTCACGTCATGCCTCAGATTCTCAAACCTTATTCATCTTATAGCTGAAGTTTGTACGCTTTTACCAAAGTCTCCCTCTTTCCCCCACCGCCCCCAGCCCCAGACAACCACCGTTCTACTCTCTGCTTCTGCAAGTTTGAGCTTTTTGTTTTTTGGTTTCTTTTAGATTCCACATATAAGTGACACCAGACGGTATTTATCTTTCTCTGTCTGACTTATTTCATAATGCTGTCAAGGCCCATCTATGCTGCTGCAAATGGCAGGATCTCCTTTCTCATGGCTCAGTAATATTCCATTATAAACGTGTACCACACATTCTCTATCCATTCATCTGTTGATGGACACTCTACTTCCCTGTCCTGGCTACTGTGAACAATCCTGCAATGAACATGGGGTGTAGACATCTCTTTGAGATACTTTTTCATTTCCTTTGGATATATTCCCAGGAGCGGAATTACTGGATCATATGGTAGTTATATTTTTAGTTTTTTGAGGAACTTCCATACTGTTTTCCACAGTGGCTGCACCGGTTTGCGTTCCCGCCAACCGTGCATGAGGGTTTTCTCCACATCCTTGCCAACACTTATGTCTTATCTTTTTGTTAATGGCCATTCTGACAGGTGTGAGGTGCCATCTCATTGTGGTTTGGATCTTCATGACCCTGATGATGAGTGATGGTGAGCATCTTTTCATGTACCTGTTGACCATCTGCATGTCTTACTTGGAAAAATGTTTATTCAGGTCCTCTGCTCATTTTTTTTTTTTTTAGATTTTATTTATTTATTCGACAGAGATAGAGACAGCCAGCGAGAGAGGGAACACAAGCAGGGGGAGTGGGAAAGGAAGAAGCAGGCTCATAGCGGAGGAGCCTGATGTGGGGCTCGATCCCAGAACGCCGGGATCACGCCCTGAGCCGAAGGCAGACGCTTAACCGCTGTGCCACCCAGGCGCCCCCCTCTGTTCATTTTTTAATTGGATTTTTTCCCTACTGGGTTGTATGAGTTCCTTACGTATTTTGTATGTTAACTCTTGTATGATTGGCAACTGTCTTCTCCCATCCCACAGGCTGCTTGTCATTTTACTGATGGTTTCCTTGCTGTGCAGGAGCTTTGTAGTTTGCTTTAGTCCCGCTTTTAATTAATTAATTTATTCATTATTTTTACATTTTTTTAGAGAGGGAGGGGGAGGAGTAGAGGGAGAGGGAAAGAGAGAATCTTAAGCAGACTCCACACCTAAGCATAGAGCCCGACGAGAGGCTCAATCTCACGACCCTGAGATCATGACCTGAGCCAAAATCAAGAGTCGGACACTTAATCGACTTAGCCACCCAGGCGCCCCACTATAGTCCTACTTTTTAAAAAATTTTGCTTTGCTTTTGGTGTCATGAAGAAAAAAATCTTAAATAAGAACAAAACAGATTCAGTTCAAAAAGTGAATTGCTACTAATATTTGTCTTCTCTCTTTATGTCGACAGCAAAACCATACTGATCTTTAAACACTTTGCTGTGCTGAACAAATCCTATAAAACAACATAATTCAATCAATGCCTCTAATGTCTTTTTTAATGATCATCATTTATATTACTTTGCACATGAAGAATAACTTTAATCCTAAATTCTTGAAATATTCCAGCCACTCGCTCAATAAAAGAACATTTTACAAGAAGCTATACATTTCTTAATTTTTCCTAATGCTTAGCTGAAATGGTGTCAGTAAACAATGTATTTTCTCTAAATGTGCATGCCCCATTGAAAACTTATTGGAGAACTTTCTAGAGGCTGGCACCTGTTACCCCAGACAGCATGGATCCAAACTCTTTGTGTCCCATGTCCCAGGACCCCCATCACCTCTCTTGTTGCCTTACAGCCTTGGCAGTCCGATGTCGGCACCTTGGCTGGGCTTGCCTCTGGGGGAAATTCCTACAGCAACCTTGTAAATTAAAAAAATAATAGTGAGTCAAAGGCTCTATCTATGAAACTAGGGGAATCATGGAGGAGTGGGAGCTGAACCCTCAGGCAGGGGGGTGCTCCGGGTTCACCCTGAGGCTCTGGTGTTGCTCTGAGGACAAGGTCACCATCATTTCTCTAAAGCAGGGTGGCCACCTGCCCGCCTCCGGGGGCCGAGTGGTAAGTAAGTGGATGGGCCTAGAAGGGCCTGGGCACACGGAGAGCTCATGACCATCCTGTAAGGTCATCGTTTCTCAGCCCACGCAGCTCCTGCCAAGCTGGAGAGTTGGAGCTACTGATTTTTCTGGAGAAGCCAGAATCTAGACACTTTTAATGTGAGCATTCTCAAATTTTATATGTTAGAACTATTTACATTTTCTTTGAAAGTACAGTGTGGGCCAAAAAAAAAAAAAAAATAGGTGGGAGGCTGTGTGTGGGCCACAGGCGTCCACGTGCACGCTCTTCATAGCCGCTTGATGGCGCTGTGGTTGATGTGGCACAGAAGGGAGGGGCGCTGCCTGGGAGGCACCACCTGCCTGCTGTGTCAGCAGGACGCGGGACAGGCATCTAACCCTGGCCCCCCGGGGAACCCATGACATAGAGAGGACTCGAGCCACGCTGCTGGCCAGACTCCTCACAGAATATATTTCTTTATGTGATTTCAGACAAACACGTGTGATGCACGCATGGAGTGGTTCATACAACACGGATGCTGTGAAAACGCGCACAAGGTCCTGCAGGGCCGCGCAGAGACTCTGCAGCGGGACAGGCAGCTCCACCCACAGCACCAACATCCGCTTGCCAGGCGGGTCCCCTGAATCTACCATCCGTTTCCTTGTGCTTCCATGGGCATTGGAGGCTCCTGCTATGGGGTCCCACAGGGACGGAAGAAAGCCAGCAAGCCTGTGGATGGCCTTCTGTTTATATGTGCATAAAAAGGGAAACATTTTCATCAGCTTTCCCAATCTGCTCTGCTGATGACCTTCACAAATGGGGAGCCTCAGAAATGGGGACCACTCCTCCTAAGTAGGAACCAGGGACCTGAGAGGGCCTGCCCAGCGGCCACACTTCCCAAAACCGGGCCTGTGGCTGCATTGTGCACAGAAGACCAGAAGGTAGAAACCAAGACTAACGGAGGAAACTAACGCTCATCTCCTTGCACCCAGCAAAATCTACACTTTCTCAGCATTTCCATGAACTGGAAACCTTCTAATTATTCTAAGGATAACGTATTACAATGATGGCACAAAAAGCTGGAGTGGGTCATGGCTGTCTTATAGCCTTTCCCCCCACAGAAACATGCTCACTTGTCAAGCACACGACGTGATCGTCCCTCCTATCGGGAAGCGCGGCCGCACGTCAGCCCCACCGAAGCTCTGGTTGCATCGTCTGTGCGGTGCTGAGTCGGTGGAAGATTTCCCCGGGTGAGAGTCACATAGTTGGCCTGTCAGGAAATGAGCGCATTCATACTTAATTGCCACATAAGTGCCTCCAACTCTACTCCAGAATTACAGAGCAAAAACCTTCCTGTGCGACTGTTTTCATGCCGCGTTACATGCTCTTGGGGAGCCTCCTGTTATGAAGGGCACCAGCCACAAGCTAATGCCTGGGCCTGGCTCTGGGGCCCTATCCTGGCTGCGTCATCCACTGGAAGGGCCACAACGCGGCAGAAAACTCACCTTCGTGTCGCCAGCCAAACTGGTAGCAGACAGATCCCTGGGTCCTGGTAGAGAAATCCATTTTAAAAGGCTGGTAAGTTTAAATAGCCAAGGCATTAAAAATAATTAAAAATTCTTATTTTCTTCATCCCTTTACAATACTTCAGTCACTACAACTATTGATTTCCTGCAAGGCTGTGATCACACTGCTATGCAGCATTAGCTGACACGGGCATTATGCAAATGGCATTTTTGTTGCTGGAGCAGGTTTCAAAAGTCAGGCACACAGATTATACCAGAGCGTTTTAACAGATACTTTAAATGGGGTTGCAACAGAACTAAAACCATTTTCAAAGCCAAGAGCAAATCAATGTATAATATGATCCAGATAGTTCTCAGATACAGGCTTCCAAGGACTATGGGCCTCATATTCCTGCAGCGAGAGAATATAAATTATACACTTTTTATTGGAAGATTTGAACGTCAGTTAATAGAATTAAAGAAGGACCAACTGATACAACAAGAGTGGACGATTTCAAGAACTGGTTCAAAAGATTATGGCCTGGTTTCTTCTGATTCTGCGGCTCTTCAAAACAGATCCTTTGGAAGTAAGTTTCTTATTAACGTATTTTCTTACTTTTGCTTATTTTTGATGGAAGATGTTTCAACAATTTATTCTCTAGATTTTAATTTGAACACATGGATGGCTTTTCTTACTAAAATCATTGGAACCAATTTTTCACCTCCCCAAAGACATATTTGGACAGCTTCTGCATCACCTTTCCATTGACAAACTCCAAAACATGGGAATTTGGATTTGGTTTTTCAAGCGTCAAAGAGTGGTTTCTTGGTTTTGTTTTGTTGTTGTTTTTAAGTTAGGAATATTATGAGAAATCATCCTCTTTTGGAGGGGTATGAATTACTAGAAGCTACATTGTTATTTTGCCTCAGTTTCAAGGGACACAAGAGCAGGCACGCCCGGGCTCCGGCCACCACTCACCTGCCTGGAAGAGCAGCTGCTCATCTGTCACCCCGGCCTCTGGGGCTGCCCCTCCATCCTTGGCTGCCGTATGATGCAGACTGTCTCCTAAGCAGTGCCCGGCAGCCATCTGCATTGTCATTTACAGAACGCCAAGAAGATACTTCAGGAAAATATAACTGATTTTCCCCCAGAATGTTCATATTAAAATAATACTAGTCTATAAAGTGTATAGACTTCCATTTTTGTGAATAATGGCATTTTCCTAGCTTTTATTCCATAATGAAGAGGAAAACTGGTTTTCTCAGGCTCAGGAATGCCCTGGTGACAGTTTAAGGAATGTCTGATTGTCTGAGTGTAAGAATGAAATAGAGAAACATGGAAGCCCGAGAGGTGTGTGCTTAAGGACTGGAGGTCAGACTGAACTTTTAGGACGACCATCCCAAATACCCAACAGCACCAGCTTTTCATTGAGACATTTTTTTTTCAATTTAGTCCACCTGGTGGTGGTGGTGGTTGTTGTTGTTGTGATTTTTGTGGTGTGTGGAGGAAACATTTTTCCGGACAGGGTATGCGGTAGCCCTGGTGGTGTAGACGCCACTGTGTAGACGCCTGGCACCCTTCAGAGCAGCTGTGAGCGAGGGCGCTCTTCCTGCTCCATCCTCAGGACCGCGGGGAGCGTCTTTCCCTCAGCGCATCCACTGCAGTCTGGGAATTGCTGCACAAATGAATCAGTTTAACTGCTCTTGTCCGCTTGTCCCCAGCGTTAGCTCACCACGTCACTCCATTTTTGCCGAGCACATCTGAACATCTCGAAGGACACTCATTTAAAAAAAAGATCAACCAACAGTGTAAAGTATAATTTACATAAACAAAACACATCCCTTTTCCACAAATGTGCACAGAGAACACTGCATCCCTAAGACGTTTTCTGTGGCCTGCAGTCCATCTGTCTCCACGCGCCCTTGCTGGCGCCAGAGAGCCGCTAATCTGGTCTCCATGACTACGGAGCAGCTTCCCGTGTGTCCCCGAACCCTGCGGAAGTGGACTCCTGTGGCACATGTGTGCTGTGGCTGGCGCGGTGTTTCTGAGATCTATCCGTGTCGCTGTGTGTCAGCCACTGATCGAGTTTATTGCTGAGTAGTTCCGTTATATGAATGTACCACCCTTGGTTTTCCCATTTCCTTGTTGGTGGACATTCAATTGTTTCCTGACTCTGGTGCTTTCCTGCTCGTTGTTTGGAAAATGCTGGTGTCGAGGAATGTTATGAGCGTTACAGAATCACACACACACTCAGAAGCCACAACAGCCTGTGACAGGGTTCCTGGGGAAGCAACCGGGAAAGACGCTTCACCAGTATTTCAGTCAATAGTCACATACAACAAGGGTGGTCTGCAACAATTTTAGGAGTGATTGGCAATCTACACAGACATTTTACACAGAAAAGTAGATACTCATGACAAAATCTCAAAGCTATATAGCTTATCAATTTATTAAGTCATTTCCTCTGAAGAATTAAAAATTTGTTTCCACATAGGCTTAAAAATACATAGATGGTGTATATTAAAACATATACTAAATAATGTAGACAGTTTTGAAAATATAAAATCAAACCAAGCAAAAGGAAAATGCAAATATGTCAACAGTAAAGGCCGACGTAATTACTGGGATTGAGGTTAGAGTTTGTGTTCTGGTAAGAATTCACTCTAGAAGCATTATAAGCCATGCTGTTCTTACTAAGTGACAAAAAACATGTAATTTCCCTCAGCAGAGATGAAATTATTGCCATAACTAAATTCTAAAATTCATGTGAAAAAAATAAAAAATAAAATAAAATAAAATTTATGTGAAGAGACAACCAGTCAGGTGACAAATAAATTTTAAAAGTTTAACCAGCCAACTGGTTGGCTTTTATGACTAAAGTAACCCAACTGTTGTATGAACGAGCTTCCCTTGGTATCTGCGTGTCTGATGGGGACACAGACTCCAGGCTCAGAGGCTTGGAACAGGGGGGCTAGGGGGGCACTCAGGCCACTGGACACTGAGGCATATGTGGAGACCAGTAAAATGCGGTGTAGAATTTCCCAGTGAAAACCTCGTTCTTACACGACCCAGAAAGAAACTGGATTTAAGACGACACACAAAGGGCAAGAGTGAGAGTGTATCGTTAGGTCAAAACTGCGTGGAGTTTTAATTCTTAACTTTTCTTTGTGAATTTTAACTAGAACTCTGTTTGCTTTCTTGGGGACCACAGGGTTTTTATGGGTACATGGCAGCAAAAGTGTGAGGTGGTAGGAGGTTTGGCGGTGGCCCTCTTCCCATGCACAGGCCAAGAGCTTGGAGCAGAGGCACGTGCTCGCTTCACTGCTGTTTTCCCCACTGTTTACAAAAAACGCTTCCTTAGGTTAAGAACATAGAAAAATGAGAATTTAACTTTCTATTTGTATTTATTTTTCACTTCAGACCAGTGGAAACATCATTGAAAATGTCTTCCATCTGTGGACTCAAAGGTTTTTATTGATTTCTACTTTTTTTTCTTCCAGAGGATCCTGGGGAACTTCACACAGATTGGGTCACTTCATAGGTAACATCCCTTGTCCGCTAAGTAATCAGCCCGCACTGCAGAGCAGAACTTAGTTTGTCATGATAGAACCGCCTTGCAAGGTCCTTAATGGAAAAGGTACACATTGAATGAGGGAATTGTAATTGTTTCATCTCATCTAATTGCCGATTTTAAAAATTATGTTTAGTAATTTATCAGCAAATATGACAAATGCCCTCATGTTTTATCTATCTTAAATGCTATTTTTATTAGAACGAATCAGTTAGAAATATCCTGGTCACAAGTGACAGAAGCCTCAATCCCATTCAGGGGGAGGTGGCATTCCCCAGCTTGGGCCCCCAGCCTCCTGGCCGCCTCCCTGGGAGCTGGCCTTTGCTCCCTCGGCCAGAATGCAACTTTACTGAGGTCCCAGGGAGACAAGGACATCTTCTCGGGGCAAGGGAGCCTCACTGGTCCTGAGGACCAGCACACGTCCCCCAAGACTTCCCACTGGGGACCAGCCTGGCGATGTGCACCGGGGGGCTAGTATAGCCAGGGCCTGGGGCTGGGGCTTCCATTGTCCTGGGGGCCCCTTCAGCAGTTCCACTCCTTGAGGCCACTTTGTCATGGCTAAGCTCTTGCTTGCATTTTCTTTTTCTTCTTTTTAAAAAAATAATTTAAAGAATCAATTTTATTTTTCCTAAATCTTATTTTATTTTGGTAAGAACACGTAACATGAGATGTACCCTCTTAACAGACTTTCAAGGGCAAAGCATAGCGCCGTTGGCCACAGGCACGGGGTGGGCGGCAGGTCCCCGGATGCATTCATCCTGCACAACTGAAGCTTTCTCCCTCGAACAGCACCCCTCCCTTCCCCTGGCCCTGGCTCCCACCTTCTGCTCTGCTTCCCTGCGCTGGATGACTCTAGGGCCCTCATGGCAGGGGAACCATGTGGCATTTGTCCTTCTGCGTCTGCCTTGTTCTACTTAGTACAGTGTCCTCTGGATTCATCCGAGCTGTGATGTATGACAGGATTTCCTTATTTTTCAAGGCTGAATAATACCCCGCTGCACGCAGACACCACATCTTCTCTACCCGTTTGTCTGATGGTGGACATGACGTGGTATCCCATCCTGGCTCTTGGGGCTGAGCTTTTCTTCTCTCTCTCTGTGGATGAAGCGGCACCCAGGCCAGTGTCACTGCTTCTGTGTGTCACTGTAGCAAGTTTGGTAAGTGTGGGAAGCTCTGGTATCTCAGCATATCTGAGCCCCTCCCGATTCTTCCAGGCCTTTCACAGCCATGAAGCTGGGGCTCAGATGCATCCCAGACGCACCCCCATCCAGTGTGGCACCTGGACCTCTGCTCCGACGCTGGCCACGCCTCTCATTTTGGAGTCTGCAACGCGAGCCTGAATGTGCACAACGGGATTTTCCAAATTTGGAAACCTGATGGTTTTGTTGCTTCAGGAAAAAGGGAATATAAATATTTTCTCTTGCCTCCTGGGAGGATAAGAAAATGAAGTCCTTGGCATCACCAAGAAGAAAGGAACTGGATTTCCCAGGTCATAGAAAAACTCTTTTACAATTAGGGAGAATCTGATTTCAGATTGTGGGGTAGAGGAAGCCCCTAAGGGAACCAGGAAGGAAAGAAGCATGTTCCTGAAACAGAGGCAGAGTCACCCAACCTGGCCTTGGAACCCTGTGCTCTACTGACTATCCTATGTGGTTCCCCATTTGCAAATGTCCCCGGATACCCACAAACCCAAGGAAAAAGAGGTGAGGCTCAGGATAGGCAGTGAGGGGATGGATGGTGTGGAACCCCATGCTTCCTGTCCCACCTAGAATAAAGCTGGGTCTCCCTTCAGGGAGCCTGGAATCCCCCCAGACTCCGCACCCAGGCCTCACTCACTTACTGTCCTGTGCCTCTGCCTCAGGACCCTTGCATATGCTGTTCCCTCTGATCTGCCCCATGGTCTCTCCATTTGCCAACATCGATAGGGCTCGATGTCTACACCAGCTTCAGAAATAAACTAACGGAGAGGCGCCTGGGTGGCTCAGTGGGTTAAACCTCCAACTCTTGGTTCAGCTCAGGTCATGATCCCAGGGTCCTGGGATTGAGCCCCACATTAGGCTCCATGCTCAGTGTGGAGTCTGCTTGTCCCTCTCCCTCTGCTCATCCTCCCACTGGCACACTCTCTCTCTCAAATAAGTAAATAAAATCTAAAAAAACAACTAACAGAGAGGGGCCCTTCGTGACTAGCTGAGCCGCTCAGTCTCTATCCCTTGATTCCACTCTATTTTTCTTTGAAATAGTGTCAAAAATACTTTTCTGTGTAACTTTGCTATTTCTGCAGTGTCTTAAAAGGTGCCTGACATAGAGTAGAAGATCATGCTTAATTAATACTTGCTTTACATGAAGAAGGGCTTTTCCTTTCCCACCTGCTACCCCGGGGAGGTGTGGACCCAGTAAGAGAGGATGCAATGGCTGGAGGCGGCAGCAGAGGGCGCTGTAAAGACAGGCTGTGTGAACCCAAAACTGCTCTAAAAAATTAAGTTTATTAGTTAAAACAAAACCAAAAACAAACCCGAAAGGAGGAGCACTAAATTTTGGGCACAACTGAGAGTCTGTAGGGACTGCTAGTTTTGTAAAAAGCAAGTGCCGCTTGCTGTTAGACTGGCCCCCATGACCCGTGTGCCTCTGAGCCTGGACCTGCAGGGAGTCCTGGTGGAAGGTGGTGCCAGGGACCAGGGAGGTGGAGGGGCCGTTCCGTACTCGTGGAGACAGGGGTGCTCATAGCATCACAGGCCTTCTGGCCCAGCTCTGTCGGGAGAGAGCCAGGGCGTGTGTGAGGGGGCTGTCTCATAGAGGTCTCTGCAAAGCCTTTGGGGCGGTGGGCGTGGACCACGGCGAGGACCGTGGCCGGTGCCGGCATTCCGACAGCTTAATGCCTCAGAGTCCTTCTTAATGAGCAAGGTGTTCACACAGTGATTTGGTTTTTAAAACGTCTCCTTTTACCTCTGGCTTCTCTTGGGGGTAAAGTAAAGGCTTGTGTGTCTGGGGCAAGGCTCTTCTGTTTTGTAAAAATTGTTTTACAGTATCTCAGGACACCTCTGTGTGTGTGTTAACAATGGAGAATGATGGGGTGTGTGATTAGTCAGGGTCTTCCAGAGAAACAGGACCAACAGGATGTGTGTGTGAAGTCATTACAAGGACATGGTTCGTGGGCTATGGAGTCTAAGCAGTCCAAATCCACACTGGGCCTCGGCAAAATGGAGACCCAGGAGAGCTGGTGGTGCCAGTGACATGGAAATCCATCTGCTAGAAAATTCCCTCTTACTTGGTGGAGACTGGTCTTTTTGTTCTATTCAGGCCCTCCACTAATTAGATGAGGCCCACCCACATTTGGGAGGTTTTGCCTATTGATTTAAATGCTAATCTCATCCTTCCCTCCTTATTCATTCTCTCTTCCCCTCTTCCTTCCTTCTTTTTCCCCCCACAACTCTTTAGTGCTTTTATATTATAGTCTTTTCTCTACAAGTTGTACCCTTAATTTTATTCAACTTAAACCCATTCATAACAGAAAGTAGATTGGTACCTGGATATTTGTTCTTAACAAATAATTTGAGGCAGGGAAGGCATATATTTAACTTGATTCCTTCACCAATTACGTGGTACTGGAAAAAAGTCAGTTTTTCTTATCATCAGCGTGGAGGCTGTTTTAATGTTTATAATTATAATGTTATAATGTTTATAATTATAAACCATTTGATTTTGGTTTATTTATTGATCAAAGTTAAACAAACATTTTTAATATCTCTGATGTAGTTTTTAATCTACATAATTGCATGGTACTTCCCACATACTAAACTGTCTCAATCCATCTAATTTAGGTACATTCTGGAACTTTCCATATAAAGTGTCACACTTGAATTTCATTTGTGATTATGAATATAACGTTTAACTACATAATCTAGAGGATAAGGACTGGGCTATAAATCTATGTTTATAAAAGTACAAATATTCGGAGTCATTTTTAGAAAATATTCCACATGGACAACAAAATAATAAAATCCCAAACAAAATACACGTGTGCATACACACACGTCTGCTGCCTCTCTTCTCTATCCTTGGGAGTTGGCTGAGGTAGGACAGGAGATGCCTCTGGCATCTAGACAGACAACCCAACTGGATCAAGCATTAGCAGGCGGTATGGGGACTGTGGTGAGCTGCAGGGCACACGTTGCCCCCAAAATCCTTACCAGTTCTATCATTCCTTCTGCAGTGGGAAGAGGCCCCAGCATGAACAGAATGGGACAGTATAAAATTGAACGACTTCGGGAGTTGGGAAGGAATTATGAAAAGTGTGAAGGATTTTAAAGACAAACACTATCACTATTACACCAAACCAGAAGGCCACTTCACTTTAAGAGGCACCTGATGGTCTCGGATTTAGACATTACGTAGTCTAATCAACAATGAGTAGCAGATGAGTTAAAAGTGTACCTGTGTAGGGGCGCCTGGGTGGCACAGTCGTTGGGCGTCTGCCTTCGGCTCAGGGCGTGATCCCGGAGTTCTGGGATCGAGCCCCACATCAGGCTCCTCCGCTAGGAGCCTGCTTCTTCCTCTCCCACTTCCCCTGCTTGTGTTCCCTCTCTCGCTGGCTGTCTCTGTCTCTGTCAAATAAATAAATAAAATCTTTAAAAAAAAAAAAAAAGTGTACCTGTGTTAAGTTCTCTGCTGCAAGGAAAAGCTGGGATGTATCTACGGTCCCCAGCAATGCTGGGAGAAACCAAGCTTTGCAAATCCCTGTCTCTGGCTTTTTGCTCTAATCAAAGGTCGGCATCTTCTTCCATCCTCCTGACCCTGTCCCCCAGAGCACCTGCCAGCAGATTTACTATCTGTCATCCTGGCTTCCATTTAATTTATTTCCAGAAAAGTCCAGACACGATTGTATCTGCAAAATGGGGAGGAGAGGAGAAAGCATCATATGTCTTACATTATTCACAGAAACTAGACAGGTTTTATTTCAGGCCATAAGTCACTTGAGCACACAAAGAGAACTTTGACCTTAATCCATTTGGTCCGGCTTTAAGAGGAGAAGCATCTTGTGCTTACTTTGAAGGTGTTTTTAACTTCAGGCTTGGTCAAATGTGACATTTCGATCCAGAGAAAAACTCATTTTAGAAGGCAGAATATTTATTTTATGTGGAGTAGAGACTAAGACATCCCTGGGCTTGGATCTCCACTTGACCACTTACCGCCTCTATTACCGCGAGCTACTGACTTGTCACCAAGCTTCCGCACCTTCACCTAAAACATGACTGTCTCGGCATCCTGTCTTGGTTTCCTCAGCCTGCTTACATTTCCACAAGTAGTTGTTTCATTACTGTACTGATTTTCAACCTTCTCTGGCCATTGGAATTGACTGTAAAGCCTGGTCCCACCCCCAGGCACGGGGAATATGAAAGCTCCCGCGTGACTGTAGTGGACGCCAGGTCGACAGCCACCATGTTCGATCTCTGGCTGAATTCTAGTTTCTGCTGGGATCCTGGATACAGATATTAATTCTTTTAATTCCTTACATTCATTCCCACTGAACACTCATTCAGTGCTTACCATTAACAGACTTTGTGGTAGGCCGTAGGGATATATAAATTCAAAGAAATTCCCTGCTTTTAAGAATGTTAACTCATGCGTGGAAGACACATTTAGAACGCAGACTCGAACAGCACAGACCTTGCCATAAAGGACGTACTTGGTTAGCTATGATCGTATCTGTTGCTATACACTGCTCTGAAAATATATCGCTGACAGTAAGACAAGAAAAGGGAATAAAAGGCATACAGGTTGGGAAGGAAGAAATAAAACTGTCTCTGTTCACAGACGACATGATTGTCTATGGAGAAATTTCCACAGAATCGACACAAATGACAAACTTCTGGAGCTGAGGGGTGATTAAAGAAGGCCGCACAGTCGCAGGATGATACATAAGAGTCAAGAGACCGACTACATACCAACAGTGAACAACAGAAATTTGAAATTAAAAACACAAAGCCATTTTTAAAAAAGGAAAGAACATGGTAAGTGCGTGACTGATGGATATATTATTTAGCTTGATTGTGGTGATTATTTCATAATGTAAACATGACAAAACATCAGGTTGTATACCTTAAATGTATACAATTTTTATCTATTATACCTCAATAAAGCTGGGGGGGGGGCACACCACCATTCACATTAGCACCAAAAAAGAGAGAAACACTTAGATCTAAGTCTCACAAAGTCTGCACGAGATCTATGTGAGAAAACTACAAATCTCTGATGGAAGAAGTCGAAGGAGATCTAAATCAATGGAAAGATAATCCATATTCAAGGGTAGGAGAATTTAATACTGATGTCAGCTCTTCCCAACTTCATCTATAGATTCAATGCCTTCTCAATAAAAATTCCAGCAAGTTACGTTGTAGTCGTCTGTAAGTCATATATAAAGTTTGTATGGAGGGGCAAAAAGACCCAGAAGAGCCAAAAGAATATTAAAGAAGGAAAAACAAAGTCAGAGGGCTGACTTCACTCCAACATTGAGTCTTACTGCAAAGCTATGGTAATCAAGACAGAATAGGCATATGAATCTATGGAACAGAACAGAGTCCAGAAATAGACCCACATAGACACAATCAGCCAACCATGGACAAAGGAGCAAAGGCAATTCAGTGGAGAAAACGGAAGGACAGTCTTTTTAACAAATGGCGCTGGGACAAGTGGGCATTCACGTGCAGCACAATAAACCTAGACACGAGTCCTAGCGTCTTCACAAAAACCAGCTCAAAATGGTCTGTAAACCTAAATGTAAAACACAGAACTATAAGACTTGGAAACAAACCATGGGAGAAAATTTAGGGGACCATGGATTTGGTGATGAGTTTTAAGACCTCAAAAACATGATTCATGGAGGAAAAAATTGGTAAGAGGGACTTTATTAAGAAGAAAAACCTTCTGATCTGTGAAAGACCCAGTTCAGAGGACATGGAGGAACCTTAAAGGCACATCACTAAGTGAAAGAACCCACTCTTAAAAAGCAACATATGGTAGGATTCCAGGTCCATGACATTCTGGAAGAGGCATGGAAACAGAAGGATCAGTGGTTGCTGGGGGTTTAGGGTGGGGGTGAGTAGGTAGAGCACAGAGGATTTTTAGAGCAATGACACTATTCTGGGATACATAATGGTAACATCACGCATTTGGCAAAACCCAAAGAACTGTACCATACAGAGTAAGCCCTGCTGTAAACTGTAGACTTTAGCTAATAGTAACGATCAGTATCAGCTCATCAGTTGTAACAAAGGCGCTACGCCAGTGCAGGATATTAACTACAGGGAAACTTGGGGCAGGGAAGAAAGGGAATATATAGGAACTCTCTGTACTCTCTGCTCAATTTTTTCAGTAAACCTAAAACTGCCCTAAAAAAAAAAGTCCATTAATTTAAATATATGTGTGTGTGTTTGCGTGTCTGTGCCTGTATGTCTGCACGCTACAGAAATATCTCAGGCTCCACTTAATGAAATGCTCATGAGCATCTAAAATTTTGAAAAGAAATCTGATTGATTAGAAATAGTAAAACGTCCAAATGAGGGCGGGCGGGGGAGGGGGCATTAGCGGTCATTGTGTCTCTGGAGGAGGAAGCCACTGCACGCTACAGTGGACAGAACACACAAAGGCCAAGTCCTACTACGCTGGGATGTATCTTAGCTCCCCCACTGATGACACGTGTCCAAGCTTAAGGCACTGGTGGAGATGTTGCCCTGCACTTCGCTGGACAGGTTAAGTCTTGCAGGTTTGAAGCTGCCTAAGAGGAAGGTAAAATCATTTTTGGAGGGTCTCATAAATCTCTCCAAACTTCAGTTTCTTTAACTGCAAACAAAGATAAGAGAATTCAAATGCTTTGAATCTTTGATATTTTGAGCACAGTAGGAAAGATAGTTTAAATATGTTTAGGAGATAATGGGTCTTGGAGTTGTCACTCAGGAATGGAATTTTAAATTTCTCAGCTGATCCCGTAAAGGCAGTAGCCTTAAACTTGTTCCGTAACAGGTTGAACATGAGGTGCTTTAGGCCGTGTGGCCATGCACGAGTCACGACCGTTCAGCTCTGCTGCCGTGGCAGAATGCAGCCACATCCCCTGCCGCACGTCCAGGACAGAGCGTGAGCTAGACAGTCATCGGTCAGAGGGAAAGGGACAACAGTCTGGCATTACCCTTAATCAGGGAGGTCCCAGACTTTTCATGTCTGTGGCCTGACATGTAAATTAGCTCAAACCCTTTCTTTACATATAAATGGAAGTTTATCAGTTGTGGTCTCTTACAAGATCACAGGAAGGTGGTGCCTTAGAAAAATTTTTTTTGAATCCATGTAGCTAAAACGAAGCAGAAACCCACAGTTACTTGGGTTGGTGGATATGAACACCTCCCCTCACTGAATGACCCAGATGGACAGTCTCCTGTGTGGGACCAGATGTGTTGTCCCCTCCCACACTCCCTTTGGCTTTGACTTAGTGTTTTTAGCTTCAAAGTCTCCCTCTGAGGAGAACAATATGGCATCGGGAGATTAAAACTGAAGTGATAAATGCTTGGGATTTGAGACCTGTTCTCACAAGATAAACGGGCTCAATCCAACTTGCCCAGGAAGTGCTGGGCAAGGACACATATTTCAGCATCTCTCTCCACACCTGCTCTTGTGCCCTGTATGTGAGGAAAGCTATGCCTAACAAGACGCGGTTCTTCTTCCATCCCCTGCCTCCTCCCAAGGGAGATGGAGTGAGATGGAGCGATGCTAGAAAATACGCCAGGGAAAAGCCTTGGCTCCATGCCAGAACAGAGGAACTAACACGGAAGGGAAGAAAATCCGAAAACAGGCTGAGATACATAGACACCCACGATCTTTGAGCCAAATATGGAAATACAGCAACGCAGTAAGAACATAATGGTAACATTAACACATAATGAGAAAATTATGGAAAAGCTACTCCTCTCCTTGGAATATGGGACCAAGAAAAACCAAGGTGAAACTGAGGATTGTATATGCATCTGGGGGTACAAGTGAGTCACAACAGATGGTTCTTGGTCCTCTAGTTAATTGCTATACATGAATATGAGTGTTTTGTCCTTTAAAATTTTAAGTTCTGCCTTGTAACCACCATATGGTCCCCTGTCATTTGCATAGTTATCTGTCAGTTAAGCACTGACTTATTTATTATACTCCAAAAAATATTTGCAGAACGAATAATGAATTGGTACTAGTAAAAATAGTCATTAGAATCTTGTTTCTAAGAGGCTTGTGGGTGGCTCAGTCGTTGAGTGTCTGCCTTCAGCTCAGGTCAGGATCCCAGGATCGAGCCCTGTGTCAGGCTCCCTGCTCAGTGGGGAGCCTGCTTCTCCCTCTGCCTGCTGCTCCCCCTGCTTGTGCTATCTCTCCATTAAATGAATAAACAAAATCTTAAAAAAAAAAAGAATCTTGTTTCTAAAGTGATTGCTGAGTGTCCTGGAGCATCACCTTATGTTCCTGAAACCCCAAAACTCACAAGATACAGATTTGCCATGGAGCAGACCCACTCTTATCTTTCAACCTCATGTCGTGATGACAGTCTGTGCTTATGAAGGCACAGCCCTTCTACTGCTTTTGCTTTATTATGCTTTGCAGAGTGTGTGCTTTTTACAAGTCGAGGGTTTGTGGCAACCCCGCATCGAGCAAGTCTGTTGGCACCACTTCTTCCAATAGCATCTGCCGGCTTCATGTCCCTGTGTCACAGTTTGGTAATTCTCACAAATTCCAAAGTTTTTCATCATTGTTATATTTGTTATAATGACTATGACTGTGATATCTGATGTTATCACTGTAATTATTGTGGGGGCATCACACACTATAAGACAGCAAACCCAATCAGCAACTGTCGTGTGTGTTCTGACTGCTGATGTGCGGGAAACAGCAAGAGAACCAGGCTCAGAAGTGTGGCCTGAAGATGGGACTGAGCTGCTAGAAGCTCACGATAAACTTTGAATGGATGAGGAGTTGCTTCTTATGGATGAGCAAAGAAAGTGGATTCTTGAGATGGAATCTACTCCTTTTTTTTTTTTTTTTTTAAGATTTTATTTATTTGACAGAGAGAGACACAGCGAGAGAGGGAACACAAGCAGGGGGAGCAGGAGAGGGAGAAGCAGGCTTCCCGCCGAGCAGGGAGCCCGATGCGGGGCTCGATCCCAGGACCCTGGGATCATGACCTGAGCTGAAGGCAGACACTCAAGGACTGAGCCACCCAGGCGCCCCTGGAACCTACTCCTGGTGAAGATGCAGTGAAGACTGTCGAAATGACAATGAAGTGAGTAAGGAAAGGGTTAAGGTATAGGCAGGGAGACACAGGGGCCCCTGGCTGGGCTCTGAAACTATTCCTGGGGCCAAAGTGCTCAGCCAAAGTGAGCAAGAGATAAGGGAAGAGGGGCGCCTGGTTAGTTCAGTCATTAAGCGTCTGCCTTCGGCTCAGGGCGTGATCCCAGGGTCCTGGGATCGAGCCCCGCATCGGGCTCTATGCTCTGCTGGGAGCCTGCTTCTCCCTCTCCCACTCCCCCTGCTTGTGTTCCCTCTCTCGCTGGCTGCCTCTCTGTCAAATAAATAAATGAAATCTTAAAAAAAAAAAAAAAAAAGAGATAAGGGAATAAACCAGGCTACCCGGCTCTGGATGTTAGGTGTGTTTTTCTTTGACAGCTACACTGTAATCACAGAAAATGACCAAACCTCAAAGAAGTAAGCCATTAAGGGGGTTATCAATAGTCCGTGCTCAAACCAAGACGGCACCAGAATCTCAACACCGCAAGCTTCCCGGTCAAGTTCTCAATAACAGACCCGTCCCAGAATCCCTCAGTGGCCACACAGTCGGGACCCCTCCCACTCGAGAGCGCCTTTTCTTTCCTTTCTGCTCTCAGCTTCACTGAATAAACTTTGACTTCACTTCACCCTTTTGTGTCCACGAGATTCATTCTTGGACTTCGTGAGACAACAACCCTGTGACCCTGCAACAAAAGAACCGATAATATCAGACGAACTTAGATGTAAAGCAGCAGCAGGGTTTGAAAGGATGGACTCCAGTTTTGAAAGAAGTTCTACTGCGGGTAAAATGTTACCAAACAGCATCACGTGCTACAGAGAAACTGTTCCTGAAAGAAGGGTCAATCCATGCGGCAAACTTCAGGGTTGCCTTATTTTCAGAAATGGCCACAGCGGCCACCACTCTCATGGGTCAGCAGCCTTAAACATCAGACAAGACCTCCACCAGCAAAAAGAGGATGGCTCCTGAAAGCTCAGACGATGGTTAGCATTTTTCAACAAGGGCATTTTTAATTACGGTGTGAACACCGTGTTCTAGCCACAGCTACTGCACACTGCATCGGCTGCAGTACCCTGTAAACATAACTCTCGCGCACCGGGAAACCAAGCGCTCATTCGACTCACTTCACAATATTCGCTTTATTGCTGGAACCAAACCCACAGGATCTCCAAGGTATGCCTGTCATTTTTCCTAATTTTGCACACATTGAAAAAAGCTTAGCATAGTTATTAAGACTTACATAACCTCCTCGCCATCCCTGCACGCTTGTTCCTACTGGCGCGTATTTGCTGGCTGCTCAGCTGTTCACTCGGGCCCGTGGAGGAGCGCGTAGCTCTGCTCCGGAGAAACCTTCGATCTGTGCGCTCATCATTCTGTTATCACAGCTCTACACACACAGACTTGTTTTTGTTTTATTTTCTTCTTTGGAAAGGTAGTTTGTGAGAATAGAATCAGGGTCTTCCTTGATAAAACCCACGGCAAGGCTGTGCCTGTCCCCATGGGTCACCACACTGCGATTTTTTAAAGTGAGCCCTGAGTTACCTAAAGATGCAATAAAACCTGACCCCGTCTGGACAGCAAGATGCAGAGACAGCTGCTCACGAACATGACCCAGGCAATTCCTTTGCTTCTGTGTTGAGGGGACGGGTGACCAGACCGCATTCTCCTCCTGGAGGTTCTTACCCAGCAAGGTTTTATCCCCCTGAGGCAATGCTAACCCAGCTTGCCTACAGTCTCCTTCCGGGTTGCATTTCTTTGCATAATGAAGCTTCTCTATTTTCCTTTGAGGAAGGGTAAGGAAGATGGGAGAATGGGAGGAGATGGGAAGAAATCACACAATGTTGCATCTTTCTCATGTTGGGCATGAGAGATGGTTCTTCCCAGGACATGGCTTGTTTTAAATTGAGCGTGTGCGAGCCTCCTCCATGGGCTAGAATGCAACCATGGCACTTCTGGAAAAGAGAATAACCCCTTGAAAATATTATCTAGAAAATAATCTTTAGAACTTGCAGGGAAAGATTCTACGGCAAGAGAGTGAGAAACACAGGGCAGAAACGGGCATCAGGCAAACAGTGAGGACCAAGGGACACTGAAAGCCATCATTTCTGAAAAGCAATGGTCAGAGAAAGAAACAGAGCCAGGCTTGGTTTGGAGGAGCGTCTACCCTCAGAACACTCCCCCAAGTAAGGGGGAAGCAGTGGGTGGACAAATCCTGAGCATCCTCTCAAGTGCCTCTCTCCCCATCATGTGCTATTGAGAACAGGGGTGAGTGGGGAAAGATACAAAGAGCGGGGAGGGAGGAGAAGCCCGTCTCTCTGGCTGTGGGGGGAGGGCAGGAAGGGGTACCTGGGGCCTCCAGGCTCACTGTGTGTGTTTCTTCAAGCTGGGAAGAAAGTAGAGAAAAGGCAAAAATCCCATGAATTCTCGTGAATAAATAGACACTTAACAGAAAGAAGAGAAGAGAGAAGCAAATACCATTAGCTCCCTGGAAGAAGGAGAGATGGGGGAGGAGAAGAGACACTCCCTGGGAGGGACGAGGTTCAGCCCCAGCCCGGGAGGGAGTGAGCCCCAGGAGCCAAGGCAGGTGGAAGTGATGGCTCTCCAAGCAGGTGGAGGGACCACCCCCCAAACCTGGCATTCAGTGGAGCCTGAGGAGTCTCAGCCCATCTTCACGGGGCCACAGCCCAGGAAGGCGAGGACACAGAGGGGGCCATGCCCCATGGTGGGGGGACACTGGGACCCATTTCACAGATTAGGGCTGCCTCAGGAAAGCAAGACTTTAAGATGGCAAAGTTGGGGCTTCTCAGACCTCTCTTTTCTCTTAACCCTTAAGAAAATAGCGGGGAAATTAGGAAAAGAAAATGTAAATCCCATAACACATATAACATAGGAGAACTCTAATGCCAAACTTTCATATACGTGAAGCAGGGCAGCCAAAGGCAGGGGGAGCTCAGACTCCGTGAGAACACCCCCGGGCAGGCCTCACACGCAGCTGGGAGAGCAGGAAAACAGGTCAGAACAAGCAAGCACTCCCCACAGTTGTGTCAACTGTGTTTCAGAGTATTTGATGAGAAAATCTTGGAGGAAATAGATTGATATAAGTTCTTTGAAAATACAAGTGCTGTGATGGCTACTATGCCTGAGAGCAGAAATGAAGAAGAGTGGTTGCCATGGGAGCACGACCAGCAGAGAACAAGCCGCGGGGCCTGGGCTCACGCGCAGTTTAATTACAGTCTTCTCTTCAGCGTCTGCAGGAAGATCTCCCAGGTCAGTGGCTTTCAACCTGTTTGTTCTGGACCACCAGTAAGAAACACACTTCTATTACACGTACGCACGCAGTGTGTTTGTACTCCTAACAAGACCTTCACTTAAGAGTACGTCCTCTTATTACATAAGGTGCATTCTGATGTTTTCTATAGAGTTCTGTTCCACTTTATTTTTCAAATGCAGCTATGGTGATAAGACGATCCCCAGTAATCTCCACCTCCTGGCATCCGAGGCACCTTTGTAGGATCCCCTCCCCCCTAACTGAGGGCGGGACTTGCAACTCAACATCACAAATTATTAGCAACGCAAACCGAAAGCACAATGAGGTGCCACCTTAAACCCATTAAGAAGGTGACCATTAACAAACCATAAAGTACCAATAATTGGCGAGGATAAGGAGAAATCGGGACCCTTTGCACTGTTAATGGGAATGAAAAGGGTGCAGCTGCTGTGGAAACCAGTATGGTGGTTCCCCAAAACAGTAAACACGGAATCTCTATATGATCCAACAATTCCATTTTTTGATATGTACCCCCCAAAATTAGAAGCAGACACTTGAAGGGGTGTTTGTATACCCATGTGCGTAGCAGCCGGAGTATCCATTAGTGGATGAATGGACAATGACCGATATACAAACAGTGGAACATTATTCAGTCTTAAAAAGGGGTGGACTTCTGACACACTACAAAATGGATGAAACCTGAGAACATTCTGCTAAATGAAATAAGACCAGTCACAAAAAGATAAATCCTAAATGACTTCACCTAGATGAACTCAGAATAGTCAAATTCATAGAGACAGAAAGCAGAAAGATGGGTACCAGGAGCTTGGGGAACAGGACTGGGAGTTAGTGTTTAGTGCGCACAGAGTCTCAGCTTTATAAGATGAAGAGTTCTGCAGCGAGATGACACAACACCGGGAATGTACTTAACACTACCACACTGTGCTCTTAAAAATGGTTGAGATGGTTCATTTCTGGGTTTTCTATTCTATTCTATTGATCTACGGGCCTATTTTTGTGCCAGGACTATACGGTTTAGATCACGACAGCTTTATAGGCAATTAATCTTTAACAAAACAGGAAAGAATATGCAATGGGGAAAAAAGGCAGTTTCTTCAACAAATGATGTTGGGAAAACTGGACAGCTACATGCAGAAGAATGAAAATGGACCACTTTCTTACATCATATACAAAAACAAATTCAAACTGGATTAAAGACTTACGTGTGACACAGGAAACCATCAAAATCCTAGAGGAGAACACAGGCAGTAACCTCTTTGACATTGGCTGTAGCAACCTCCTGCTAGACACGTCTCCTGAGGCAAGGGAAACAAAAGCAGAAATGAACTACTGGGACTTCATCAAGATAAAATCTTCTGCACAGAGAAGGAGACAATCAACAAAACTAAAAGGCAGCCTATGGAACGGGAGAAGATATTTGCAAATGACGTATCTGATAAAGGGCTAGTATCCAAAATCTATAAAGAACTGATACAACTCAACACCCCAAAACAAATAGTCTAGTTATAAAATGGGCAGAAAACATGAACAGACGTTTCTCCAAAGAAGACCCCCAGATGGCAAACAGACACATGGAAAGATGTTCAACATCACTCGTCATCAGGGAAATACAAATCAAAACCACGGTGAGGTACCATCTCACACCTGTCAGAAGGGCTAAAATTAGCAACATAAGAAAAAACAGATGTTGGCAAGGATGTGGAGAAAGGGGAGTCCTCTTATGCTGTTGGTAGGAATGCAAACTGGTACAGCCACTGTGGGAAACAGTATGGAAGTTCCAAAAAAAATTAAAAATAGAATTACCATATGATCCAGTAATTGTACTACTTGGTATTTATCCAAAGAATATAAAAATACTAATTCAAAGGGATATATGCACCCCGATGTTTATAGCAGCATTATCTACAAAAGCCAAATTAAGGAAAGAGCCCAGATTCCATCGACAGATGAATGGATAAAGAAGATGTGGTGTCTCTCTCTCTCTATATGTATATATATACACACACACATATATAATGTAATATTACTCAGCCATAAAAAAGAATGAGATCTTGCCATTTACAAGGACATGGATGGAGCTAGACGGTATTATGCTAAGCAAAATAAGTCAGATAAAGGCAAATATATAATTTCATTCATATGTGGAATTTAAGAAACAAAACAAAAGAGCAAAGGGGAAAAGACAGAGAGAGAGAAACCAAGAAACAGACTCTTAACTGTAGAGAACACACTGATGGTCACCAGTGGGGAGGTAGGTGGGGAGAGGGGATGGGTGAAATAGGTGATGGGGATGAAGGAGTGCCCTTGTGATGAGCATCAGGTGTGGTACGGAAGCGCTGAATCACTACACTGTATACCTGGGACTAATATTACACTGTATGTTAGCTAACTGAAATTTAAATAAAAACTTAAAATATATATATGTCAAAAGTGGTTGAGATGGTAACATTTATGTTTTATGTATTTAACCATCATTTAAAATAATTTTTAAAAACTCAGATGAAATCATAAAGCAAAACCCAATTAATATGTCACATAAAAGAGACGGGTCTAAAATAAAGTAACTTAAATACTGCAGTAAAAGATGGGCAAAGAAGTGCCAGACGAATGGAAACAACGAGAAGCAGAGGTTACAATGTCATCATCAGAGGAAGTTGCATTTAGGACAGAGCGTTCAGTGTGTTGACGGAAAGCCGTTTATAAAGGACAAAAGGTACAGTCTAACATACCAAGTAGCCCAGCATCAGAAAATGTTATTCAAGTGCTCCGAGGAATACAAGAAGCTATTGACAGAAACATTTTGGAATTAGAAGGCTTTCATTCCCTCCTATTGGTTCATGATAAATCAGATAGGAAAAAATAATAATTACATCTAAAAGAGCCGGAAGGATATAAAAAATAAAGTAGACCTAGTTGATTTATGTAAACTCAATTCACACTGTTAACAAAGAATACACCTTTTAAGTGCTTGTAAGACAGTCCAGCACATTAACCATATATTTGGCTAGTCCATCAATTAGAAACCTTTACCTGCAGTTTATAACTACTTATTCATAAACAAGATAATTGTACTATCGACAGTTCTTAATTATTAAGTAAATACGGGGGCACCTGGCTGGCTCAGTTGGTGCAGCATGTGGCTCTTGGTCTCAAGGTCGTAAGTTGGAGCCCTATGCTGGGTGTAGAGATTGCTTAAATAAATAAACTTCAAAAAAATTTAAAGTGGGGCACCTGGGTGGCTCAGCCGGTCAAGCATCTGACTCTTGATCTCAGCTCAGGTCTTGATCTCAGGGTTGTGAGTTCAAGCCCCATGTTGGGCTTCATGCTGGGTGTGGAGCCTACTAAAAAAAAATTGTTTAGGGGTGCCTGGGTAGCTCAGTCCGTTAAGCGTCTGCCTTTGGTTCAGGTCACGATCCCAGTGTCCTGGGATCGAGCCCCACGTCAGGCTCCCTGCTCAGTTGGGAGTCTGCTTCTCTCTCTGAGCCTCCCCACCCCCCACGGCTCATGCCCGCATTCTCTCTCTCTCTCAAATGAATAAAATCTTAAAAAAAAATTTTTTTTTAAGTAAATACAAGAAGTTTTGGTACTTTGTTTTTAGTTCCCGAGAACACATCTTTTGCATCCTTCTGTGAACAGTTCTGCCTTGAACTCAAAGATTGCCTCAGGGAAAAGACAAAAGCTACACATGACTTTCTCTGATCTCAGGTAAGGACAATAAGAATTAATTATAAAAGTTAGGGGAAAAAAGACCTGTTGCCTGTATAATTTTCTAAAATCTCTTAATACATTTGGGTCAAAGAAAAAATTATAATAGCTGATAGCAACAGCACCAATAGTAAAGCTAAAGCATTGCTTAGAAAGATTCATAGTCAAGTTTTATTTTTAATAAGAAAAAATAATGAAAATAATTTAAGCATTCAACTCTAGGTGTTAGAAAAAGAACAATATTTTTAAACTAAAGAAACTAGGGGCCCCTGGCTGGCTCAGTTTGTAGAATGTGCAACTCTTCATCTCAAGAGTCAATTCGAGCCCCACACTCGGTGTAGAGATTAGTTAAAAATAAAATATTTTTAAAAAATTAAAACAAAAAAACTAGAGAAACCAGAAGGAATAAATTAATACATATAGACAAGAGAAAACGGTAAAACCAATAAATCCAATATCAGCTAAGATATATAAAAGAATACTACTAAATAAAATTGATCATTTCTAAAAGTGAAAAGCCCCGTCTTTCCCTCTGGCTGTAGGGAAAAGCCTCAGTTCTGGGTCCTGGGCGTTTGTGCCCTGGGGACCTCCTGACTCTCACACAGAACACTTCACTTCTCACACTGCCAGTCTCCAGATGTGTGGATGTTTCCCCACACTAACAAGTAATCCTCAGATACCAGTAGGATGTCCTGTAACTCAACTCAATTCCGACACCATCTACCTGAACACATTATCAGTGTTCAGGCTAAGAGCTTAGTCCCATCAGACACCCCCGGGTCAGGACAGGTCCGGGGTGTCACCTGAGCTTCCGACCCACAGGATATGGACCAGAGGTTCCCAGGGCCCCTCCTCGAGCTCCATCCATTTGCTGGAGGAGCTCACAGAACTCAGGGAAACACCTCCACTCACCAGCTTATTAAAGGCTACGATAAAGATACAGATGAACAGCCAGATGAAGAGATGCACAGGGCAAGGTCTGGGAGGCCCCAAGCATGGGAGCCTCAGTGTCGTGCTCACCAGCCTGGAAGCTCTCGGAACCCCGTTCCTGGGATGTGATGGAGGCTTCCTGACGCAGGCATGATGGATCATAACTCCATTTTCAGCCCTTTTCCCTTCTCAAGAGAATAGAAGGCAGGGCTGAAAATCCTAAGCCTCTGATCACAGTGACCAACCCAGGAGATACCCAGGAGCCCACCCAAAGTTGCCTCATTAGAACAAAAGATGCTCCTACCTGCCAGGAAATTGTAAGCGTTTCAGGAGCCCTGTATCAGGAGCCTGGGTCAAAGAGCAAACATTAGAACAGAAGATGCTCCTACTATCCTCATCACTTAGGAAGTTACAAGGGTTTAGGAACTCTGGGCCAGGAATCAGGGCAGAGACCAGTATATATTTTCCATTATCTTTTAGGGAAAAAAAATAAATGGAAACTACTTAGAAAATATGAACTATTCAAGTGTCAAGAAATAATGAGAATGGTTTCAAAGGGCTCTCCCATGAGGAGGAAAAGGCACAGACAGTTCACAAGTGAAGTCTACAGAGCTAAGAACAGATAAACCAAAGATACATAAATGGTTCCCCAAGCATGGGGGGCGAGAAGGAAACATAACATTTTTATATAGTTAGCATACCGCAGACACCAAAACCTGAAGCGGATGGTACAGGCAATCTCAAGTGCAACTGCTAACGCAGAAATCTAAAGTAACATACTAGCAAGCAGACTCAAGCAGCACTTATCATGATTGACTGTTTTCATAACCAGAATGCAAGGATGATGCAATACTGGAAAACCTATCAACAAAATTAATGTAATGTATGGATAAAATTAGAAAAACATGATCATCTCCATTGATATTGGAATGAGATTTGATAAAATACAAAATCTACTCCTTAAAACCCCTTAAAAAAACATGGAAAGAAGAATTGACCTAAAATCCAATACCATAGTCAATACAGAAATATTGACAGCTTGTTAATAAGGTAGAAACAGGACAAGGATGTCCACATTTCAGCATTGTTCTGGAGTATTCAAAGACGAAAGAATTTTCAACATGGAGGATAGGAGATACAGATTTAAGATAGCAGTTTAATGAGAACCTTATTGCCCCAAATTTGAATTATAAATAGAAATTTGTGATTTATATTTTCTTAAGAAACAAGAACAGCTAAACTTATCTCCTAGATCTGTCCACCGATAAATGTGGAAGCAAAGACTAACCCAGAAACGAGGAGCTTCCCTAGCCACCAGGCTGTGTCTCTATCATCATTTTTCACTTCTGTGAACCAAGGCTCCTTGCAGAGGGCAGATTCCTGGTCAGGGGCAGGATGACCTGAAACATCTTGTCACACCAGATAGCAAAGAAGTGAGGGTGTGTCAAATGGACTCAGAAGCCAATCTGAGGAAGTTCTCACTGGCCAAAAAGAGGGTAATCTGATCATCGATAACATGGTACACTGAAACACACAAAATCTGTTTAAACACATTGGTTCATAATAATACTAAATAATACTAAACATATCCAACATCACCCTACACCCCAAAAAGAGAGAAGAAATACAGAAAGCACATTGGTTACCTCTGGAAGATGCTGAAGGGGAAAAATATCAGGCTTTCAAGCTTTTATCTCATCTCTTCTTTATAAACTGTAGTAGATGAAAAGCTGGTATTCCAGCTAATAAATGAAGATAAAAGCTGATGGAATACCACTATTCTGCAATCCCTAATGAATTAAAGGATCTCAGCAGTGGGCATCAGGGGCTGCTGACACTACAAAAAGAGAGATAACCAGAGATAATGGGCCTTCCAGTGTAGAAGCACAGCCCCATGCCTGCCCAAATAAGCCAGAATCCGATTAAGTTCCTACATCCCACTACTCATCTATCGGAAATACAGAGTAGAGGAAGGTGTTGAACACGATTAAGAGAACTACAGACTGATCCCACTTATAAATATTAATGCAAAAGTCGTAGTGAGGTATTAGTTAACAGTTCATCAGCGCATTATAAAATCATAAACCATAGCCAAGTAAAGGATCAACTCATTCATTCAAGGATGGTTCAATATCAGGAAATCTACCAGTATAAATAATCATATTAAAAATCGAAGAGAAAAACTATATGATCATTTCAAAATTCATTCTTGATTGAAGTTGTAAGTGCAATAGGAATGGAAGAATATATCAGTTACTCAAAAAGATAAACTTACGAATATATAGCACTTAACAGTGAAATATCACATTAAAATCAGGCACATGTGGTATGCACTATGTCCATTATGAATATTATTTTTATTATTAATTATGAATAATTATTAGACAAAAGAAAGAAATAAAATATAATTATAGGAAAGAAGAAGGAAAAAAATATTATTTGTAGATAAGAGGATTATATGCCTGGAAAGCCTAAAAGAATACAAATTTTATTATAAGGAAAAAGAAGTCAGCAAGATGGCTGGATCATCATTGTCATTGTAATGGTAAACCATTGCCACGCACTGTGCTGAGTATTTCTTATATAAGGAACTTGTTTCACTGTCATAACAATTCTATGAAGCAGACATTGGTATTAATCCCAGCTTTACAGAAGAGGAAACTGGGGCACAGAGAAGTTAATAATTTGCCCACAGCTATTGAGTGGTGGAGCCAAAATACAGAGTTGTCGATGTCCATATTTTCCAGCAATACCCACCTTTTGAAAAGGTCTCATTGATTATAAAAACCTAATTAGAAATATCTAGAAATGTGCTTATCAAGAAATAAAGACCTGTATGGATAAAACTTTAAAAGAAAAAGAGGAAAGATGATGAAGAGCAGAGCAGCTGAATTTTTGGGCAACTCTAACCTAACTGGTTGTCTAGACCATCGGTCTCCAAAGCCATGTGTGAACACCAGTCCTCCCCATTGAGATGAGTGTTTATGTCCATCTGTCACGATAAGGCAGTGGGTATGTCCGAAAAATAAACAGAGGCTCCGTAAGGAGAGCATTGCCCCTGCTGCACTCACTCACTTGCTTTCAGCTCATTGTAGCACATTAAAGTCTGCCTATGTCCAAGGAAGTAAACATATGGGTTCTATTATTAAATTGGGAGCCTATTTTATAGTAATGATATGGAGAACAACCAGGAAAGTCTTATGCCATTCATGGTTTTCAGATGATCTCATAATGAAATATTTATTTTATTTTTTAAGATTTATTTATTTGAGAGAGAGAAAGAATCATAATAAAACAAATGAGGTTTTTAACTTAGATATTACAACAAAAAGTTAAAAATGTTGAAAAAATTTTCAATGCCTAAAAGTGCCCTTGAGCAGTTTGTCACCTACAAGATACTTCCAAAAATGATCAGGCATCAGGTAACCCCCTCAGGTCCCCTCCCTCGTTGGGAGCTCTGTACTATCACTTTGCTGTGGCTCAATAAACCTTGCTTTGCTGCCCACCGAAAGAAAAAAAAAATCAGGCATCATCTACTTCTTCCTGATAAATTTCAGGATTTTACACCAGGATAAAGATAACCTCTTTTTCCAAAGAGAAGTGTTGGGATGAGAGCACTTTTTGCTGCTATAATTTTGCGTTGTTGTGAGAATTCTTACAGCATACTTAAAAATTGGGGAATGGAGTGTTGTGGGTTTTTTTTAAGATTTTATTTATTTATTCGACAGAGATAGAGACAGGCAGCAAGAGAGGGAACACAAGCAGGGGGAGTGGGAGAGGAAGAAGCAGGCTCGTAGCGGAGGAGCCAGATGTGGGGCTCGATCCCACAACACCGGGATCACAGGTGCCAGATCACGCCCTGAGCCGAACGCAGACACCCAACCGCTGTGCTCCAAGGGAATGGAGTGTTTTTTAACTTGTTTTGAAATCTTCCAAAAGAACCACCCACTTGATAAAAATATAAAAAGTAAAATATCTTCTAATTAAAATGCAAAACCTCCTGACCCCCATCAGGAAAGATGAAACTGACTCCCTTAAAATCTTTCTAGAATGAGTGGAAATGCTTGAATTGCTGGAGGCACAACCCAGGGAGAGCAGCCAGGGCCCCACATTCTCACCAATGATGGAGCTGAAAACCAAGTGTCAAAATAAATGGAATCTAGAGCCAGACCTCACATGTCTGCATCAAGAGCTGCAAACCAAATTAGAAAAAATCATGATGCACATTTGATCACATGGCTCTATTATTATTTTTCTAGTAAATGTAAAATATTTTTGTATCATTAAATAACATGAAAATATTTTTAAATGGTGCTTATTTCATCTTCCATTTATCCTTTGCACTTCTATTTTTGCATATATGTTACAATATACATAATATATTAATGCAGTTCTAAATACTTTAAAGATAAATATATATAAACCTATAATTAAGAAAAATAAATATATTGGGGCACACGCTGGCCCCCTTTTTAAGTGCCTAAGTTACATGTTACAACTTGGAGATTCCTATATTGACTTTCCAAAATTATAATTATTTGATCATTGAATAACCACCTTTTTGGGCTACTTAGCAGCCATTTGACTGTTCTTAAAAGACTGCCCAGGTGAGACTTTAAAAAGTGCTGTGGGTTCAGTTGATAAAAGCAGTGAGGTCTTAAACACACGTACCACAGGCTCTGCTGAGACATTTGCATTTGATAACAGGAAAAAAGACATAACTGATCTAATGTCAGTTTTTCTATTTAAGATTCTTTTAAATTCATATTTAATGATTTAAAAAATCAGTTTCTTAATAGTTTTGATTATCAATATGGAAAATAACTGGGTTCCTATGTGACTCCATCCGACATTACTGTTATTATTATTATTATTTTAAATATTTATTTATTTATTTTAGAGAGAGAGCACACAAGCGGGCAGGGGGCGCAGAGGGAGAGAGAGAATCTCAAGGAGACTCCCTGCTGAGCACAAAGCCCAACGCGGGGCTTGAGCTCACGAACCTGAGATCGTGACCTGAGCTGAAATTACGAGTCGGACACTTAAACAACTAAGCCACCCATGTGCTGCCCCCCGCCCCCCGCAACATTACATTATCGTTGTTGTAATTTACATTTGCCTCTTTGCCTTTGCAGTAGGGCAGTAAAGTGGCAGCTCCTTAAAACACCAAGTTTCCAGTTTCTCTGTCAGAAGGTATTATCCACCAGCAGGAGAGCAGCAACAGGTCAGTCACAGAATCAGCAATAACCTTCTGTGAAGGAACAATTTAAATCACGGCCCTGCACTTCTACTGCATGTCACAATCACTGGGGGTCTTCAGGAAGCGCTGAGGCCCCAGGCCACGCCACCCCTTGGGGTCTGAGGTCACCAGTCTGGGAATTAGCCTTTCAGAGCCCCTCAGCTAAAGGGATAGGAGCAATGGCCTGAGAGCTTGGTCATCGCTACTGTGGTCATGGAAGCACAGGCTGCAATGGCCGAAGACCAAAGCGTGTCTGTCTATGTGGAGCTGAGGCCCCACCCTTGCCACTGGCTCGGGGTTTCTGGCACCGGGTGACAGTTCTACCACCATTTTCAGTTGTTGTTATTTTTTATTTTGATGCTAAGCTCTTCTCAGAGTTTAAAACAGTTATGCAGAGGTTTGCCTTTTAAAAAAATAATAATAATAAAGTGGTAAAAATATCATGAGATGCTTCCAGAAGGCAGAAGTCATAAAAATGGAATTGTAGATGAGACACACAGAGATCCTTGTCAATGGAAAAAGAACAAAAGACCTATTGCCTCCATCTCCCTAAAAATAGTAAGCAGTGAAGACTTTGGAAATGCAGATAGAAGTAGAAAGGAAAACCTGGCCAGGGAGCACAGGTGCCTTGAATCAGGTTAATTTTGGAACAGAAATGAGCAGGATTTCAGGTAAGGAGATGCAAAAGGGAATCAAGAGGGTGACTGCTGTGATTTACCATTTTTATGTTTTTACCTAGTAACGCAAACGCTTTACAAGATAGTCACATTTGTAAGTCTCATAATTGGGCATTCCTTTAAGTTGGCCTTGAAGAAACAGGGGTGCTGATGCTGCTGGTCCAGGCGGCACAGCGTGGAAGCACTGAGCTAGAGATATTTGCAACAGTCCGGATGAGAGAAGACGAGGCCAAAGGAAGGCCTGTGACAGAGTGGGGACATGCATGAAAAGTATGTGGAGTCCAAGGTAATATGGCTGTGCGACGAAGCTGAGACTGGGGAGCTGGCCCCCAGGGCTGCAGCTTGCGGGTCACGGTGGGAAATGCCCAGAGCAGGGATCCCAGGATGCCCAGAGGAGGTCTGGGGAGAAGACAGAGGTCCTGCCCCGGGCATACAGAGAGCAGGCGCTAGCGTGGACGTCCAGACAGTCTGCAACACCGGACTGGAGCGCGCCGAGATCTGTGTAGGGAGAGGCCTGCGGGCTGGCCCACGGAGAGCGACCCGCCACAGCAAGGAGCGGACCGGGTGAAGATAGGAAATCCTGGAGTTCAGGAAGGAGCCGGAGGGCCATGGGGAATGCGAGTCCTGCACACGGAGCACCTGAGGACGACGGGGGAAGAGGCACCACTGCTGCACCCGCAGGAACACAAGACAAGGACGGGATGTGCCCCATGAAAACGGGGTCCCGGGCTGTGGCGCTTTCCACGGAGGGAAGAGCGCGGAAGCCAGATTCGCAGGGGGCTTGAGCCCGGAGGGAGGACTCCCCAAAGTGTGTCTGTGAGGGAGGATGATGGAGACAAGTTTCCCTAATTCTTCAGGAACGTGATGCACTCGTGCTTATCCCCTGCTGGGAAGGTGCTGGGGAGGCCAGGTGGGGGTCGGAGAGGCATGTCCTGCCCCATCCACAGGGATGAGGTTCCTCCTGGGGTCCCCGACGCTGGGGTCCCCGACGCTGGGGCCCTGGAAACACAGGACAGGGAGGAGCCCTGGGCGGAGCGGGAGCACGGGAGCAGCTGGGAGGGAGGATGTGAGCACGCCAGCCCCGCACACAGAGGGACGGGAGCAGGGTGTACCTGGGCACACGGAAGGGGGACGGCCGGGTGGGCGAGCACCCTGAGTGGGGACAGTGAGTGACGTTACCTCATCCTCCAGAAGAGCGGGAACTGCGGCCTGTGACGTCAGAGCAGGGCCGGTCCCTGCGGGTCCTGGAGGCTCCACGTGGAGAACCCAGGGGGAGTCAGTGCAGGGTCCGGAGGAGAGCGTGGGGGGTGCGGGAGGACAGAATGTGTGAGTAGTGGAGCAGTGAGCGCGAGCTGTGGAGGAGAGTGCGTGAGAGTCGAGGAGGAGGAAAGAGGGAGAACGTCCGGAGGACAGGCGGTGCCTCAGCCAGCAGCGGCGGTGGACCCCGGGCTGCCTCCGTGCGTCTCAGAGCGCATGCGTGGAGAGAACGTGCCGGCCGCAGGGGTAGAGTGGGGAGAGCACGCACGCAGAGCCTGAGAGCCGCGTGCAGACAGGCGCCAGAAGGGAGGCGGGGCTCCTGCAGGCTCCTGCGGGCGCTGAGGCGCGGGTCTGGGTCGGAGTGCCGGGACTGCCCCGCAGCACACAGGACCAGGCAGGAACCTCACCTTGCCTGCTCCGCGGGAGGGCATGTGGTGGGGCCAGCAGGGGCAGGACTGGGGGCCACGGAAATGAGCACAGGCTGAGGCTCTGTTCGGGCCCTCCGTCCGTGAATGTGATGTCCCTCAAACCTCAGCTTGAGCTCGCATCGGAGAAGTCAAGGAATGACAGTATCTGGGAGTTTGGAGAATCCCATGCGAAGCCACCCGGGCGCTTGGACTCTTGCAGAACCAGGGTAGCCAGCTGTGTGGGGACTGGAAGCTGAGGCGTCATTACCGCACCTGTCATGGTCGCGGCAGCCACCGCCCAGCGGTCAGCATGCCCGACAGCCGGGACCCCGCGGAGCCCCATGGGGGCAGTGAAAGTCAGAAGTGTCCCTGGACGTGTGGGTCTGAGAAAGCTGACAGGTCGCTAGCACTATTATCACACTTTGTCCCTGGGGTTATTTTATAACTTGCACAGATAAAGAGCAGGGAGCCGGTGGTGGGCAGCCAGCGTGCTGCCCCACCAGAGCCAGCTCCCTGCCATCATCCGCTCCCCCACAGCTCGCCAGGACCATGACCCATCTCAGAGGCCTCAGTCACACTTTTGTTCTGGGTATGGCCCAGTGAAGACGTGTCTGTCCCTCTCCCCTTGATCGTGTTCGTGAGCCAGGAGAACAGGAGGGACAGCAGCAGCAGGACCACAAAGACCCACAAACACTACTGCATGTGGCTGAGAGTCCTCGCTGCCCTGGTGGCCACGGCTGAGTACAGAGAGGAGTGATCACACACTAGCAGTGTGTGGAAGTGAGTGAGGAAAGGGGTGAGGTGTAGGCAGGGAGAGATGGGAGGCCACTGACTCCCTTGATGAGGTTCGTGCAGGGGGCTACTGGACCAGGCTCCCAGAAATCCCAGATGCAGAGAAATGCTGAGGCGTGCAAAACCAGAGAGAGGGGAACAAACCACACCACCGGGCCCTGGATGTGAGGGGTATTTTTTTTATGGCAGCTACATTGTAATCACAGAAAATGACCAGACCTCAAAGAAGTAAGCCATTAAGGGGGTTATCAATAGTCCGTGCTCAAACAAAGACGGCACCAGAATCTCAAGTCTACAAGCTTCCTGGTCAGTTCTCAATAAAGATCGCCAGTGACAGCCCTCAGTGGCCACCCATTCGGGACCCGTCTCACTCCAGAGAGCCTTTTCTTTCCTTTCTGTTCTCACTTTCACTTAATTTCACCCTTTTGTGACCACAACATTCATTCTTCAGCTCCGTGAGACAAGAACCCTGCAACCCTGTAACAGAATGATGCCCCAGTGTGCACCAGGCCGTGATGCATCCTGCACAGCTTGGGGTTGCTCGTGATCGAAGGCCTGGGACCTTGAAGGCTGGAGTAAGGTGTAGACAGGAAAGCAGGAAAAGTTGCCAGGATCCCCAGACCTGCGTTTGCACCAGACGGAAGCCATGCAACTTCCCTTTGGTGGCACGTCGTTTTCCAAAAGGCTGAAATCATTTCCCAAGCCAGGCTTGGCCTGGAGACTTGCTGTAACCAGTTGAATGTGGTGCCAAGTCTGGGCTCAGGACCTTGCCTTTAATGTCCGCTCACTCACTCTTTGGGAATCCCGCTAGGCTGCCCCCCTAGATGAGGAAGACAGAGGGTGCCCCCACTCCACCACAGCCCACCAGCCCTCAGAACAAACCAGCTCCAACCACAAATTCACAAATGAGCTGGACAAACCGCCCAGCAGAGCCTGTCCTAGACTGCTGACCCACAGGATCTTAGGCTAAATTAATGGTTGTGTTTCTTTAAAACCACTATGTTTTGGGGTGGTTCTTCTCTCTTTCTTTCCTTTTTTTTTTTTTTAAATGCAGCAAAAGTTGACAGATTCACCTCTGTGGGAAACTAGAGATTGAACTAGAAAGTCTCCTGATGCAGGGTTATCAGGTGGAGCAGTGGGTAGGGGTGAGGCTGGACCTGGCAAAAGGAGATTAATGAGAGGTGCACACCTTTACCTGGTTCCCAGCCATTACGAAAATGGAAAGCCCCTGCGTCTGGGCGCTTATCTGCCAGGAAGGGGAATAGAGCAGTCTCTCTGCAGGAACCCAGAGGACCCTGAGCAGGGACATGAAGTGGGAGAACCACGTCAGGCTGCTCCCAGTGGGGTTGTGCATTATCAGACTTGGGTCGTCTTCCACTTACAGCAGGAAAAGTCACAGATAGTAGAAAATCCAGCTTTCTGCCCCATCACGTACCACGACCCCATCACCATGCATAAAGGTCAAGTAGCTTTTAGGTGCATTACTCCCAAATATAAAGAGCATCCAAACGTAAAGGAGGAAATAGTCTTCCTCTACCTTCTTAACCTCAGTGGTTGAGGCTTAGAAATCAAACTGGTAAAAGACAGAGAAAAAAGCCAAGAGTTTATTTATACGAGCAACGTGCATACACATGGGAGAACTCAGTAGTGTATTTGGGGTTTGTATACCGTCTTAACAGAGGGCAATAAATAATGGAGAAGTGACAAGACAAAAGAAAAAAGGTGAGGGCTTGTAGGCGTGGTAATTGTGGACTGGTAAGTATCTGGGGAAATTAATGGTAGATGAAGGATGTTTCAGTAAGTTTTGTTTGTGCAGGTCCAGCTTGGTGCTGACTTTCTGTCTGCAGTGATAATGGTTGTTTAGTGGTGATAATGGTCTCTTCCAGCACTGGAGAGGGTGGGGATCATCTTCACAAAGGAAAATGTATACCCTGCATTTAGGCAGAAAGGAGGATGGAGAGCTTTTCCGGAATCTGCTCTTTCTCAATTGCTTTCCATTCAAAATAATTCTTATGCCAAAGTGGCCTATTTTGGGATGGTCTATTCTGATCCCCTTCACAAGGATAACCAGATATTTGAAGAGAGCTATAACATGAAAAGCAAAGAATAAAACCATCATACATGAAAAAGAAAAGAAGAAAAAATAAACGTCAGCAATGTGGACAGTAAAAGTCAACTTCAAAAAAACCCTGTAATTGATATGTTCAGGGATATAAGAGAAAATATTGAACCTATAAATCAAGGACCAGATGCTGTGAAAAGAAAAATCAAAGACTAGGTAAAAAGCTAGGAAATCAAAGCATCATAGTGAAAATTAAAATTTCGGTTGAAGCATTGGAAAATAACATTAACTCAGTCTTTGAGAAGGTAAAACAAAAACGGATGGATGCTTGGGAAGAGAAGAAAACGAGTGGACCAGTCTGAGGTCAGTCTGAGATTGACTGGTGGGCACTTGAGAACGGGAAAGCAGGGAAGGCAGCTGGGGGTCTCATCACGGCATCTTGGAACATGTGACTTTCCCCAGGAGGGAAGGATTGGACTTTTCAAACTGAGAGGGCCACCAATTCCCAAAATGAATGAAAAAAGGCACACCACCGTTAACATGAGTGGTAAAGCAGATTGCAAAACATTCTTGGGGGGGGGGTTACTTGACCAAAGAGAGGGGATAAAACGCTAGCAAATTCCTAACATTTATTTTTAATAAAATAGAAGAAAAACTGGGGTATGCCCTCAAAATTCTGAAGAAAAATTATATTCAACCCAGGTTTCATACTGAGTCAAATTATGAAACAAGTATGAGAGTAAAAGAAGGCTATTTCTAGAGACCTAAGGGCTTAAAAATTTATCACCCAGGCACCATTTTCCAGGAAACTGCTAGAAGAGATCTGTATAAATGAGAGAGGAAGCCAAGAAAGAGAATGACATGGGGACCTGGGATTCAAAACCAGACACTCCACCCAGAGGGAGGTGGAGAGCAGCCCCAAGACGGTGCTAATGGGAGGTCCCAGGACCACAGCTGGCTGACAGCTGCAAGGACAGCAGGTGCACATTCCAGGAAGTTGGAGTATGAGGGGAGAGAGGGAACAACGGAGCCCACGTGTAATCTGGTGACTCGGCAGAGTAGATAATTGCCCTGAAGAGGTTGGGGGTAAAATAGAGATAGATTAAGAAAAGCTAGAAAATGAAAAGGATGTAGCAATTATTAACTACAATAAAAAATGTATATAATAAAGGGACTGAATGTACACTCCATAACTTGACTCATGGAGAATAGTATTTATACAGTTACAATTAAGAAAGCACCAAAAAGATGTATATCTTACTGGGAGATGGGGGCGGAGAGCAGGGGACAGTTGGAGACCTGAGCCCTCATCTCTCATAGCAGAAGTTCAGTAGAAAGGGGGGACTGATGAATAAAGATGTAGTAGACCCATTTTACAGTCTGCCAGTACTGAGAGTTTGAAGAATTGCCCAACGAAAATTCTTATAGAGCAGACACTGATTGATGACACAAAAGGGCCAAAATATTCCACCTAAAAATAGATGGAGGAATCCCCCGGTAAGGTCTGATGAACTGGGACTGTGGGAACTAAGGAAGCAGCAAACTGTCTGAAGGGTCACCCAAGAAAACAAAACACACGGGCAGCACAGAGACTCTACACAGAACAAAATTAGCGTGTTTTCCCTCGTTTATCTATAAAAAGATCAAAACCAAAAACAAAACAAATACATACAAATAAGCAAACATACAAAGTTTTGGGGGTCATTTCCTCAAAACTAACTTAAGCTGCATCTTCTCTTCCTATCACAGAGGGCTCCCATGATAAATTCACCTGTGAGAACGGTGAGGTTCTCTGTTGGGTGGGGCGGTGGATTGGATTACAGTTCTCAATTCTTTAATCCCTCCCTCTGCACTATGACCTTGACCTTGCGGTACAGGAGGTGTGTTGCCCTGCCCCTACTGAAATCAGGCTTAGCCAGGTGACTTGCTTTGGCGAATGGAATGAATAGTAGCAGAGGTAATACCCACAGAGGTCTTCAATGTTCTTGTGCAATTTGGTTGTGCTCCAGTGATCTTCCAGGACAAAAATACGCCCCAGATAGCTACTGAACCAATGGAAGTAAAGACGCATGGGGGAGAACTGAAGCCAACTGAGGTCAAGACCAACTGACCTGAAGCTGGAAGAAGAGCCAACCTATAGAATCATAATCAAGAAAAAAAAACTTTATCTGTAAACCATTATGATTAAGGATGATCGTTACACAGCACTGTAGTAAGACTTGCTGACTGGCACATATGGAAAATCTGCAGACTTTGGAGTCCTAGATATCTGGGATCTGTTCTTGTGTCTACCACTTACCACTTGTGTAACATTTGGAGACAATTTTACTCCTCCTAGGTTTCATTTGTTTTTTAAAATTGAGATGTAAGTCCCAGATCATACTACTTACCCTTTCAAAGTATACAATTCAGTGGTTTTAGTATATTCATAAAGTTGTTCAGCCATCATCACAATATAAATTCAGAATATTTTCATCAACCCAGAAAGAAACCCCATACCCATAAGCAGTTACTCCTCATACACCCACATCCTGACCCCTGGAATCCACTATGGTTTTTCTTTTTAATCTTTATGTATTTGCCCTTTCTGGACGTTCTCTGTAAATAGAATCATACAATGTGTACCTTTTGTGTCTGGCTTAACTTAGCATAATGTTTTCAAGATTCATCCACGTAGTATCATGTACCAGTATTTCATTGCTTTTCAAGAATCGATGATATTACACTGTACGGTTGTATCACATTTTGTTATTTGTTCATCACTACTTGAACATTTGGATCGTAACCACTTTTATGACTACTATGAGTAATCCTGTTTTCAACATTTGTGTATAAGTTTTTGTGTGGACATATATTTTCAATTCTCTTGGGTATTTACCTGAGAGTGGATTTGCTGGGTAGAGTTGGGTAAAATCAGTCCTTTGACTATGTCTTTCTTCAGCGTAGTGTTGGCTATTCTGGGTCTTTTCCTTTACATCCGATTGATTTTTGCATGTTGAACACACCATACACTCCTGGAATAAATCCCATTTGAGCATGGCAGAGAATCCCTTTTAAATATTCCTGGGTTCAGGTTGCTAGTATTTCACTGAGGTTTTTGCACCTGTCTTCACAAGGGACATTGGATATAGTTATCTATCCTTGTGATGTCTGTATCTAGTTTATGATTAGATTGGCCCACTGGCATCATCCAGGATAATCTCCCCACTTCCAGGTCCTTAACCTTAATCACATGTGAAAATTCACTTTTGCTGTAGACCATCATATATTCATAGATTCTGAGGAGTGAGGATAGACATCTCTGGGGAGAGAGGAAGCCATTGTTCTTGCCGTAACTGGCATACAGTTTTCATACAAGTCCCTTATAATCCTTTTTATTTCTGTACTATCAGTAGTAATGTTCTTTCATTCTTTCTTGATTTTAGTAAGTTAAAACTACTTTTTTTTGTAAGTCATTATCGATTTTGTTAAACTTTTCAAAGAACCAATTTCAGTTTCCTTGATTTTCTCTATTGTTTTTCTACTCCTTATTTCACTTATTTCTGCTTCTAGTCTTCATCATTTATTTTCTTGTGCTTCACTTGGGTTTAGTTTGTTGTTCTTTTGCTGATTTCTTAAGGTGAGAGGCTTACAGCATTTTGAGTATATCATCCTTTTACCCTCTCATCTCCATGGCTTCTTAGGAGAAATCAGTTCATCTCTTGAGGACAGCTTGCTTACGATGAGTTGCTTCTCTTGATGTTCTGAAGATTCTCTCCTTGTCTTCTGACAGTTTATGATGTTTCTAAATGTGGATCCCTGAGTTTATCTTATCCGGAGGTTTTTGGTTTCTTAAATACTTGGATCGATATGTTTTCCATCCAGTTTAGGAAGCTTTGGCTATTTTTCTTCAAATATTTTTTCTCCCCCTTTCTTTCCCTCCTCTTCTTCTTCTGGGACCCCTGTTATGTAGATGTTGGTACAGCTGATGGTGTCCCACAGCCTTCTGGTTTCTGAGGCTCTTTTTTTCTATTTCTCACACTAAATAATCTCAATTGACCTGTTTTTAAGTTCACTGATTCTTCTAGCTGCTCGAATCAGGTATTGGGCTGTTCAGGCCACAGTTTTCATTTCAGTTATTATACTCTTCAGTTTTGGAAATTTTATTTGTTTTTTTTCTCAGCATTTTAAACTCTCTATTTGGTGACACACTAGTCTCTATATGTTATTCTTCAGATACGGTCTTTGAATATATTTCTAATAGCTGATTTAAAGTTTCTGTCTAGTAAGTCCAACATCTGGGCCTTTGTAAGCATAGCTTTTATTGGCTGCTTTATTTCCTGTGTGTGGGCCATACTCACCTGTTTTTTTGCATGTCATCTAAATGTCAATGTGCATCAAATCACCTGAAGAACCTGTTAAGACAGATGCTGGGCCTCACCCCAGGTTTCTGGGGTCCAAGAACTTCTGGTGTGTTCCCGGTTGATTCTGCTGTGGCTGGTACAAGGAAAACACTTTGAGAACCACCAGCCCAGGCTAGACCCACCGTCTTAGCCCCTTGAAGGCAGGGTCCATGTCTTACAGATCTCTTATTGCACAGAATATCCAACACAGTGACTCACAAGGAGTTGTCCCATTAGCTTTATTAGTATTGAATTACTGAATTTCAAAGGTGTCATACACATCGATATTCTAAAGAAGAATCACAGTTCCAGTGAAGAACCCAAAAAGAATGAACAAGAGCATCTGGTCCATTCATACATCAGGCTGCTTCACCAGTGAAGAAAGCAAAGGGGGAAGGTGTAAAGTTTGGTGATTTTCAACATCATTATAGGCATTCAGTTGTTAGATTAATTATTTCAGTTATTACACATTTTTTAAATCATAACACAGTTCTAGTGATTAATGGGCTCAGGATGAGTGTTTTGTTAATTACTAATGGGAAAATCATTAGAATTGTGCCTAGCTAAAAAATGCCAGACACAGAAATTAAGGCAACAGAGACAGCTGTGTGAAAGGCCGTGGGCAAGGGGCTGCCTGGCTTTGAGTCCCAGCTGTGCCCACAAAGCCCATGTGCACTTCAGGACTCAGTTTCTCCCTCTGCAGAATGGGCACCAAAATAATCATGTCTGCTTTGGAGGGTCAAGTCCTCAAAACAGTGCCTGGTGCACAGTAAGCATTTGTTCAAAATGCTCCTGGTGCAGCCACTATGGAAAACAATAGGGAGGCGCCTCAAAAAATTAACAACAGAACTACCATGTGATCCAGGAATCCCACCACAGGCTACTTACCCAAGGAAAATGAAAACACTGACTCTAAAAGATACCTGCATGCCCACGTTTACTGACGCATTATTTACAACCACCAAGATAGGGAAACTACCCTAATGACCTCGGTGGAGGAAGCGCTACAGGACCTGTGTTAGATACGTCCAGCAGAATAGTACTCAGCCATCAAAAAGAAAGAAATCTTGTTATTTGTGACAACATGGAGGGACCTTGAGGGCATCATGCTAAGTGAGATAAGTCAGACAGAGAAAGACAAGTACCGTATGCTTTCACTCACGTGTGGAACCTAAAACATCAGCAACAACAAAACAAAAACCGACTCTGTAGGCACGGAGAAATGGGGGCAGGTGGAAGGGGGGGCGTCACAAGGTACGAAGTTTGTAAGTCCTGGCTGAATAACGTACAGCATGGTGACTACGGTTAATAACACTATATCATATATTTGAAAGTTGTCAAGAGAGTAGATCTTAAAAGTTCTCATAAAAAATAATAATAATAAAAGTAAAGCAGCAGAGAATCTTGTCAGGTTAGTGTATGCCTCCAGAGACCACGGTTCCTACTGAAGTTTAGAACAGGGGAGCTACCGGGATAAAAGACTCTCCAAAAGTCCCGTGGATCCCAGAGGTGTCTAGGGTTACAGCACCCTTTGCACGTGGACACTGCAGGCTGTCCAGATCCCGTATCTGTATATTCCCAGCCCATCTCCCCCTCCCCCAAATACCCTGCGTCTCCAGGAAAGGAGAGGAAGTGGGAGCACACAAGGCGAACTCAGGTCTTCATCAGCTTCATCAGTCATGCTGTGGATGTCTTCTTCTGGAACGGAAGTGACGTCGTGTTGATGACCCTCCTCCGAACCCCAGACAATCCACATCCCGGCCCTGAAGCGTTAGGCTGGTGGCTAGTGTATCTAAACAGGATCAACCAAAGGAAACCCGACAAACAGCAGGCAATCTCGTTCTTCCTCTTGTAACAGGTTCTTGTTTCCCCCCGGGAGCCCTGGAATTTACTCAAAGTCTTTGCAAAGGGTGTCACTCACCAGTGAGGGCTCATAAAGTGCACAAATCAGGGATGGTGTTCGTCCAGATGGACTCCTGCCCTGAGAAACACACCTCAATCACACAGCCAGAGGCAAGGAGCCAGTCCCAAATCACGGATGTGGCGACTGGACACAGGCGGCAGGAGGGGAAAGATTGTGTCAGACTGTTAGCTTTCCCGCTGCCTCTCCTGTCTGGCGTCTGGTGTCGGGCGGTGTCAGTTCTGCAGACCGCACGCGGCGGAGGCTGGCCCTCTGGCATCACCTTGTGCACATTCAGGCACTCTCTCCTCTTTCCCTTTCTTTGCTTCTTTTCTTTCTTCCTATCTTTGTCTTTGGCTGAGAGGGTCAAATCCAATAGTGTGTTCTCTCCGCAAACTTTCCAAACCCACACGAAGGTCGCGGTAAGCATGCAACGAATCCTCAAGGCTCTATCACAAGCGTCCGGCATGACATCAAGTGAGTTTTGTTTCCTCTGTTCCCCGCTCTCGTTCCCCCTGCCACCAATGTTTTCTGGAGCATTTTAAAGCAAATCCCAGAATTTCACTTTAAATGTAGCATTTTTGTCTAAAAAATAAGCGCTTTAAAAAACCCTATCCAGAATATATTATCATACTTCTCCAAGTTACCAATAATCCCACAATATCATCTTATACATAGTTTCTTTTAAAATTTCTCAAAAAATACCTTTTCATGGTTGTTTTGTTCAGGCTCCACTCAAGGTCTCCATGGTGCATTTGGCCAAGTCTGTGAAGCTCTTTCACTGTGTGACATTTCCCTCCGTCTTCCCCTCCCCGTGCGGATGTCTGGCCAGCTCAAGGTCCCACAGCTTAGATCTTGCTGAATTGCGTCCTCAGAGTTGTCAAATGTTCAGAAATAACAGTAGAACCAATGAATCACCAAAGTAGCAGTTAGTACAAGTTCATTGTGCACACGCCCAAGACAGTTTGCGAGCCAGGAGCGCCAGACCAAGAGTGGCGCGAGCCTTGGGAGTGCACAGTCATAAGCAGCTCACATAGTGAGGAGGCAGTGACTGTGCATTCTCCCCAGGGACTGGTTATAATGCTAGAATGTTCTTGAATGAAAGGGAATTGGTCAGTAGTTACCTCGTATCAGTTTGGGGGACAATTTAAGTTCCACTTGTGATGTTCTGGAGCACCAGCAAGAAGTGACCCGGGCAAGTGAGCCTTGCTCGTCTTGCGAAATAAGCTAAATGAAGGTTGGCTTGTATGACTAAGCTGGTTTTGTCTGCTCAGGAAAATTTCAAGTCCGGTTGCCATTTGTGTTGGATTTTTAACAGTGTAACTAACACATTCCTTTGATCCCCAAGTTCCCATAAACCGGTATTTGGATCTGGAGGCTTGTTTAGACTTGGGGTTAAACTTTTTGGCATGAATATTCTATAAGTGGTGCTGGCAGTTCCTTCCATACTCCTAATTCCTGGTCATCCCAAGTCCTGTGGATCGGACAGTGATCGGAGGCAGGGTGAGGTGTGGTCAGCCTGACCCACCCGCCAGAGCGCCCCATCGGTCTCTCGGCTTTGACGTTCGTTTCCTGTCCACACTCATGTCCTCGTTAGTGGCTGCAAACCGTGGTTTTCTATTTTGATTGTTTGTTCTGCATTGATAAGCTAGAATTCCTCTGTGTTACCTATTTACTAACCTGAAATATAGTCTGTAGAGGAAAGTATATTTGAAAGTTGTATATTTGAAATACACATGATGTCTTCTCTTTATAAATTTTCAGAGGAATTGGGAACGAACCAGTAAGGAGACCAATAAGATGTTCTTCTGTCTTACTGTCATTACACACACAGGGCTTCATGCACCTGCTTTGTTCCAAATACAGCTGTTCGTTGTCAGCTGTGCATTAGTCCTCTGTCTTCCCCCGTGGGGCTCCTCCCCCGTGGGGCTCTCCTCCAGACTGGCTCCTGGACACAGTCCCTTGTTCTTGGCAATGTCCCTATTTTTGGCCACAACACTGATGTCTCAAGTTCATCTTGTACTGTGCGTGCCCCAGAACAGCCATTCCTCCAAGAGCCTCGGTTTCTTTCAGTAAAAAGTAGCTTTTGGAGACTGTAATCTGGGGGCTGGAGGTGGGGAGTAGTGTGTGCTCATCATGACTGCTTTGTCCTTGATTCTAGGCTCCTTCTCTGTGTGTGGTTTTTTTCTCAAAGATCATGGTATGAGCTTATACTCACTTTTCCAAAACAAACGTAGATTTTTAGGGTTTTTACTTAAGTCGGATTATAAAGCTGTACTCCTTTCCTTGATTCCTACGGAATTTTATGTAATCACTTATCTGATCTCTCTGTCTCTTCCTCTATGTGTTTTGCTATGTGGATGGCTCAGATAACAGTATCATTATTAGTGCTGAAAGCAAGAGCCTATGAGGAAGGAAAAGTTTGCTACCTGTGATGCATGAAGAGGTATCAGCAAGAGTTTCAACCATGGTGACAAAATCAAAAGGAAGTAGTTTAAAGAGAGTTTGCGTGCCATGAGATTGCTCTGAAATGGGAGGTCTGAAACATGCTCTCCGACGGGTATTGTCAAGGAGGACACTCTGCAGTAGACAGCTGCGGGAGTCAGGGTTGTGGTAGGAAGGGATGGACGGACCTTCCAGCGGCCGTAACCTTCAAGGGCTTTCACCCACGGTTTGTCCAAGCCTCTAGATTCTAGCAGCTTCTTGTAGGTCCTTGTCTTGGACCAAGAAGCAGTATGAGAAATTGGAGGTGAAAGGTGGTGTAGTTTTTCCCATTTCTCTTGCTTTTTTCTGAGCTTCTTTGCTGTTCCCAAACTCAACGTGACTTATCTGGAGAGATTATCATCCTAAGAAGCATGGCAAAAAGTCAGGCCATTTGTCCTCTTGCTTCTTGGAACCTCTCTGGAGAATGCTGTGCGTTTCCCTTCCTACTCACTGATGCTTGATCTTGTGGGTGCTGTTCACCGTGCGCGTGCGTTCTCATGTGGAGGACAGGGGCTTCATGGCCGCAAACCCAGTCACCTTTAGATTGAACAACCCTCAACTTGTTTAGCAATTAAGTTGCAAATGATATATTTTACTAAGTGTGTTACTGCATAAATACAATGATTAGCATTTCATTTTAAGTAATGCCAACTCCTCTGACAAGATATTAATTCAATATTTTAAAAAGCTGTTTTGGAATATAGGCTATGGCGTTAATTCCCAAATTTTCCCAAAGATGAAGGTGCAGCTCGCTGGGCCAGCCCTGGCTGCTGCTGGGCAGGCCTGTGCTGCTTGTTTTGGGGGGAAATGTGGAGAAGACCCAGCAGGATTAGCTCACTCTTCAGATTTACTGATATGCCCTGTCTGCAACCTAAAACAAGCATACCCTGGTCTTGTTAACACTTGTTACGATTATATCCTGAAGTGGGGGAACTGGAAAGGTTGAATGATCTGCTCATAGTCACTGCTAATGAGGAGCACGCAAGTTCTAATCCCACATTTGTCACGCAAGTACTCCTCTGTCCCCAGCCCCCCTTCCCTGAGCCAGGCAGGAGCAATGGACCTGAGCTGGATCTCAAAGCCAGAGAAGCCAGTTAAAGGAGGGGGGTGCAAGGATCTGAAGGGGGTGTTATGAGGGCAGGGGTGTGGGGAGGGGCACCTGAGGGCAGGGGCTCATGGCAGGCCTTTCTGTGCCCCCATCTCAACACAGTACCTGAACCAGAGTCAGACTCCACATGTGTTTGCTGAACTGAAGACACTGGGGCAGCCAGATTCTCAGGACCTCAGGTACGCGTCTGTTACTCCCTCTGAGAGGCCCACCGCTCATGAGCACACATCTGCGTTGTAAGTTTTCTCCCACGACCTTTGCCAATTGTGGTCAGCCCACTGAGATCTAGTCCTGTGTGTTTCATCTTTTTCTCATAAATAGAAATTAAAGACAGAAAAGATGTTAAAGATTCTAACATTTCTTAGATTGTGAAAATATTAAATATATGAAAAGGTTAGTAGCTTAAACAATGTAGACATTTTTTGGAAACCGGTATCTTCAATGCAAGTCAACCTCTTGTGACCATTGTTCCTTGTTCTCTTTCAAAACACAACAATCTGCCAACGCTTCCTTTGCTGGGAGCATGTCTGGGAATGGAGCATTTTTTGATTTAGTGATATTTATTTATTTGAGAGAGAGAGCGAGAGCATGAGTGGGGGGAGGGGCAGAAAGAGAGGGAGAACAGACTCTCTGCTAAATGCAGAGCTGGAACCAGGGCTCCATCCCAGGACCCTGAGATCATGACCTGAGCTGAAAGCAGATGCTTAACTGAATGAGCCACCCAGGCATCCCAGGGTGTACATTTTTAAAAAGAGGATATCTTCAGCAAACATGGGACTGAAATCTATGGATTCATTTCTCCCCCATTTTTTCTATACCCTTAAAAAATTCCCCTTTAGAAGTTGAAGCAGGAGAAGGGGTAGGGCCCAACATCACACAGAAACAGCAGCTAAGGCTGGGAGAGTCATATATTCAGGACCCAAAACAGGCTCAGGGCTGGCCAAGTAGAAGGAGATGGAATCTCTCTGCACCAGGATCACGGATGGCAATGAGCAGACTGCATGTGAGCATGGCTGACTCGGCATCATGCATGGGAGCCCAGAGCCAGGGCATTACTCCATGGTCTGGGTGGGAGCCACGTACCTGTGAGCCCAGGTGAAATTGCTTCACAGGGAGACAATCATGACTCAGGGCACCCAAGAAGTAAAATTCCCACAGGAGATAAGCTCACACACAAGAATTACAAAACGTATCAGAGAGTCCAGAGTAATGAAAAACAGTCAGATGACCCGGGTCTGCCGCATACAGCTCACAGGTTGTGCGGCATTCCCACTGACCACAGTCAGGATGCAGAACCTTACGTAGGAATCTAAAGCCACCTGAGAAAGATATTAAATCATCACAGTGATAGAAAAGAACATGGTATTCATGGACAAGAACATTCAAAATAAAAACATGGGCAAAAGGGTTGGAGTGCCTGGGTGGCTTGGTTGGTTGGGCATCTGCCTTTGGCTTGGGTCGTCATCTCAGGATCCTGGGGTCAGGCCCCGCATAGGGCTCCTTGCTCAGTAGGGAGTCTGCTTCTCCCTCTTCCTCTGCCTGCCGCTCCCCCTTCTTGTGCTCTCCTTCTCTCTCTCTAACAGATAAATAAAATCTTAAAAAACAAACAAAAAAAAACATGAGCAAAAAAGTTGTTGAGTACAGAAAATATCAGATATCTTGATAATTAAAGGTCTCAGAATATGGATTAAATAGAGAATATATCCAGCAATCTAGAGATTTAGTATTAGAGAAAAAAACAGAAAATCTCCCAGAACTCAGCAGAGATGAAGAGATGGAAATCAGGAAAAAAATAAATAAATAAAGAGATATGATATATATTTAAAGAAATGTCTGAAGGAAAGAATAAAGTTGTATTAGGGTTCTCCAGAGAAACAGAACCAGTGGAAGATGGATAGACAGACAGGCAGATAAATGCAGACATAAAGGAGATTTATCATGGGGAGTTGGTCCACACAATGATGGAGCCAGGAAGTTCTGCAAACTGCAAACCCAGGGAAGCGATGGTGTAAGTCAGGGTGCAAAGGCCTGAGAACCAGGGGAACTGATGGTTTAAACCCCAGTGTGAGGGCAGGAGAAATGGGGTCCCAGCTCAAGCGGTGAGGCGGGGAAAACAGGCAAATTCTTCTTTCCTCTGACTCTTGTTCTCTTCGAGCCCTCAACAGTTTGGAAGAGCCCCATGCTGGGGAGGGCGACCCCTTCCCTGAGTCCCCTGATTCAAATGCTTATCCCACCGCCCTGCTGCATTCTCACAGACACACCCAGAAATACACCCAGGTTGTTAGCCAGGTCCCCCAACCCTGCCAGTCACGCTGACACATGGAATTAACATCACGGAAGTGAACGCTAAAGAGAGCATAATTGAAGAAATGAAAGCTAGGATTTTCCAAAATTGAAGGTTGAAAGTCCATAGATTTAAAAATGGCACCGAATGCTAGATGAGTAATGCTGGTAATAGTAAGTTCCCAACCAGACCCATCACACCCAAACTCTGGAACTCCAGTTACCGAGGACGGAGGAGAATCTTCAAAGGTATCCAGAGGGGAGAAAAATCACAAAGAAAAGAAAGCAAATTCTTTGTAGTCTGGGGAAAAGAGAAGGGAAAATGTAAAGTACCCCCCAGGGAGGAATGCTGAATGGTGCAGCCACTCCGACCACCAGCCTGCCACCCCGGTGTGTCTTAGGAAGGTAAACAGTTACCATCAACCCCAGTCCTGGGAAATTACCCAGGAGAGATGAAAATGTGTGTTCACACAAAATGTTTTCCACACACCATCATAGGAGCCCGTTTTATTACCATCAAGAACTGGAAACAACCCAAACATCCTTCAACAAGTGAACCGATAAACCACAAAGGACCCACAAGATGGAACACGACTCAGCATTAGATAAGAACGAACTTCAGTCCACATGAAAACACCAAGGAATCTCTGAGGCGTTTTGCCCAGTGAAAGAAGCCCATCCCATGAGGTCACACACTAGACAAGCCTTTTATTCATGTATGGGACAAAAAATTACGGAATGCTATTGTGTGTCCTGACTGGGGTGGTGCCTACACAAACCTGCAGCAGAACTAGACCCCCAAAAGGTCAGCAGATAAATTTAAAACTTAAGTAACTAAAAAACTTGATGCACCTTGAGTGTGTGCATGATGACAGGACAACGCTGGCTGACGTGAGTTAAAATCAGTAATCGATGTCTCTTCCTGAATGCTGATGGCCAACCGATCCCAAAGTGTCGGTATGGGCAGGAAGGGGTGGCTTTCTGAAAACTGTGTTTCCTTAAAGATTTACCACTCTAAGTGCATGCTGCTGACAGGAATATTTCTAACGTCTTCCAAAGCTCTCCAATAGATGTGGCGATTTGAAGTGACATTTTTTTAAAGGTACTATTACATGAGCGCCTGGGTGGCTCAGTGGGTTGGGTGTCCGCCTTTGGTTCAGGTCATGAGCCCAGGGTCCCGGGATGGTGCCTGGTGTCGGACTCCTTGCTCAGCAGGGAGTCTGCGTCTCTCCCCGGCCCCCCCCCTTGTGTGCTGCTCCCCCTGCTGCTCTAATGGATAAATAAAATATTTAAAAATAAATAAAATAAATTAAAAATAAAAAATAAAGTTACTATTACATGATAACAAAGAAATGCCATTCTCAGCCACTGTTTCAGAATATTATCATGGAACACTCAACTTAGTGACATGCAAGTATACTCAAGCACACTAAAAGCTATGGAAATGTCTTTAAACACAAAAACCAAGGACTTGAAAGATGCACTTGGGGGGCGCCTGGGTAGCGCAGTTGTTAGGCGTCTGCCTTCGGCTCAGGGCATGATCCCGGGGTTCTGGGATCGAGCCCCACATCAGGCTCCTCTGCTGGGAGCCTGCTTCTTCCTCTCCCACTCCCCCTGCTGTGTTCCCTCTCTCGCTGGCTGGCTATCTCTGTCAAATATATAAATTTAAAAAAAAATCTTTAAAAAAAAAAGGATATTTGAAAGATGCACTTGGTGCCCGAAATCATATGAAGAAAGAGCAAACTGGCACGCTGTTGGGGACGAGCCCTACAAGCTCAGCCCACAGTGTTTCTGTGACAGCTGACGTGTAGAAAGACTTAACAAAACCCAGCTCAACGAACTCAGATGTTTACAGGATGATGTCTTCTGTCTGTTTTCTCCCGAGCTGAAGGCACTTCTCACCCACCCTCTCCAAGGCAGGGTGGGGCCCAGCGCCTTTCTCCCCTGGCTTTGCGCCTTTCCGCAGAAGGGGCTGGTTTGGAGCCGAAGCTCCCAGGCAGTAACTGAGTACTTAATCCCTCCCTCCAGCCTGTCTGGGATCAATACGCCTATTGCACAAAGTCTCCTAACTGCCCTGTCTGTCTCGTTTAGAAAATGAGTCTGTTCCTTTCCGAGAGCCCGTTTGTTCCTGCCCATCGCGTGCTGTCCTCCAGCATTAACTCGGCTCCTCGGGGATCAGCCGTGCCTCAGGAAAGGGCCCCTGAGGATGGAGATGAGACATTCAGAGTCCGAGGATTAGCCATGGCCCTGTGCCCTCACTCTACCTGCTAAGAGACGCTCACGGAACTGGGGAGGAGGAAGCTACTTTAGGAGAAATTGTCTATGTAAGCTGACTGCCTCATTCCACATAGGGTATCGCCAGGGTGGCTTGGACTGAGGACAGGTGATCCATACCAAGGAAACACGGTGGCCAGTCCACTGTAGCCAGCACACTCCTCAGAGGGACTGGAAGTCTGTTTCCTCATCGCACAGGTAAGAAGGTCAGGTCTGGGGAGGGGAGACGATTTACAAGTCAAGGAGCTGCCACAGCCCTGCCCACCACAGGGCTGGCCGTGGTGACCCCAGGCCTGAGGGCTGCACAGGCTCCCTCTGTGGGCAGTGGCCCGTGCCCTCGGGGGCCCCTCCTGGCTCGTGCTGGGTCCTGCCCAGAGTTGAAATCACATGGGCCTGTTCCCGGCACGCGCACACACACACACGTGCACACACGGCGGTGTACTGAAGCCTGCAGCAGGAGGCCAGAGCCAGCAAAGGCAGAGGTGCAGAGGGGTGAGGGGGCCACAGAGAAGAGACGGGCCCTCTGACCTAGACACAGTTGTGAACCCAAACACTCTCCCAACGGACACAGACACGCTCTGACCGGTAATAGCCAGCCGAAGTGCCAACCACTTTGCTGAGTAGCTCCCAGGAGGACGGAGCCAAGAGGAAAATCTGCTTCCGGCAAGTCATTCTCTTCTGGGGCCATGTGTCCCCGATGCCCTGGCTGGGACGTGGTCCAAGCTCGGTCCATGCCGGCAGATGGAAGGCGGCAGCTCCATGGGGCGCGGGAGGTGGGCTCCCTGTGTGGACAGAGAGCACCCAGGGGACTGGCATGAGGTGGGACTCAGGCAGCGGCGCACGGAGGCCTGTCAGGTGCGGCCCGTGGTCCCCCTCCACCCCACATGGTAACAGCCACAGCCTGTTAATGAGGATTTCAACCAGAAAGGAGCGCACTGTAGCCTGTGACCCACACGATCACAGTGTGCTTCTGACAAAGCATCTGCTGTTGTAACAAGGGGGTCTGGGAAGGTTCACCAGATTTCATTAATCACGACCCATGAAAACAACTAGTTTGGTTTCTCTTTTGCCTTTTCTGTGTCTGTAGTGAGTAGACATGAGATGAGGTCCCTGGACCACACTGCACTGAAATGGGCTCCCGGATCCATGAGGAAGAGAATGTCCACATGGTGCGTGGCCCGCAGCCCGGGAGCACACAGACTGTGCTAGGTGCCCCCCTCATGTGGGACACTCCACGGAAGACCGGGGAACCGGGATCAGAAACTTCATGGGAGCCGGGGCATCAGGAACTACATGATTCTGGAACAGGTGGACCCTGACCCTCTTCCTCTGTTTGCACTAGTACCCTGGGTGCAGACTCCCAGGGGCTGGGTCGGACTGGCCACCGTCATGGCACATGCCTACCACTGACCACTCTGCTGCAAGGACCCACTGGCTTTTCAAGTGGGAGAACAGAGGACTTAGATTTGCAGTCCCACCAAAACATACCCGGAGGAGGAGAGGAATTCCCCAAATGAAAACCAGGATCCAGAATGTTGACAGAGAGAGATGAAGGCAATGCAGGCAAACCAAACCAAACTAGCCCTGTCCATGACACCATCGGCATGGCAGTCAACAGAGCTTCCAGTCCCTCAGGTGACGTCTGCACCACCAAGGGCTCTATGCCCTCAGTCTATCAGAGGTTGTCTACACCAAGCTGGGGCTCTCCACCCTTAAGCCCGTGACTCAGTTTGCTTGCACTGGCCGGTCTCAGACCTATAGGTCTTAGGGATTTCTAGTCCCAGCCTTGCATGGGTCCCCTGCCGGGAAAGGGTGGCCAGATTGTGGGGACCCTGAGGTGGTAGGAGCGAGGGAGGCATGAGGAACAAACTCTCTGATTCAGGCATTGGAAGGACCACTGGAACTACAGCCTGGAGACCAGATGGGAATGGGGGTCCCACGGAGGGGAAGTTCCAGTCCAGAAGGGATGGGGTTGGTGGGAAGACGGGGTGACAGCAAACCAGGGAGGTGGGGGCTGTGTCTGGAGACAGTCTGTGGGGGTGGCTGTGGGTGCAGGGGCGAGCGGACCAGGGGCTGCCCTCAAGGGCACAGGCGCTAACTGGGGGAGCCCCCTTGGGACTCGGGGGCTGGAGAGCGGTCAATGGGCCAATTCTGGCAGACATTTCTACAGAAAATGTTATCCCACAGTCCTCACAGAGCTTCCACTGCTTGTCTGCTTCTTCCTTATCATTCTTAAAGTTTAACGTGCCTTTCTTCTGCCGGTTTTACTGATTAATACCTAAATTAAATCTGCAGCCAAGGACCACTGTGACCACTTAGCACTTAACCAGGAAGATTTCAAGTTTAGTAAACGTGCAAAGTGTTAGAAGGAAAGACCAGAGCGGAGGAGAAATGAGAAAAACATCAGAGGGGGGCATAAATATTTGGAAGGAAACGGGGGGCTTCTGTGTATTGTGATGCTAAGATATCAACAATAATTGGAGTAAGGAACTGTATTTTTTAATAGACTTTATTTTTTGGAGATTTAGGTTTAGATTCACAGCAGAATGGAGCAGAAAGTACAGTGGTCCCCCCAGACCCGTCCCCTCCCCACAACCCCCACCATCAACATCGCCCACAGAGGGTGCATCTGTTACGCTGGATGCACCTGCATGGACGCATCATATCACCAAGGTCCACGGCTCACGTCCGAGTCATGCCTGGTGGTGTAGATTCTGTGTGTTTGGACAAACGTGTAATGACGAGTATCTACCATCCTAGTGTCATAGTAGTTCCACTTCTTAAAAATCCTCTGTGCTCCACCCCTCATCTCCCCCCTCCCCAGTCTCTGATCTCTTTAGTGTCTTCATAGTTTTGCCTTTCCCAGTTTTTCGTAGCTAAAATCATACAGTACACGTCCTTTTCAGACTGGCTTCTCTCACTCAGTAACATACATTGAAGTTTCCTTATGTCTTTTCATGGCTTGATAGCTCATTTCTTCATAGTGCTGAATAACGTTCCCTCGTCTGGATGCACCACCGTTCATTTATCCATCCACCTACTGAAGGATGTCTTGGTCGCTTCCAAATCTTGGCCATTATGAACAAAGCTGCTATAAACACTCATGTGCAGGCTTTTGTGTGGATGTAAATTTTCAATTCCGTTGACTAACTACCAAGGAGCATGATTGCTGGATCCTGTGGTAAGTGGATATTAGTTTTGTAAGAAACAAACTTTCTTCCAGAGCGGCTGCACCAGCCTGCGTTCCCACCAGCAGCGAACGAGAGTTCCTGCTGCCCCACATCCTCTCCAGTCTTTGGTGTTGTCAGTGTTCTGGGTTTGGGCCATTCTGACGGGTGCGAAGAGCTAGATTATTTTTAGCAATAGGATCACAGCATCCCAAGCGCGGGCACGATAGTCACTGTTTTAATCTCTAATACAGCCTTCATGATTAAATACCCAGAAATATCTAGTTGAGTGGAAGGACTTGTCATTATGAAACCAAGACTGACTTGTGCAGATTTGAGAGAGAAAATCGTCCTTCCACTATACAGCAATCAGCACTCTTATCACATGGAAATGAAACATTATTAAAAAAAAAAGATGCTATTTTTTTAAAAAAACTCAAAGTGCAATTTTAAACATCTTCTTAGTACCATCTTTCCTTTAACGCATGCATCAACACACCCCATAAAGCCATAGAAAAAAATCAGATTTAAACTGATGAGAACGTGTGCTACATTGACCTTAGCCAAAAGGCCAAGAAGCAACAGCTCATACAATTTAGAGTAAGGATTTGCGGTGATGTTTAAGGGAGTTACAAATATAGGGAAACAGGATGTTGTGACAAACTCATCAAGCGGTGCTAGGCACTAACAAGAGATTCCTTTGATTCAGGCAGGAGAAAACACCAGTGATTCCAGGACCAATGGAAGAGGTCTTCACCAATCCACTTTCAAGGACAAGATGGGCTTCATCTTGGAAAAGAGGCTCGGGCGGGAAGCCCCTGCAGCCCTCGGTGCCCCAATTTCTTTTTTTGGAACAAAAAAGAGGGCGCTAAAGTTGATATGATAGTTTAACTTTGCTTTCCTGTTAGATAAATATTTAGTAACTTCTTATCTAAACCAGGTTTGACATTATTAAGGTACTTGAGACAAAGAGAAATGGTCAGCCCTGCCTCAAGCCCTGGAGGAGGACATAGTAGCGCTGGCCATGGGGAAGGAGGATGCAGGTGAGGTCACCCACACACTGCGTGACCAGAAGAAGGAAACTAGAGGTCCCTCAAGACACCCCCTCAGATCCTGGTGTGCTTGCTCCAGCCTTCGGGCTTGCTTCTTAGCCTGGTGTTCCTGCCATTCAGAAAGTTCCTAAAAAATAAATATTCTGGTATTTTGACATGGTTATTTCAGAGATAGTGTGGATGCTAACAATTAAAAAAAAATTTACTTTCACGTAATCAGAACTCCATCCTGGTATTGCCAATCACTTTGGAGAAATTGTGGCAAATTTGGTGCTTTTCTTACAAAACCATACAAGTTTTCTGAAAACCTTCCTTCCATCATGATCTGCTTAGAGGGAGTTGTGAGGGCACTTCAATACAAGGAATGTAAAAAAAAAGAATTAAATGAATCATGTTACTGTCCTCCATAACCCCAACCCCTATTAACAATAATTGGAATTGTTCTGAAATGTTTCGACTCCTACATAATGAATTTTTGACAAAGTAATTTTATGGCGCTTAAACTTGATCAATAAATTCTGGTCAATACCACTGAAGGCAAGTTTGCCCAATATGGTGGCCATATCATGGGACACCAATGTCACTAGATCCGTGGGGGCTGCATACAGCTCACTTTGTGACTACAACTGAGTCCTCAGAGAGGTAAATCAAGGCAAAATCACTTGCCAAAGACACATAGAGGGTGTTTTGTTTATGTTTTTACCTAGTAGTTTTCTGATCCTGAAGCTTCAATTTCTGAAGACATGAACTTTGTCTATTAAAAACACACATAAATTTTAGAGCTTAAGGTAAAAGTTCTTACATTACAGCATGTAACTTGGTCTAATCTATTTCATTACCTTTTTCACTCATGGGAAAAGCCAGGGAATTTATGAGATCTACCTAAGAGATTAACCAGACACCCCCTCTTCAGTCTCTGATGTGTACAAGAGAGATCTGTAACTCCCATCTGGTTATAATAATAAGAAAAATTTAAAACCTGAGGTTTTATTGTTACTTTAAAGAATCAAATTTTTTATTTGAAATAAGAAAACTGAAAGCCAATTTAGAGAGGAAGTCTAACGTTCCCTGGAACAAATGTGGGTTTCTTTCAGTTTGGGAATAATAATAAGCTGTGGTATCTGAAAAACAAAATGCTTTCTTCTTTTAGAGAGAGCATGTCGTCCTGCCCTGTCACGTGGAAGTTACACCTCACACAGCCACCACTGGTTTTCTTTAAGCTTGGACTCTGAAATTGGCTTTGAAGTCTACATGTGAACACATATGTATTTTGCTTTCTTAAGAGAAATTCCCATGATGGGAGGATAATGTTTTTGCAGGAGTCTGTGTCCTTGGCCAGCTTCCCATTTCATAGATTTCCTTATGCTGAGATGCTCAGTCCAGTCTCATTAACTACCTCATTTATCCTGGAGTATAAATGACCAAAACTAGTTTAAATTATTAGCTCTCTCAAGAGGTTCACGAATTGACGAAGGGGAAATCATTTATTCCTTAAAATTATTTGAGAACCTATCACAAATGTTAGACTGGGCCAGTTTTAAAAATCTGTATACTGCAGAACACAGTTCTGTGAGATGATATGCAAAATATCAGAAGAAAATTAAAAAATTTTGCATGGTCAAATAAGTTGGGTGAGATGGGGTTACAAGGAGATTAAAGGACTTTTTATCTCAGAACTTCTCAGACTCCTCCTTCGCCCAACCTCCCACCTGACTTCCTCAGTCTCAGCCATCAGTTATGCAGAGTGGGAATTTGAATGTTCAACTGAAGACCAGATGATGAAAATCTAATGGCTAAAAATCACCACCATTATTGCAGAATTTCCCACATCGATGTGGGAATGGTCCTGTAATAAAAATCATAACGATGGAGGGTAAAAATAATGAATTAAGAAAAGGAAAACGACATAGGTTTTCAGACTGAAACAGGTATCCCTTAGCCACTTCCTAACGAAATTTCCAAATACCAAGACAGAAGGGTGGTGTGCATAGCCCTCCTTGGTCAGGAGACATTGCACAAAGGCTTTAAGGAAATGAGAGAGTACATTGGGCAGACATTTGGGAACAGAGCACTCCAGGCATGGGACCAGCTGTGGTGTAGCCCCATGTGGGACCCCACTTGGCACGCTTGAGGAAGTATGAAAATTGTCCAAGTATAATGAAGTAATGTTTCATATAAGTGCAGAGAGAATGAGCAACCCAATAAGTGGTTTTGGAACAAATGAATATCTCTTCGGAAAATATACATCATCTTATATTCCTAGTGCACACCACACACACACACACACACGCACATAAAATTCTGGATAAATTGAGAAACTAAATGTAGTGATTCCCAGTTAAAGATAGTGAATCGAAGCACGTCCGTTTACACTTGCTCTTTCTGCCAACCTCAATAAAACCATGTGAAGGGATTTTTGAAGACACAAACCTACAAAGAGAAGAGAAAAAGAGACAACAACACATTTTCAGAAGCTAGAAAGCAGTGATGAATAGAAACTGACTTAGCAGAACATGGAAAGCCAAATCATAAGCCAGCAGTGGGGAAGTCTAAGAGAAAAGACAGTGCAAAGTCCCCAAAGGCTCATAAATTGGGAGGATCCTGGCCCTCAGAAGGAAAGGGGAATGGGCTATGAATTAGAAGGTGGTTTAAAATCTGTTTAAAAAGCAGTGGACACTCATCCTATCCACCGTTCCTCATAGACAGGGACTCCTCCTTCCCCTGTCTAATGGAAAGCTAGAGATTGTTCCCTGGAGAGGCCAAGCAAAACATGTCCATGTAGGGGGACCCCAGCTGGTTGACTCGGGACTCTTGTTCTTCCCCAGTGTGGCCCCAGGACTCAGTCTCCAGGAAGAAGTCTGGAAGTGTATGTTTGGTGAATTGGACAAGCCAAGAGGAAGGGCCTTAATACATCAGAAACAGGGACCGCCCCACCCCAGACAGCTCATCCCCAACCCCAGCACAGTGAAACCCACTGGGCATGAAGGACTCACATATCTGCAGACACCTGAGAGTCACAGATGCTTAAACAAACCTACCAGGTGACTGACAGGGATGGCAGCAGACAGGAAGGGGCACCTGGAAGGTCCAGAGACCGCATGTGGAAAAAAAAACAAACTAAAAAATCATTAATATCCTCAGAGGGCTGAGAAGAAATATTATACTTTGGGGGAAGCACTAGCCAAAGAATAGCTGGAGACCTACTGGTTTAAAATAGAACATCACACAAGTTACACTGGATGGATGTATTCGACAATGCTAACATTGGGGACTCATGTTCAAGAAAACGCATCATCATAGGAGCAAAAGACAAACCACAGAATAGCAGAAAATATTTGCAATCTTATCTCCAATGAAATACTTGTATCCAGAACATATAGAGAACATCTATAAATAAGAAAAAGAAAGATTAAAAAAATAGAAAATTGGGCAAAAGGTCTGAAGTCACTTTATAAAAGAGAATATTCCAATTAGTATGAAAAGGTGCTCAACTTCAGGAAGAAGCAACTTAAGACCACCATGACATAGCACCTACCAGAGCAGCTGAGGTGCGAAGCGAACATACTAACATCCCAAGAGCTGGTGGGGTGTAAAGCAATCAGAGTGCTCACACACTGTGCAGGGAGTGTCAGCAGCTAAAACGGCTTTGGAAACCCGTTTGGCAGCATCTACTGATGTTGAACATACTCAGTAATTCTATTCCCAGGCACATACCCAACTGAAATACACACATGCGTTTACCAAAAGACACCTGCAAGAATGATCGCATTTATCTAACAACAGCAGAATGGACAAATAAATTGTGAAATATCCGTACGATAAAATACCATACAGAAATGAGAACGTACACAAGATAAATGAATTTCATAAACATAACGTGGAGTGAAAAAAGCCCGACACAAGGGAATATAATTCTGTGTGATTCCATGTGTATGAAGTTCAAAACCAGGGAAAGCTAATTTATAGTGTTAGAAAAAGGGTTAGTTGTTTCCCTCAGGAATGGTAGTGCTTGAGGAAGGCGCAGGGACAGCATCTGGTAATGCTCTCTTTCTAGACCTGACTGCTGGCTACATGAGTGTTTTCACTTTGTGAAAATTCACACAGTTGAATGCTTTTGATTTGTGCACGTTGCTATATTTAATAGAAGGTCACTTTATAAAAACATACTAGAAAGGTGGAAGATGAAGATATGGCATGCTCTCAGGAAGTACAAAACAATGACCATGACTACAAATGGGGAGAGAGATAAAAAACAAACAAACAAAAGAACCTAGAGGACCAACTTCAGAAGGGCTAACTTCAAATAAAATTCACTGAGAGAGTGAATTGAGAAATGGTGGTGGGGTATAGAATTAAATAAATATTTCAAGAAGATACCTCATAACTGAAGATTTGAGTTGCCAAATTGAAAAGATGCACCAAATTTGGGCTACATTAAATGATAATAATCCCCCATCAAAGCACATCATTACTGATTTTCAGAACCCAGGGAATAGAATGATGATTTTATAAGTTTTCACAGAGAAAAGGTAGGTCAAATACAAAGAATGGGAATCAGAATAGCTTTGAAATTCTCAACAGCAGCAGTGGAAGCTAAAAGACAAGGGAGGAATGTCTTCAGTATTCAGATTGCCATCTTATTCTTTTATACCCAGCCAAGTATTAAATATGGAGATGGATAAAGACATATTTAGATGCAAGGGGCTCAAAAATTTTACTTCCCGTTCCCTCATCTCAGGAAGCTGACAGGATGTTCTTGGCCAAAATGAGGACATAAAACAAGAAAGAATATGACCTAACATTCTGGAAACAGTAGGTTCCAAATAAGAGAGAGGTGAAGAGAACCCCAGGATGGTACAGAGGGAGACTGTAGGATGCCAACTGGAAGCACATATGCAGAACAACCAGCCCATCAAGAAATCAGAGCTCAGGACGTATTTTCAGGAAGATGATATTGTGCTGATGCATTTAAACACATCAAGAGAAGCTCCTCACAGATGGAGGAGAACTTGAAACTAGTAAGTCGTAAATATATTTTTAAAATAAACAATAAAAGACTGTTGGTAACTCAGAAAAAAAAAGTTAGGATTTGTAGGGTCGTGGTCAAGAGTGCAGAATATAAATCCAGAATGCCTGGGGTTCAAATTCTGCCACATTAAGGCTGACTTACCTTAAGCAAATCACTTGACCTTCCTGTGTGAAATCACGGTTGTTATAAGTCTTAGAAGAGATTTGTGAAAACTAACATCCTCAGAAGTCTGCCCAGCCCAGAGAAAGCACTGCCTGAGTGGTAACGATCACCACTGTCACCACCAGCACCACCGTAATCATCATGGTCCAGCCGGTGGCTCAGCTATGAAGGGTGTGACTGTAATAGAAGCACTGAACACTGAGAATTCTATTCAACTAGATTGGGAGAAAAAGAAGACAGACATGGCTGTGGGGTCAGGAAAGGGGAAGAAGAAAACCGCCATCTTCCACTTGGGGAAGTCTTAGATACTTTTTAAAACTAAAAAAATAAAGAAGTAGGAACATACACATGTTTGAGGTATGGAGGTGGGTATCAAAGAATTAGCTAGGAGAGTTGCCAGAGTTGCTTCGTGAGAGCAGAAAATGGGGGAAGTGTTATTCTTTGTGACAATCTTTGCCAAGTATGTGCAGATACACTTTCATTTAAAAAAAAAAAAAAACTAAGTTTTTCTTCAAAAAAGAAGTCTCCAGGACAGATGGTTTCACTGGAGAATTCTACCCAATGTTTAAAGAATCAATGCCAATAATACACAGTCTCTTCCAGAAAATACGAGAGAGCATTTTCCCATTTCATTTTATGAGACCAGTCTTACACTAACACCAAAACCAGAGATAGTACAAAAAAGGGAAACTGCAGACCAATATCCCCCCTGAACAGAGATGTAAAAAATCCCCTGACAGTATTAGCAAATAGGATTCAGCGATATGTAAGAAGAATTACACGCCATGACTGAACAGGGTTTATGCCAGGGACGCAAATTAGTTCACTATTCGAAAGTCAGTCGATGTAATCCATCGTATCAACAGGCTGAAGAAGAAATTTCACATGATCCTATCAACCCATGCAGAAAAAGCATTTGAAAATTTCAGTATCGATTCATGATAAAAAAAATTTTCTCCAGAAAACTAGGATAGGGAGGAACTTCCTCAACTTGATAAAGAACCAGTCTGCAAAAAGCCCACAGCTAACATCTATGTAGACGGATGGTAAAGATGGAACGTCTCCCCTACAATTGGGCATGAGGCCAGGGTGCCCACACTCAACACTAGTATTCCACACAGTTCTGGAACTGCAGCCAGAACACAAGGCAGGAAAGGAAATGAAAGGCAAACAGAGTGGAGTGTCGTATTTGTAGGAGTTGTGTTCTCCAAAGCTGCCGTGAACACTGAATTTGCAAACACTGAACCACTTCTCCTAGGGGGAATGTAGGGTTAGGTTCCTCTGAGCCTCTGCTCACAACGTTTTCATCAAACAAATGTTTAACGCACGTTTTAAGAAAAGAATCCTCTTCTTAGCGGGTGTTTTTAAACATCTTCCCCAGAATCCCGATCCACACAGCCTGTCCACCTACAAGTTTAACATTTTTATTTTTAACATTTTATCGCTTTTTAAAATGTGTGAGCCAGCTCTGCTGAGAAGAGTTTAACGTTTTCCAGACCTTGGGTAACCTGTCAATTGCTTTGGCTTTCTTCACAATCACGCTGTCCACCTCGCATCATCAGCGGTCATCTCATGAATCCACAAATTTAGCTGCTTTTCCACCTTTCGCATAGTTTCTTCATGCAGTAGAGGTGTTATACCAGCACTTTCCAGAGCGGCCTCATGAACAGCTTGGGAATTTCCTCTTCCTGTTTCAGGATATCCCGTATTGTTGACTCACTAACATTGAACTCATGGCCAGTAGCACCATAACCTGAACGGACCCTGTCTCATACACATACTTCCTTCTGAGGCACATCACCACCTTCTTGTGTGAGAAACACAAGACAGTACATCAGCGTTATGCCTGGGACCATTTTAAACAGCAAAACCACCAATAAAAAGCGCAAAAATGTGGACAGTGTGGCACCGCATGGAACATGAAAGACACATTTGTTTACAAGAAGGCAGAGCACTGCTTTATTCAACATCGGCTGGGAGCGTGGGCATTCAGCAACTGAAAGTTTTGACCACTCAGGGCATGCTTGCAAATGACCATAAAAGCACTGTGTGCATTGTTTTTGGGTTACAAATAAATTTTAGTGAGTAGGTGAATTGCAAGTACAGAATTCATGAATAATGAAGATCAACTGTGTTTGCAAAACACATTAGTGACAAAGGACTCCTATCTAGAATACGTAAAGAACTCTCAAAGTCAACAGTAAAAATATAAAGGATCTAATTAGAAAATGGGCAAAAGATGAGAAGAGACATCTCACTGGAGAGGATGTGTGGGTGACAAATCAGGCGCATGGAAAGATGTTCAGCATCACTAGCCATCAGGGAAATTGAAACCACAGACAGCTATCACTAGATATAGACAGATATCTGCCAGAACAGCTAACATAAAACATAACTGACAGGACCTCAGGCTGGAGAGGATGGGGACAGACCCTCGTACATGGCTGGTAGAAGACACACTGATCTCACCATTCTCAAAAACAGTATGGCACACTCTGAAAAGACTAAACATTCACTTACCATGCAACCCAGCAGTTGCATTCCTGGGCATTTATCACAGAAAAATGAAAATTTGTCTATGCAAAAACCTGCACAAGACTGTCATGGTAACTTCACTTACGATAGCCTGAAATGCGAAAACAGGAATGCCCCTCGGAATGAATTGAGCAGTTCAGCCAGCTGCGGCTCACGCGGACTATGCAGCGTGGCCGCGCCATATGAGGAACCCACTGTTGGTATGCTCAGCCACTTAGATGGATCCCAGGCATCTTGTGCTGAGAGGAAAAGCTGATCTCGACAAGTCACATGCTGTATGATCCCACTACAGAACATTCCCAAACGACAAATCTTAGAGCTGGCGAACACATTAGTGGTGCAGGTAAGGGTTGGCGGAGAAAGGGAGTTGGGGCAGCACAAAGGGCTGTATTGGGGGGGGGCTCTTTGTGGGGATGACGCAGTCGGGTGACCTGCTGGTGGGACTACAGGAACCTCCATTTGGTAAGGTGACCCAGAACTATGCACACGCATTCCACCAACATCAGTTTCCTCATTTTCATAGTGTCCCATAGATTTATCAAATGTCACCATCAGGGAAAACCAAGTAAGGGGTGCCCGAGCCTCTCTGTGTGATTTTTGCAATATCCTGTGAATCTATACTTCCTTCAAAATACAAAGTTTTTAAAACTTTTGGGAACCATGTCGAAGAATCTGGAGACGTGTTTTAAAGCCTTAAAGCCACCACAGGCGCTGCAGACACCGAACCCATTCAGTGGGAGGTTGCATGGTATCAGGGGCACCCAGGGACCTTGAGAGAGGGGCTGGGAAGAGCATGGTGCTGGGATGGTGGTGTGGTGAGTGGGTGGGGGGCAGACAGCACAGTGCACAGCCCGGGGAAGGGCCCACAGCCACGGGCGCCCACCTCACACAGGTGCTCTGGGCAACAAACTGCTCTAGTACAACTGTGGGTTTATCTCAGCATGGTTTTGTGGGTCAGGCACGGGGGCAGGGCTCAGCCGCGCAATCTGCCTTGCAGTCGGATGGGCAACACGGTAGAGTCCCGCTGCTGGACAGGCTGGCCCAAAGGGAGTGGACGGGCCTCCCTCACACACCTATGGGAAGGCAGGGCTCAGCGGGACCCTCGTCCCTGGCCCCACACGGCTTCCCCAGCAGCGTGGTGCAGGTTCCACAGGTCAGCTCAGGGCTTTTTGTGATTACACAACTAACGTACGCCCATTCGGCATTTTCAAACAATTGTTAAAGTATAAGAAAAACAACAAAATCCCACCAAACTGAAATCACCACATGAGCGTGTTGGTTTCCAGCCTTGCATATAGATCTCTGATCTCTGTATGACTTGCACAAAAATGGGATCATATCCTACTCACTGTCAACCTCACATCTCCTTTAGTTGCCCTTTCTTGGGGTCTCCCCTCTAAACTCATCATCACCCCACTCCTCACCAGGTAAGCCCATTTCTCTCTATATATACGTGTAATTATATGCTAAAATTGTCAAGTGTTCCTCTTTTTAAAAAATTTTTCCAGAAAGGATTAATATTTTGCATACTTTCCCGTATCTTGCTTTTCTCACTGATCATTTTGAAATACCACAACAACACACGGTATAGACCTCACACATTCCTTCCGAAGACTGCGTAATATTTCACGGAATGTGATTCCCACAATTTATGCAAGCATTGTCCAACTGATGGGCAATCTGCTTTCAGGGGTTTTACCACGCATTTGTAGAACAATGCTGCAATAAATATTCTTACGTTTACGTATATGTCGGGGTTTTCTATTGCCTGGATCCTCAAGTGCGGGCTGACCATATTTTTAATTTTCATACATATTGCCAGAATATTCACCAAAGGGTGACAGCAACTTACAGCTCTACCAGCAACGAATAAAGATGCTTTTCTACACATTTCTACCAGCAGCAGAGATTATCATGCTTGGTAATTTTTGTAAATCTGCATATGCTATCCATATCCATCTGCATATGCATATAGCATATCCTCGACAATTATTTGTTTCTGTTTAGTAGCTATGTCTTTGGCCATCTTTTTACTTTTCTTTTTCTTGTTATTGCTCAAGTGTTGTTTATAGATTACAGCATTAATAATTTATCTTTCCTATGCAGTGCATATATATTTCCAATCTAACATTGGTCTTTTGATTCATTTGGTATCTTTTGCTATTTACATGTGTATATTGTGTGTGTGTGTTTTTATATACTGGTATATGTTTTAGAAATATATCAAGTATATATTGTACATATAAAACATATACTTTATAAATATTTTTAAAATTTACGTATTTTAAAATATACATCTTATATATTTAAAATTTTTTTATGAAGTTGGGGCACCTGGCTGGCTCAGTTGGTGGCGCGAGCAACTCTTGATCTTGGGATCATGAGTTCAAGCCCCACTCTGGGCATAGAGCTTACTTAAAAGAATTTTTTTTTTGTGAAGTTAACTATGTCTCTGCAGTTTCTGGGTTTTAGTTTGGGTTTAAAAAGGTTTCTGAAGCTCAGGTTTACGTGTATTTTCTAGACGTCATACCCTTTTGCTGTTTACCTTACCCTTCTCCACCTGTCGTTTGCTGTGCGATTGGAGAGCAGGACCCGGAGGGATGGCTGTTTACAAATGACACCAGCTGCTGCTCCGAGCCGGAGCCCCTCGGGGAAAATCCCGCAGCGGAAAAGCGTCAGCTTCCCGCCCCACACGTGGCCGCCCTGCTCTCCGTCGGGTGTCATCGACGGCGCGGTCCTGACTGCAAACTCTTTTCTCGTTTCCTGTGCAGCAGCAACACGGAGCTCTTCTCGCCGTGTGCCCCGCTTTCTCCAGAGCACAGGTGGCTGCCTCCGACCCGAGCCGGCCTGGTCCACGTGGCCACGTGGCTGATCCAGCACCGTCGTTGCGGCGGGATGTCGGCATCTCTGCTGCTGCCTCCTGGCGCCCCCGAACCAACGCAGCGCGCGCAGTACCGAAACCCAACCCAACCCCGGGCCCAGCACGGGCAGCGGGTGGGGACGGTCCTCTCCCACGTCCGTCCCACCCCGGGGGCCGAGTCCCCTAGAGCTTCCTCCTCAAAGCGTGGCGACCGGAGCACGACGCCAGCGCAGAAGCTCGGGCCTCCCCGAGCCGCCGACCGGAAGTTGCCGACCCCGACCGGAAGCCGCTGACCGGAAGGCCCCTGGCGATGGGAAGCGCCCATCGTCCCTGGCGATGCAGAGCACTGCCTGCCAGGCCGCCCTTCACCCGGCTATTGGTTCACTTGCTATGCTTGGCTCACCTCCCTTGATCTATAGCATTTAAACGGTAGCTACTGGCCTCCAGCGATGAAATATTAGACTCGTCTGTGCTGACCCAGCTCCCCGCTCACTTCCCAAATCCCAGATAAGGACCCTCCAGGTCACCTGTCCACGGAGGTCACCTCTCCACGGAGGCGGAGCTGGGGGTGGCGTAGAGGAGGGACACAGCTGCTGCAGATGCCTGCCAGATATCCGCCTTGCTCCCTGCCCTCACTGCCCCCGCCCTCTGCCCTGCAGACTTGGGGTTCCACGGGAAGAGCCCCATGCAGGCCCTGGACTTGCATTCAGCCTGGAGCTGCCAGCTCCTCCTCCAGCTTCCAAAAATACATGGAAATTTCCAGCTCTACAATTAGTGTCCCCTCATTCTCTTCACTCTTAGTGGGGTTTTTTTCTGTAAAACTCTTCGTGCATTGCTATTGCCCTGAACCATTTTGGTAAAAGGCCTCAGTGGGCCGAGCGGTGTTCAAGCTGGTGGTTCCCAACATCAGCCCATGCGCTATGGTGACTGCCAAGAACAGAAGCGTCAGAGGGAACTAGCCTCGGAGGGAGTTGATCCGTGGTGTCCAGCTCCCTGGACTGGGTATTTGCTCCAGCAGCCCTGGGAACCAGCATGCACGCTCCTCAAGTGTTCTTCACAGAGCTGTCGGAAGTGCAGGGCAAGGCCCCAGCCCTGACGGAGCTGATCCGCACACGGGGCACCACCTTCTGGACGGGAGCCGTCTGGGAGGCCAGCAAAGCCCCAGCGAGCCTGGGCTTGTCTTTGCTGGTATCGGAGCTATGAAGCTTTGGCATAAACGGTACTTGAAAACACTTGTTGCTGGTAGAGCAAAGTAGATGGATGCAGTTCGTGATTTAAACCGTGTTCTGAACCAGCAGCTTTGCTGCGTTTCCGCTCTTGAGGGGATTTTGCTGAGGGTTTCTCAGATTCCCATTCACCCCAGCTATTCAGGCCCACAAGAGGATATTGGGCTCTGCTGGTGTTTTATTTTTAAGTCACTCTACTTGGAACTGAAACGTTTTAAATGAATCTACGTCACCCCTGGCCTCATGTCACATAATCAGTGCCAGGGAGCCGGTGGGACGAGCTGCAGGAATAGCAGGAGCTCCAGAGGCTGTGGCAGGCACAGGAAGGCGGCCCTGAGGTGGGGCCCCTGAGGGTGTGAGAGCACCCGGCCCTGTGGGCCCTCGGGGTGGGGCTCAGGGGCCAGGCAGTCAGAGGTGGCAGGAATCCTGCGGCACGAAGTGGGAGGAGGGACCGGAACCCCCTCAGCTCGGTGCAAGTCCTGGAGGGCCAGAGCACAGCCCCATGAAAGGCAGCACAGCTGGGGTTCTGTGCAAGGTGCCCGTGCCTACACGCCCTCCATCAAGAGACGCTCCCCCTCTGGCTGACATGCCCCTAAGCTGAGGTCAGCAGGTCGAAAGATACACCCATCAAAATGAGCCCCTGTGATCTGTTGCTGTATGGGAGCAGCTCTCCCCCGCGGTGCTCACGGGGCTTTGGAGAACCACCCATCTTGCGTGCTCAGGCTCTGGCCATGTTGATGGAAGGTATACCCATGGCCCTGGCCACAGCAGGGTTTTTCAGTGTGGCAACAGAGCGAAAGGTCTTTGCCTCACGTGAGCTCTCAGAGTTAGCAGAAGAGGACGCAGGATGCTCTTGTATCCACGTCCCTACCGCTGTCCATGGCCAGGAAGCGAGACTGGGAAGAGCTGAGCAGAGGCAGGAGAGAGACCTCCTCTGCTCTGGGCCTATTGCCTTGAGCCCCATTCCCTGGACATCCCAGCTGGGTGAACAAGTGAATGCCCTTGTTTGCTCCAGCTGCTCGGGGCTGGGGTTTACTCACTAGCATGGCTTATAACTCACGCAGGGCTTGGTAACTGCAGTGGGCTGAGACTTGTGACCAACCCTAACCCAGGGAGGGGAGTGCAGGGGTGCTCTGGAGTCAGCGGCCCTCCCTGGGGCACGGTGCCCAGAGCCTTCCCTGCTGTGGGATTGGACTGCACGGTTGCTCAGGCTTCATCCACAGGACTGGGCGGACCATGCTGGAATATCAGGAGGGGCATCAGGCCTGAAGGCCTTGGCAGATAGGGGCTGAGACTCAGAGGCTGCCCTCCACTGCCCCCAGGACTCGGCCAGCACCAAATTCACATAGAATCTGCTAGACTTCCCTGGTTCTTCATCTTTGGGAAGGAGGTAAGCAGTGCTGTCTTCGGCCTGGTGATGTTCCCTGAGGAACTGTGCTGGATATTTCTCTGTTTTTCTCTGCTTGTTAGGGGTCATCTACAATCTCCTTGCGCTTTGGCCCGGTTGGCATAGAACTCTCCTATTGCTGCATAACAAATCAGAAGATTTACAAAGATCGACACAGGTGTGGGCCTCATGCCTCCCTCCACAAACGTCCGCGAGACGTCTGACTGTCCTGCATGGTGCCGGGAGCAGCGTGGCAAGTACAGCACGCCTCCTGCTGCCGAGGGCCGCCGTCTGTGTGCGAGGCCCACCTCCCAGGACCAGCACACTCTGGGCCATGCGCAAGACGGGGCTCGCTGAGGGCACTGCCTGGGACAACCAAGCAGGACACAGAACGCCACGGTGACAAGATTGGCTCTGGGTGGGGACGTCGAGGAACGTCCATTCTCTTACGAATGGTTTTCAGTGTTTCCTCGAGTTTCATGGTAAGTGAATGCCACTTTTACCCTCAGAAAAGACACTAAGGGTCGTTTCTTATCTGACCTCCAAAAACCAAGTGTTACCATTCTTTTTAAGCTTTGTTCACCTGATTGACCAAGAGCGAGACAGAGAGAGAGAGAGAAAGAGAGAGAGACAGACAGACAGAGACACTGAGAGGGAGAGACAAAGAGAGACAGAGAGACAAAAAGAGACACACAGAGTGAGAGAGAGAATCCGTATCTTTGACGTCTCGTGAGGCTGGTGATTTCTGCCGTCACTAGCTTCTGGCTCTTCCCTGGCTTCAGCGTCCCAGCTTATGCCGCCTTCCCCTTGGGCTGTTTCTCCCTTTCTGATACATGTGTAAAGCTTACCTGTATATTCAGGTTTTTAATCCTTTGCCCATCACTTATATTGCGAATATGTCTCTGTCTTTAAACTCTGCTCACTGTGATACCGCCGGGCACGCATCTCTGGGGGACGAATCTGGCGGTCCTTTCGTTTGTGGTTCTTGCCTGTGCTGTCAGGCACTGCGGGATCTCCCGCACCCTGAGTGTGTGGACGTTGGCTTTCGTGCTCTGCTCATAGTTTTATGTGTGTTGTTGCCCCTTCAGTATGTAAACCACTTCAGGTTTGTTCTGATGCAGGACATGAAAGAAGGATCTAATTTTTTTTTACTTTTTTTCCCCTAATGCTTGTAACAGTCCTCCTGATTGTAACAGGCACAGTTGGGTGGCTCCTTTACCACTAGTGGAAAAGTTTCTGTGGCTGTTTAGGAAAAATTAATAGACTCAGTTATATTTCTGTGTAATTCTGGACTTCCCTATTTGTTCCACTAATTTGTTGGCCCAAATAGCAGCATCAAACTAATTTAAAAACATTTTTACCATATATATGAAAAATTTGCTAGGAAATGTCATCCTCATTGTTTTTCTTTTTTAGAATTTTCAAGCTATTTTTGTATATTCTATCTGAATGAGCTTTAGGACTTTTTTTTTTTTTAAGATTTTATTTATTTATTTGACAGAGATAGACAGCCAGCGAGATTGGGAACACAAGCAGGGGGAGTGGGAGAGGAAGAAGCAGGCTCCTAGCGGAGGAGCCTGATGTGGGGCTCGATCCCAGAACGCTGGGATCACGCCCTGAGCCGAAGGCAGACGCTTAACGACTGTGCCACCCAGGCACCCCGAGCTTTAGGACTTTTTGTTCTAAACAAATAAACTTTGATTTGAAATTTTTTTTTAATTTCCAAATATACAAAACAATACTTAGGCTTCACATCCAAGAAGAGGGCATGAATTTCCATTTCAGTGAAAATACAGTGGCTAAGACCACAAACTTTTCAGCTACATGGCCTGGATTCAAATCCCAGCTCAAAAAGGAGTTTCTTACTGTGTGACCTTGTGGTGGGTGTTCGACCTCTCTGGGCCTCAGCTTTTGTATACATGAACGTGGGTAGTATGAGTAGCCACTTCGTAGGATGGTTATGAAAATCAAGTGGAAAAAAAGGGTTGTCTGTGGTTAGAAGAATTCTTAATGGATGCTGAAGTCTCTTGTTTGTTACTTTCCTCACTAATACTTTGCAGTCTGCTCCATGTTGGCTCTACATGAGAATGCTGGGAGTGAGTTCACATGTAGAAAAAGCACACAGCGTGTCCGAGGTAAACACTCAGTTATGCTGTCTCCTTAGCATCAAATGGCAGAGCCACTTCTTTCTATCCCCATCTGTCGCCTTTCAGGATCATCCCACCTTCAGAACTGGGGGAACAAAATCAAGGGGAAACACCCATTTGAGACATTGGTCCACATTTCCTGTATACTCAAAATCTCTATTATGTCCTTTCATGTAGTTCAAGCCAGAGAATCAGTCTCTCTGAAAATATATAGTCCTGCTGGGTGGGGGGGGGGGAGGCCTGTAGCTATTTTGTTTTGTTTTAAATTTCATTCCCAAGCTAAGACTGTTTTATGAGTTTCAGCTGGAATGAGTTTTCCCATTTCATTACGAATCCGTGAGTATGAATGTTGTAACAGACACGCTCCAGACGGCTGTGGCTGCAGGTCTTCTCGATACAGGAAAACCACGGCTGTGCTTGGCCAAGGTCAACAAACCGCAGCGCTGAATGAGGTATGCTTCACATGGATGCGGGATGCTGCGGTGTCCTGACGGTCCACCCCAATCCCAGGGACCCACATTCCTCCACCCCCACATCCCAGACATTCCCGGCTCTGTGCCTACTTCCCACTCCTCCGAGGGTCTGGCTTCTAAGGATGTGCTGGAATAGAGTTCAATGAGCAATAGCAGCCAGCCACACACACCTGGACCGTCATGAGATTTGAAGGAAGACTTTTTCCTCTCGTTCATTTCAAACAAAAAAAGACCAGAAATTCACCAGGTGCTAACCCTTGAATCTCTGATTTCTAGTTGTGTATCAATCTCCTGAATCACCTAATTCTCACTCTCTGGAAAGGGTCATGATAATCATCTCATGGTAGTTTTGATACTTCATAAATGTCAATCATAATGCAAAGTTCTGAAACTTTTCATACAGACTGCATTAGTTAGCCATGGCTACATGACACATGACTCCAAGACCCACAGTTTCCGGGGTCAGAACCTGGGAGTGGCTGGCCCGGGTGTTCTGGCTCAGGGTGTCAGCTGGGGCTGCAGTTTCATCTGAAGTCCTGCGTGGGGCTGGAGGATTTCAGTCTACACCATTATCACCAGATGTCAGCTCCCCACAGACCGTTGGCCTGAGGCCTCAGTTCCTCCCCATGCAGCCTGCCCTGCCAAGCTGCTTGTGAAATGATTGCTGGCTTCCCTGGTGCAAGCGATGGGGTGGGGTGGGGGGGCAGGCAGCACCTGTCAGAAGTCAGTTTGTTCTCTGACCTAATCATTTAAGTGACATGCCATTGCTTGAACCGTATGTCAGTGGTCACATGGACCCATCTGACCCCACGTTGGAGGGGAAAGGGCATGAAAACAGGAGGTGGGGTTCACTGGGGCCATTGTGCAAGCTGGCAATCACAGCACCATGGCAATACTCAGCTAAGCAGGGGTCAGTACAGGACGCTGCTGTTAAAGGAAATGAGAATTCTCTCCCCTTTCATAATGAGACATCAGTCACAATGCACCCTCTTCAGATGACCTCCAGTCTGCAGAGGCTGGCGAAAACCACACACCAGTAACCATCACACAGGCCTGGTGAAGCCAAGATAAAGTAATCTGGGAATTCCAGAGGAAAAAGTATTAATACTTTTGTATTTCTTGTGTGTTTGTTGAGACCTGCTGTGTGGCCAGCAGTGTTCTGGGATGCAGAGAAAATACAGGGTGCAGTGGGAGGGACGTAGATGCAGAGGAATCAGGGACGGCAGTGCCGGGACGTGGGCAGTGTCAGACCCATGTGGATGATGATGAGGTTGTGTCGGGGAGAGGAGGTCCCCTCTGGGGTTTAGCTCTGCAGAGGGAGTCATCCCTGGATGGAGCACTGAAGGATGAGGGAGAGGGTGCCAGCTGGCAAGGGGCAAGCAGACTGGGGAGAACATTCCAGAAGGTGCTGCAGGTACAGTATTACGAAATCATAAAACACCCTAGCACATTCTAAGAGTTGTGAGTGTTTCACAGTTGTGAATACAAAGTATTCTATAACTCCAAGGCAGCAGAAGGTACAAATTACAGTTGGGCTCATACACATGTGGAAGGACTATGGATTCTTCTCTGTTGACAATGGGCCTCATTTCAGGGCCAGGGAACAAACCTCTGAGGATCTGAACAAAACTATGGCCACAGTCCTCAACATGGTGCTTACAAACACAATTGTGCCTACAATTTCGGACGGTCTGTGGGGCCCTGGGAGCGAGGATGGGGTTCCTGACTGGGAGCCGCACAGACCCGCATCTGGAATCCAAGCTGGAGTGAGATCAGAGGCTCACTCACTCATACCATGCTCCTGGCGGAAGGGAGAGCGGGTATCTGGGAGTGAAGAGAGCGGGAACCCCAGGAAGCTGCTGGACAAACCTCACCCATGGTGCAGGGCCCCAGCCCAGCATGCATCCAGCACTGGGACATTTCCCTGCTTGTAACCTGACGTTACCTGCATCGTCAACTTCATAAGGGCTATTTGGGAAAAAATATAATCCACGTCAAATGAACATTATTTTGTAATCTCGTATTTTTCAGTTGGGGCAGTGGAAACCAACTCTGATGAATTTAACATGATGAAAATGGGTTCTCATCTTGGGAACCCAGGCATCCCATAGAACTGGCGTGGGACAGGCAGAAGGTGGGCAGGGGCCCAGGGCGCCAGGACTCTGGAGTCCTCGGGGTGCAGGGTCGTCGTTTGCGTGGCCGGAGTCGCTCCTCCTCAGGAGGGAGAACCAAGGGGGCCTACTTGGGTCAAATCCCCAGCCATGTGGGGGGCGGCCCACCCAAACCTCACAGAGTGCAGAACAGAGCCCCGAAGCAAGGGGCAGCACCGAGTCAGAAAAGATAAAAAATTTTGAAACGGGGAAGGATGATGCTGGCCAAAAACAACAGATGGGCACCAAACGCACAAAACTCAGACACTTCAATTCTCTTCCTCATTGTCAGATCTTCAGGTGCTCGCGGATGTTTACTGAGCACCTACCGCACTCCAGGCCCTCTCCAGGGCCTCACAGTGCTGGCAGTCGGAGTCACCTGTCACTTGTTATCTTTCTACCTGAGCCACTGCTGCTGGCGGTCACCTGCGGGTCTCCTCATGGGGCATCTCAGAGCTGGGTGAGGCCCGGGTGAAGTGGAAGGGACGTGCCTCTGCCCTCTGCCTTCAGCTGCACCACCTGGCCTCCTACACCCAGGCAGGGGGATGGGGGGATGTGCCAAAAATACCTTCTCCTTTCAATGTTGCATCACGGCATGACTCCAGTAAAATCAGAGACTCCCAAATGTGGCTTAAACGTCACCGCCTGGTGTCACCACCAACGCAATGACAGAGCTCTTGCTGGTGCCGTGACGCCCCAGTTCACCTGCTGGCTGGTTTCTGACTGGGAATAACTGTGTATCTCAGAATGCATGGTGTGGCATCTCGCGGGCAGATGGCCAGACGCTTGCGCAGGGAGGGGCTGACGGGCTGACCGAAGCATTCAGGAATGCATCACGTTGGGGTCCACCCTGGGGGCCCAAATCAGGGCGGCAAGTTCCCGAGTTCCCAGGTTTACACAGCTGCAGACGCCGTAGGCAGTGCGCATGCGTCAGGCTGTGCCCTCCACCACCCCCCCCACCCACCCAGGTCCACCAGCACTCTGCGATGTCACATGCACCAAAGGCAGAGCTGCGCGCCCACCACGCCCCCCCCATCGGGTCCACGGGGCGCCTAGCCAGTGTCTACACCCTGCGCCCCCTCCCCAGGAAGCCCCCCAGTGCAGACCAGGACACGGAGGGGTGGGGTGTGAACAGCACCGCCCAAGGAACAGTGGGTGTAGGTGACACTGCGGGTTCCCTGGGGGAAATGCGGAGTTCCTGATGGCTAGGGTCAACTGCGGGGCAGTCTGGGGCCAGCAGGGAGACTGGTATGCGGGAACATTCCTCTGCAGGCTCCCATGGCGGCTCTGCGGCGCTGGAGGAGATCCACAAATATTTGTCTGGTTACATAGTTCAGGCATGTGAAAATCAGACCCAAGAAACACACGCTTTATTCTCTTTCCAGAAACGCTGCCTGAACTCCGACCCCTGGCGCTCCCGGCGTCTCCCCAGATTTTCCATCTGTTCTCCATTATTCCACTTCACTGCTGTTGTAGGCTTTGCTGGAAACGGGAGTCCCGCCTTGAGCCAGCAGTCAGGGTGTCCTTCTGCCCACCTTCAGTAATCCACAGTGCTCCTCCTGCCGCACAACCCTCCCCATCCACACAGCCCTCGCCGGCCGCTGCCCGGGGCCACACGGCCTCTGTCACTCCCTGGGAAGACAGTGATTCCCACTGCTCTGGAATTCTTGATTACGCATGCATGTGTGCGTGTCAGGACCAGCGCGGTGCCCTGGTGCTTGTCACACAGTTCCCGCCAGCTGTCTCCCGCGGCCTGTGTTTCCTCGAGGCTGGGGGCTCCAGAAGAAAGCTGACGAGCCTGGTCTGGCCCTGCTTGGTGGTGAGAGGCCAGTGGGACCCCAGTAGGAGGCTGTCTGCAGGGGAACCGCGGGGTGCTCCTGCGTGGGGGAGGCGAGGCCATACGGGGCGTCTGCAGTGTCCGCAGTGACATGTCTCTTCTGCGTGGGCCGGAGCTCCATGGGCAGAATTCAGCCACCCAAGACCATGCACGGGATAGGTTATGTGTGTGTTTTCACTGACTTCTGTCATTCGGATTTCCTTCCAGTATGAGCGTGGGTGTCACGCCAAGCAGCACCTGGCACCTATGTGCTTCGTCCACAACAGTGAGCTCACCCTGAACCACTGTTCGAGCTTGTTGCGATTTAAAATGACAGTGCCCGTTAGGCCGGCCCCCGGGGCTTATGACCGCATTGGCGTCTGTATTACCACATATCAAATCCATTCTTTATACTCTGACCCTGATTTTCAATCATAGGATTTTCTTTTTAATCCTAAATGTTTTGTTTTAAGCATTATTCTGGGAAGGGTGGGTTTCCCTTCTCAGGATTCACCCTGGTCTCCCCTGCAGGAGCAGGCTTCACAACACCCCTTCCCCATCTCGCTTCCCCACCTCGGGGGTGCTCCCTGCCCCTCTCGTATAAACCACCCGTCCTCAAGTTTTTGTCTCAGAGTTCGATTCTGAGCAAACGCAGACTGAGTGTGGGGGCTGCACCAGGCCAAGAGGGGTCGAGGGTCCCCAAGCCAGGAGTCCTTCCTCCCTGGTAACTAGCTTAAAACCTCACTTTCACCAGCCGGAGTTGGGAGGACATCAGCTCCGAGAGTCACAGGCTCTCCAGAAACACGTTTAAGATTTATGTTATCGTTTCAGGGATAATTTCTGGAAAAGGCATATTGCCCGCAAGTGTTGAATCACTCACGGCCCCCGGTACCGGGTTCCATCAGGAGAGGCGGGGCCACATTCGCACGCATGTTTATGGCAGAGCTTCCACGGGACCCTAGCGCTGGAACCACCCCAAGAACGGAGACAGGGAGGGCGTGCAGGTCACGCACGTGGGCTGAGAGAAGCCCAAGGCACATGGCAGTGGGTTTGGGGTCATTCACGGAAGTGAATAACAACGAATCCACGGTGTAGTGAGCGCGTGGCCGCCGCGGCTCAGGTGTGCAGGCTGGGAAGGCACCCGCCAAGGCCGCGTGGACCTGGCCCTCTGGAGTCCTGGCTGACGTGGGACAAACAAAGCTAATGTCATTAACTTGAAGTTTCCTCTTTTCATTTTGTTCCTATTCCAGTCACGCGTTTTGCAGGGCTTTCTAAGAATCATGAGCACAGGGGTCCCCAGGATTGGTCTGCATTTGCTCCAGTTACTCTTGCTGGTGACGAAGCACTTGACACGGAGACTTAGAACCACCGTCCTCTTTTGTTCCTGATTCTGTTGGCGGGGGTGGGGGGCTGCCATGTGGGCCTGGAGCCCTGGTCATGTCTGCAGCAGAGCATTCACGATGCTGATGGCTGACAGGAACGGCCCCGGGTCGCCTTCCCAGCCCAGCGGGCTCTGTGAGGTCGGGCTGCCCTGAGCCTAGGGCCGCTGTGCCCTGTGTCACAAGTGCCCATGTCCCCTGCTGGGCTCAGGGGTGGGGCGCGGGTCCCACCTCTTGTTGGGACGAGTGTCACAGGACGTGGGAGGCGTGGTCGAGGAGCCACAGTACTGAGTATGACATAAACACAGTTGAAGTCAGCATGGAGACTGTCGAAGGCGGTCCCGACATCACCGAATCTGGATAGCGGGGTCTGCAGGCGGCCGAGGGGCTTCCTGCCGTGTTCCCAAGGCCTGCATCCGCTAAAGCACAATCGAGCTGAGGACCCGTGAGCTGACCAGCTCCCGAAAAGTCTTCCGTGGATCCTCTCACACGTCCAAGAGTGGACGGAGCAGAAAGCAACTGCATTAGAACAGACTGAGCAGGAACCATTGACGGAAACCACACCCTGAAACAGTTATGGAAAACGCCACAGTTTGTTAAATACTTCCACGCGGTTTGCCTCATCTGATGACATCTCACACATGACTAAATGTACCACCAAAAAGAGAAGCCATGCAGTAAGACCGGCGTGGAGGTCTCTGGACAGATTCACGTAAGAAAAGGAGGAAAATTAATCAGAGAAAGAAAGAAAAGAAGGAAAAAAAAAAAAAAGAAAGAGAAGGAAAGAAAGAAAGAAAGCTAGCTGACCAACTGCCAAACAAGAACATGAAGAGACTGTCCCGGGCTTAGAAACCAGACATCGTGCAGGGGACAGGGTATCCAGAGGATGGCGCTCAGTCTGTAAAGGGGCAGGTGGTAAGTACATGGTTTGCAGACCACGCCTGCCACTGGAGAGTCCCAGAGTCCCCAAGCTAGAAGCGGGAGCGGGATTTGCTTCTTCATTTAAAGGAAGAAAACACGTGCGGACCATGGCTCTGAGCGCAGGGAGCCTGCGGACAGGCAAGTACTGCAGCTCTCGGGGGGTGCCCTCTATGAGGAAGACAGAGGAGGATGAGGTCAAGGGAGGTCAAGGGTCAGACCAGGCAGGGTCTGATGGGGTGCGATAGGGAGCCACTTTATTCCAGAGACCACTGGGCACAGCCACCGTCAGTCCGGGGTGCATGGGGGCAAGATGCACGGAGTGCAGCTGGCAGCCGTGGGGGGACTTCAATGGGGGGGGCCTCTGGAGAAGAGACAGGAATGAGATGACCCCAGTGTTTATGGCCCCAGCCCCGGAAAGACGGAGCCAACACTTGCTGAGTTTGGTGCAGCAGTGTGGGGTCACGTTGAGGCTGCTGGGGTGCGGACACCTGAGTTGGTTTCTCGGCAACTTAAGTCTGGGGCATGTGTTGGATATCTGACTGAGGTGTCGGTGGCCCCCGCCATGCCAGCCGGCTGCAGAGAGGTGCCTGGCTGGACAGCGTGTAGTCGCCAGGAGGTGGTCTTGGACGAGCTCGCCCAGGGCAGGTGGGGCCAAAGGGAGGGGACCCTGAGTCCCAGAGGGCCTGGCACTGACGGTCGGCCGGGTGACAAGCCGAGAGGGCCAAGAAGGAGGATTTCCGGGGCTGCGGGAAGAAAGTGCTGCAGGGAGAGGAGGAGCCACCTGTCCAGTGCAAGGTGGTCAGGAAGGACCAGGACTGCTGCCGACTGTCGGCTTCGGCAGCTCAGAGGAGCCCATCTGCGCGTGCTGCAGGGCGGAGCCTGGCAGAGCGTGGTCAGGAGAGCGCGTCAGATGGGAATTGCTTTGCAGCCCTTCCTGAAACAAGGAGAAGGGACTGAGGAGTGCGGCTGGCATGAGGGGCCGTGAGGGCTCCAGGGTCCCTGGAGAGCAGCAGGAGAGACCACAGGCTGCGTCCTGAGTCTGGGTGGGGGTGAGGTGGGGAGAGCATGAATTCTGAAATCTCAGCACCCTGGCCAGTGATGGTGGGGAGGAGCCCTGGGGTCTGTAGCAAGGAGGCAGTCCTGGCCGGAGGACCAGAGGCTCAGGCTGCAGGGTTAGAGGAGGGCAGTGGGTGGTCTAGAGCAGCCACAGGAGCAGACAGCCAGGCCCGTGTGGTGGCAGGGGCGGGGGAGAGTGGGCAGAGTGGGCGGGTTGGCCCTGGCACATGGGCACGCACTCAGATCCCCTGGACACTGCATATGAAGAGTCACACTCTTCCTACAGATGCAGAAAAATGACCTGACCTGTAGGCGCTGTTGTGTTGCCTGCCTCGTGCCTAGAACAGCCCGGAAACCTCCGTATGCACGGTTGGCCCACGGGTCGCATTAGATCCCTCATGTCGGATTTGTTGGTAAGGTCCTGGTCTTATGCTATGAAATGCGCTGTGCCGCTGGCTCCTGTGGGCGGCACCTGCTCAGACGAACGGGGTGGGGAGGTGGAGGCAGGGAGGAGGTCGGCGGGCAGACTGAAGGCAGGTCTGCTTCAAGAGAAGGGAGAGAAGGTACTATAACAAAATGTGTGAGCCGGTCTTGAAGGGTGCAGTATATTTGTCCTTCAGTGTTATATTTGGGGCTCAGCGAAATAAGCAGCTCTTGACAAACTATTCTGCCCCAGGAGGTAGGTACCACTCTGGAGGAATTGCGTAGTCAATGTGAATGGTCAGGAACCCACCCTCGTGACCTCAGTTTACCTTAATCACCTCATTAAACCTGCCTCCAAACACAGTGATGTTCCGAGGTCCTGAGGGTTAGGACTCCAACAAAGGAGTTTTGGGGGACACAACTCAGCCCATCACGGAAGGTCCCCAGGGAAGGTGACATGAAAGGGAAACATCGGCAAAGTTGGTTGCCTGTACCCCGACTGAGAGAGGACCCCAAGTCCACTCTGGATCCCCAGCCTTGCAGAGTCAAACGTACACGTCACACTTGTAAATAAGTTCTGTTTTTTTCTCTCTCCAGTTAATCTGTCTTTTGCTACCTTAATGTGCATGCCTTGTGCCAGAATCTAAGAGGATAGAAAGAAGGCGGGGTGAAGGGAGTGCTCTACATCCTGACCTGGGCGCTGCTTAAATGGACACGGACACGTGCCACAGTCACTGAGCTCTGTGCTTCAGATCTGTGTTCTTTACTAGACGGAGGCTACGCAATCAAAAAAAATGACGGGATCCCTTCCATTATGACCAGGCCGTAATTGCCATTAGCGCACGGTGGGTGAGGGGAGCTCTGCCCCCTGCCGCGGTGTGTGGGAGCCCATGGCCATCAAACCCCACGGTGGCCTTTGCAGGGTTACTACTTTGCAGGCAAGTGAAATGATGGACAAAGAAACGGTACCTTGTGGGAGGTGGTGCGGATTTCCCTGGACTCCAAGTCTGAATTCTGTCCGCTGTGCCTCCCAGCCCTTCCTGTTTAATGAGATCCTGGCAGCTTGCCCATCTCAAATTACTGTCACTTGATGCTATGCTCGATCTGGAAACGCTCATGATTTCCCGCACCGGACAAACACCCAGGTCGTATGTGCTTGGAGCAGCGTGGGCTGGGGAGTGGAGCAAACATGATGAGCAGAGGAGATTTCTCGTCCATGGAGTTGCGGAGGCCTCAGGCCAGCTAGAACTCCCCGCGGGGCCCTCAGGGTGCCTGTGGGTTCTCCAGGAGCCACCGAGGTACTGACCTGAAGGCTCCAAAGCCTCTAATGTCCTAGAGAATCAGGAAGGCGCCGGTAGGCGCCACCTTCTCGCCTGGGCAGGCGGGAATGTGAGCCCAGGGACGGGAGCTTTCTCCTCCGTCACTGGCCCTCAAGCACATCCCGGCAGAAACAGTGCCCGCCAGGAGGGGGTGACAGGGACCAGAGAGAGACGCAGGGGTGCGGTGGAGGGGCGGCCTCCTGGCTTGCAGCCAGTTCTCCCCAGTGGGGAGGAGTGTCACAGCGAGGGGCGGCCCCACCTCCCCAGCACCAGACAGTGACTCTTGTACGAGCTTCCGCGCCCCGGGCCCCCGTGTTGCCGCGTGCGTGTGATCTGTCACTGTGTAGCTGTTAGAGCCCCGTCATGAGAAGTGGCGGTTAGATTCTGATTGCCTCAAGCGTCCATATCGCACAATCGAGGTGTGGTTGCTGTCAAGATGAAGACCCTCAAAGGGGCCTGTGCATGGCTCGGGTCACCAGCTTACGCCCCTAATTTACCAGAATCACCTTCTATCCTCTCTGCGTTGGCCACACAGAGCGCACAGTGGGAAAGGAGGCTCTCGGCTACTTTCTGAAGCAAGCTTGCTTTCTTCCCAAAGGCTACTGCATTACTCCACCCATCTGAAACTCACTCTTTGGTTGGGATTCGGGGAAACATTTGCTTTCTTAGCGCTGATTCTGCATTTCCTGCCAAACCTGAGCTCTCTGCTTTGAGCAGTTCGGCTGAAACCCGAGCCGCCAGCCGCGAGCTGAGCCCGAGGCCTGGAGTCTGCTTCCTCTCCAGCGGAAGATGACAGGGTGAGGTCATCGCACTGGGGCTGGCGGTGCAGAAACGCAGCCTTCCAGAAACAGAGACCAGACGTGTGCCTCACAAGAAAACATTCTGGAAGCCAGGTTTTAATCAACAACATTAAATGAATCACGCATTTTTAAAGACTGGTAAATTCCAATGGCAGCCTGTCTGGATTTGTTTTAAAACTTAAAACATAAGTTTTGCTTGAGAAATGAGAATACCCGAAAAACACCAGCATGGACGACGGAGCTTATCTAATCTCTGTAGTAGTAATCACAAGAAGCAAAAAAGTAAATTAAACACTCGATGTTTATCTCTGGCAAAATTGTATTAAAAAGAGAAACACCTCCATGACCACTCGGCCCTCTGCTCAGGACAGTGCGTCTCAGACCCCAGAACGGGCTCAGGGCTGGTGCTCCCCCCAACCCCACCCCGGGAGGCTGGGCAGCGGTCATGCAGCCTGGGGACGGCAGGTCCTCCTGTCAAAGAGGACGGTGCCGTCGTCCCACGGCCGCAGAGCCGGTGCGAGGGTCTAGAAGGTATTCAGTCGGAGCCACTACACGGAGCGTGGTCCCCACGACCTTCAGATTGCCAAACACAGACCCTCCCTGGTACGTTGCTCTGTGTTTTAATGGATTCCATTGTTTACAGCAGTGTCAGGTTCACAGCCAAATGAGGGGAAGTGCAGAGGTTTCCCGTAGAGGCCCCAGGCTCCCCCAGAGCTCCGCCCACCATCAGCATCCCGCCATCAGCATCCCGCCATCCCGCCTGACGGTGCAGTCGCTACAGCGGACGTCCCCCCACTGACCTGTCGTCCCCGGAGCCCACAGTTTGTCTGAGGGTCGCTCTTGCTGCTTTACATTCCGTGCGCTTTGACAGATGTGTAAAGACAAGCATCCACGGGCGCCGGGCTGCCCTCGCCGGTGCAGCGAGCGACTCTTGATCTCAGAGTTCAAGACCCGAGTTGGGTGTAGAGCCTACTGAAAAAAAAAAAAAAAAAAAAAAAAGACACGCATCCACCCTGACAGTCGGGTCCAGGTAGTTTCGGTGCCTAACAATGCTCCGTGCTGCACCCCCCACTGATGTCTTCACTGTCTGCACAGTTCTGAGTCTTCCAGAAAGCCATGACGCTGGAGCATGGAGTACGAAGCCCTCTCACACTGGCTTCTCTCACTTAGGAACACATGCACTGCTTTTTGGAGACTCTTGATCTCCTGGATAACGAGCAGGCCCCTTGTTCAAAATTATTAAGAATTTCAATATGGCCACAGCAACACACTAAGTGAGCGGGGCCTGGGGAACCGTGCAGGCCTCAGCCCGTGGCACCAGCCCCATCAAGGACAGGGATTTAAAGTGCGAGCCCAATGTGTGAGCGGGTCCTGGATCTTTATTCAGATCCCTAACGCTGGAGCATGTAAACAGAGGAGCTTACTATTGCTTGCTTTCACAAGGCTTCCAGAATGGCCGCCATCAAATGCTTTCTCCGGCTTGAAGGACGGGAGGGCCAGAGCCGGGCCTGCTGGTTCCCCTCCCGGCCTGTCCAGTGACTCTGCCATCAACAACGGGCTCATCTGAATGCGGTCCACGCGGAAGTGCTGGTGTGTGCAGGGCAGAGGCCCCTCAATGCCCATTAACTGACAATGGATGATTTTTCCTGGTAGAAATGAGACAAGCGCCCCATTTGATGATAACATCTTGAATTACCTGATTGATGACTAAGCAGGTTTCATGTGTTTCCCAGCAGCAGGATATCAATTTAGAGATGCCGCAGATGGGTGGGTGGCGTGGTGGTCAGCCGGTTTCCTGCCCGCAGTGTTCCAGAAGATGGGAGATGGAGGACCGGGGAGAAGCATGCCTCGGTCTGGTATCAATCGCTCCATCTAAGAGAGCATTTTGTCCTGATTCCCACGTCATGACGGAAATGGAACACTAAGCCTCGCAGCTGTCCCTCCCTTGCTTTCTCCGAAATACTGTTCCTTTAGAATCCATGCAGCAGGGCGTGAGGTCCCACCTCAACAGTGCTGGCCAGAATCGGTGGGTCAGATGGGGTGGATGAGGGCTGCAGAGAGGATGAGGACACTAGACAAGCTGCCCTTGCAGTGGCTCCGCATGTCACCGGGGCACAGGTGGCCTGATGCACCCGGCAGCTCAGGCTGCGAAACAAACCCCAGAAGCCCCTGCTTGCATTCCCTCTCTCGCTGGCTATCTCTGTCAAATAAATAAATAAAATCTAAAAAAAAAAAAAAGTGCATAATAGTCACCGAGTGCTTTTCTGAGATCAGCATTTCTACTGTATCGTTTCACCGAATTTTCACAGGGATACTATGGGATGAGTACCTTTGTCCTTGTCATCTATGGACGAAGCTCGGAGAGGTTATGTTAGGAGCCCAGGGCCATCCAGCAGGGAAGGTGGAGTCAGGATGGAGCCCAGGCAGGAGGACTTCGGCGCTACAAAGTACATGCAGCTCTGTCTTCTGAACCACTAAATAGTAAAACAGAGAAACAGAAGAATTGAAGTGGTTTGACTGTTGAGCCCATTTATTGGCATATGAGAAGGATGGAAAAAAGAGAGAAGGTTTAAACCATTTGATTCCACTTGGAAATATAAATGGGACAGGAAGACAAGAATGCAGAATAAAGGACAGGTTTCATTAGGACGTCAGGATGGGGGTGTGTTTGCAGAGGGTCTTCACAGAGGTGATTAAGTTAAAATGAGGCCGTCAGAGTTAGGCCTGATCCAGCAGGACTGGGGTCCTTATAAGTAGAGGGCATCAGGACACAGGGACGGAGGATGACCCTGTGAGGACACAGGGAGAGGATGGCCATCTACACGTCCAGGAGAGAAGCCTCAGGGGAAACCCACTGCCCATGCCTGGACCTCAACTTCCCGCCTCCGGGGCTGGGAGGTGATAAATTCCTGCAGTTCAGGGCCTCGTGGTGTTTCAGGTTAATCCCAGCCCCTCACCAGACAGGAGTCGGCCTGACGGGGCCACCTCTCGGGGGGTTTCAGCAGCTGCGATGAGTGCTGGCTCTCACCGCGTGTTTGTACTTGGTCTCATGCAGTGGCGAACCACGTGAAGAGGGTCTTCATTTTATGCCGTTTCTGGCGCGAGTCCTGTGTGCATTATTCTTTTACGGTTGCATGAGTTTGATTTACTCGTCTTCTGGGCAGAAATTAATCTGTGGAAGGCAGGCTTCAAGACGCCCCAAGGATTCCCACCCTCTGTATTTGCACCATCGTGTAATTCCCTCCAGTCCGGGGGCCCAGGCCCGGGACTCGTGCTCCTAGGGAACAAGTAGGCAGGGGTCATGGTGCCACCCGCTTCGGGTGCCAAAGAGACTCTGGCTTCCCTGTGGGCACCCTCCTTCCGCTCTCCCTCCCTCTCTGCAGGAAGCCCACGGCTGTGTTTGAGAGACATGCCCTTTGGAGAGGCCAACACGGAGCTGATGTCTCCACTGTCTGCCAGCCGGGACCTGAGGCTGACGGCCGCGTGAATGAGGGTGAAGCAGACCCTCTCCCCTTCGAGCCCTGAGAAGACCCCAGCCCAGCCAGCACCCTGACTGCGGTCTTGCCTAGGACCCCACCCAGCTGCACGGGACTCCGACCTGCACAGACCCTCAGATAACAAATGTGTCGAGCCACCAAATTTGGAGTTTATTTGTTATATACCAATAAACATTACTATAGTCTTTTTTTAATTGCTTAATAAATGTCTTTTTTTAATAATAATATTTTTTATTATGTTAGTCACCATACAGTACATCCCCGGTTTCCGATGTAAAGTTCGATGATTCATTAGTTGCGTATAACACCCAGTGCACCATGCAATACGTGCCCTCCTTACTACCCATCACCAGTCTATCCCATTCCCCCACCCCCTCCCCTCTGAAGCCCTCAGTTTGTTTCTCAGAGTCCATAGTCTCTCATGGTTCATTCCCCCTTCTGATTACCCCCCCATTTCTTCTTCAACATTACCATAGTCTTAACTAAAATTGATCTATAGTTTTGGAGGTGGGGGAACTAGCGTATTTAACTTTTGGCACATACATTATTCATCATTAATGAGTTAGGGAGGATTTTAAAATATTTTTCTATTGAAATGATTTATTCCTTTAAACTTTCAAATTAGCACTTGCAAAACCATTCAGGAATGGAAGCTTTTGTTTTTAAAAGAACTCTATTAACTATGTCAATTTTTAAATTTTTAGCATATTCAGACATTTCTTTCTGAGTCAGTTTTTTTTCTGGAAAATTATTCATTTTATTAAGATTTTTCAAATGTATTATCATGGATGTACACCTAATGTTCTCTTCTTAATCTGGTTTTATCACCCCGTTTGCATTTCTAATGTTGAGGACTTCAGTTCTCTTCATCTGTTGCAAGCTGCACACACATTGTTTTGTGTGGTTGGAGGACCAACATTTTCTCTCCCAACGATTGCCTGGTTTTCTTGTATTCGTAAGGGCGCTTTACTTGCCGACGGTGTGTGTTTGCCTGGATCATCCTGTTACTATGATTGTCCATAATAAAGTACTTGGAGGTCGTTGCTCTTCTTTCGCAGGTTCTAGCGGTCAAGGGTTCCACGTTGGCTCGCTTTCCTCTTTGACACACTTCCTCCCCCGAGTGTTTTGTAAATTCCTGAACCTTCAGAGCGTGTACACCTGTGTGTATGTGCCTGTGTGTGTGTGTGTGTGTGTCTGTAGTTCATTTCCAGTTTTATGTGCACTGTGATGGAGGGCAACCGTGGCCCCAGTCTCCCCAGGACCCCCAGTTACACTTTGTGGGGAAGTAAGACTCCCCTGGACCCCCGGGCGCTGCTGCAGAGCCCCGCTTCCTGGACTCCTCACGTGCTGCAAGGATCGAGCTCTAGCCTCTTGTCTAGTAGTTTCTCTGATCCGGAAGGATAATAAAACTTCCCTCGCCTCCCCCAAAAAGCCCAATGTTACAGCCCAACCTAGGTCCCTACGTTAAACTCCCCATGGGGCTAAAAGAGGAGTAGCCATCTCCCCAGGTGGGGACATTTCAAGGAAGTGTGAGCCTCGGCACTGAGAGAGCTCCAAGTCCTAAAGCTGAGACACACACGCACACACATGCACACATCACACACATACATGTGCACACATACACCATACATGTGTGCACACCACACACATGTGCATGCACACATCACACCACACACATACATATGCACACACATTACACACATGCACATGCACATGTGCACACCTCACACACATACACACACACATCCCACACATGCACATGCACGTGTGCACACATACACCATACACGTGTGCACATCACACACAAATATCCCACACCACACACACACACATGCATATGCACGTATACATCACACACATACCACACAGCACGCAGACATCACACATCACACCGTACACACCCACAGACCACACACACACACCCACACCCCACATGGTTATCTGGCTCCTGGAGATTTTATTTACACACCAAAGTGTTGGATTAAAGACTCAGGCCCAACGTGTTTCCAAGGAGACCCTTTCAGAGGGGGTGGGAATAGGTGTCTTCCTCCCTTTCTAAGCAGAGCAAAATAAATCATTGCTCCTCGTCCCTCCTGAACAGAGTGTCCTGCTGCTGCTGACGTAAGAACACTCCCACCAGCTTGCCTCCCGTGTGCCCGGGGGCAGGCCTGGGCCTGGCGATGCAGTCGCACTTGTCAGGCTGGTGTGCCGGTGAGCTGCCAGTGCAAGCCCTGTCTCTGGTCTAGAGAATCTCGTGTGTGCTGTGTTAGACTTCTGTTCCTCAAACCAGGTGGCTTAAGGCAACAGAAATGTTTTGTTTTGTGTTTCTGGAGGCCAGAGTGTGAGATCAGGGTGCTGTCAGGGCCCGGCAGCCACGCAGCCCCCAGGGGCTCCAGGGAGGATCCTTCTTCCTCTGTCAGCTTCTGGACCAGTTGGCGCCCCTTGGTTCATGCAGAGTGACTGCACAACCTGCCCCGTAGTCATGGGCAGTTTCCCTGTTGTGTATCTGTGTGCAAACTCCCCTCTACTCACCAGGACACCAGCCACTGCAGTGAGGCCCACCCTAATGCAGTCTGCCTCATTCTAGTCTGAAACATCTGCAAAGACCCAATCCTCAGAGACAGGGACATCTGCCGTTTCCAGGTGGACCGACACATTCAGACTAAAATTAATAAACATGTATATTAAAAACCGACACATTCAGACTAAAATTAATAAACATGTATATTAAAAACCCAACACACCTGTCATCTGGGCATAATTATGAATAGCTCCCCCTTTTCCTCCCAACTGGGCTGAAAAATGGTAAGGTCATCTAAAGGACAGACATTCCTAATGGTCAACCACACCCAGCCCTTGCACCTCTGCTCTCCTGAATGTAGGTGTGGCCAAAGACCAGTTGTAGCCAGTGAATGTGAGACCTGATGGTCGTGACTCTTCATCCACCAGCGCTCCACTCCACGGCCTCACTGTACTATCAGACCAAATCCACACGTACTAAAATAATACACTGTGGGCAAGTAGACCATATCCTAAGACTGCAAGGATGTTATCTGTGAAGGTAATAAACCAGCAGACGAGAAGAGGGGAAATGAACTGATAATAAAAAAACAAAATTCAACACATATCTGAGATTTGGGGGGGGGGGAAGACTCCAATAAACTTAGATTAGAAAAACCTTTAACTTGATATGAAACCTCTACACACTTAAGTAGAAATACCAGAATTCTCATTAAATTCTGGAACACAAGGACGGTCACTGTCATCACCACTGTTCCACAGGATACTTGATGTCCTCGCCAAGGGAAGAAGAGAGAGAAATGACATCCGCGTTGTCAACAAAGAGGAAGGGAGCCACTGTTTACTGTCTGTGATCATCCAGCTAGAAAGTCATAGGGACCCACTGAAAAACCTTTAGAGGTAGTAACAAGACTCAGCAAGATGATCGAAATAACATATGTATAAAAATTAGTATCTTTATATACACTTTTTAATGCCTTGGGAATAAAAGGGATCCATCCATAATGACAAAAGTTACAAAATTGTAGGTGCCTCATAAAAAAATGTGCAAGATTCATATGAAAAATTGTAGTTTACTCAAAATACAAAAGGCCTTGAAGGGAAGGAAAAAAATCTTCCCCTACCTCTCACAGTCCTCCAGCTGGACTAAGAATCAAATTGACACGAGGCAGATTAATAGGAGAAAAAGCCCAGTTTTATTATGTGCACAGGGAGGCCCAGTAATGAAATTGAGCTCTACAGAAATGACCAAGCCAGGCAGTTCTTATATTTTTTAGGCAAAGAGATAATAACTATGTGAGGAATTGACGGGACAACGAACACTTAACTTTGGGAGCTTCCGTAGTAAGGATTCTAAGCAGAATTTGGGGTGGGATAGTAAACTAGTAAAAGTAACAGCGTTGTTTATACAGTCTTCTGGGCTCCAGGGGTCCCCCCTCTGGTGACAAGGGTGTCTCCTTCCGTCCTGGTGCAGGGAGGGGACCGTTCACATGGGAGATTTATTTCCTGCTTTCAGGGAAGGGTCTGGGTGTCCCTGCACAGACGGTCTCTTAAGTAACTTTCATTGAAAATAATCAATGTGCCGAAGCGGTGCATTCTGGGTCATCCGCCCTTGGCTCCTGTAGCCTGTATGAATGGGTAAATGAGCCGCATAGTAAGACTAGTGTTGTAGAAACAGAAAAGCCCCCAAATGTAAGTTTATTTTGTTTAAGAAGATAATTAAAACCGAAAGTCATGTGTGTTCACCTACGTGTGAGGGTATTTAGTAAGAAGCCTTGAGAGAAAGAATCAGCGCATTCTGTATTGGACCTCAACGCCGATATTTGGGATATTTAGCTCGTAACTAAGATAAAGAAGACTAGGAACATCTTCATCTCATTGTCTTGAAAAACTGACAAATAATTGTAGAGCAAAGAAACAAGATTCTTCATTTTAAGCTTATACATAATCACATTTCTTCTTAAATGTTTAATAAGTAAGAGTAGGATGCCCCTGTAATATTCAATTTATAACTTAATAGGTTGCTAATCTATAAACTCAAGGATGATCTATAAAGCATATTTGCTGGAATGTTAGGATATTTGTTACATACAAATATAAATTATATTTATGCACTGAAATCTAGCAAGAATGGTCACTGTAAAATATTGAATTCGTTCCTCTATGTTATCATGACCTACCCACTCTACCAACACTCAAACACTATAAATTATCTGGAGAATGAGGAAAAGTACATCTAGATATTTCTCCCTGGTAATATTTTGTTCATGAATAATTTCAAATCCCTGTAACTTATTTATAAATTTAATACAACCTCATGAGAGTATTTTATGAAAGTGGACAAGGTAATTCTAAATTCAATTAGGAAAAGAAACTGTAAGGAAGTAGCCAAGAAAGTTTTCGAAAGAAGCAGCGAAGGAGAAAATGTTCCTGCCAGATATGAAAGCATGAATAACCGTATGTATATATATTTTACATGATACATTACACACAGCCTAGCAACCGAAATGTTGGCACAGAGCTGACGCATGAAACCATGGAACAAAATAGAGATTCCTGGAACGGTTACAGCGGAAAGTCAGATCTTATCTCACGTTGTACAAGAAACTGGAAAAAATACTCTGACTTGTGCATAGAAGCACCGTTACAAAACTGGGGTACAGAAGACCTTCTGAAGAAAGACACAAAGCCCAGACATGACAGGACTATGGTGACTGTGGCTGCATCAAAATGTAAAACTTCACACAACAGAAGACTGTAAACCAAGAAGAAGGATGAGAGAGCTCATGCGCTGTGTCCACAAAGGGTTTATATTCAGAGTACGTATTTACTTCAACACCTGTAAGTCAATTTTTAAAAACAGACAAACAACCTGATATAATTAATTGGACCAAGTTTATGGACGGTTGAACAAATGGCCTGTAAACATACATATAAAAATCTCTTCGCCTTCACTAACAATCCCGGGAATTATTTAAAACACCTAAGATGTAGGGTGTTATCTCTCTCGGAATGACTTCCTCTGATAACACACCACAGAAAAGCGCATAAGTCGGGACAGACTCCTGGAGGGCATGTGGCACGTCTGCTGCGGGTTTTGACAGGCGGACCCAAAGAGGACACACTGCCGCTCTGCGTCCACCCCGACTCCTGGAAGAGGAGTCCCTGTCTGTCTGCCGCGTGAGACCCCCAGGGCCTTGCCTTAGGCCAGGAGCGCATCCTTACTGTCGGGCCTAAAATTTCAAGTGCTGCCTTACATCTTTGAGCCTCACAGGCCCAACTGTGAGCTCCTCTGCTCCCACCAGAGATGCCCCTGAATCAGTAGGAACGCCTCCCTGCCTTTCAGCTGGTCCTCCGCCCAGTGGGGTCCAGCTCCCTGCCAAATTGACCTGCAGATTCAAGACGATTCCTATCAGAAACACTGCGGACTTCCTTGCAGAAATTAACGAACTGATACTAAACCTTTCATGGAGGGGCGCCTGGGTGGTGCAGTCGGTTAAGCTTCTGACTCTTTGTTTCGGCTCAGGTCGTGATCTCAAGGTCATGAGATCAAGCACTGCACCGCGCTCTGCGCTCAGTTCAGAGTCTGCTTAAGACTCTCTCCTTCTCCCTCTGCCCCTCTCCCTGCTCTCTCTCTCAAATAAATAATCTTTTAAAAAATAAAAAAACAAAACTTGCATGGAAATTCAAGGGACCCCAAATAGCCAAAACCACCTTGGAAAAGAAGAGCAACGTTAGAGGACTCACACTTCACAATTTCAGATTCACACAAACCTACAGTGACCAGGACAGTGTCGTGCTTGAATAAGGGAAGACGCAGATCGATATTCTATGGCTAGAATAGAATTGGGAAACCAGAAATAAATCCTCGTGATTATGGTCAATAGATTGTCAATACGGGTGCCAAGATAATTCAGCGGGGAAAGAACAGACTTTTTAACAAATGGTGCTGGGACAACTGGACAGCCATGTGCAGAGAATGAAGTGAGACCCTCACCTAACACCTTATACAAAAATCAACTCAAAACACATCAAAGGGGGCGCCTGGGTGGCACAGCGGTTAAAGCGTCTGCCTTCGGCTCAGGGCATGATCCTGGCGTTCTGGGATCGAGCCCCACATCAGGCTCCTCCGCTATAAGCCTGCTTCTTCCTCTCCCACTCCCCCTGCTTGTGTTCCCTCTCTCGCTGGCTGTCTCTATCTCTGTCAAATAAATAAATAAAATCTTTAAAAAAAAAAAAAAACACATCAAAGACCAAAATGTTAGCCCTGAAATGTAAAACTCACAGAAGAAAACCAGGGGTAAATCCTCATGCCACTGGATCAGGCAGCAGTTTCTTAGATGTGAAAGTACAAGCAAAAATAGACAAATGGTACATTACCAACATGAAAAATGCTTGAGCTTCTAAGGCCGCCATCAAGGAAGTGAAAGCGCAACTCGGGGAAAGAGGGAAAATGTGCACATTATATCTCTGCGAAAGGTCATAATTTAGGGATTCTATCAGGAGGAGGCTATTATGGTTGTGTTATTTAAAAACTCCCTTTTGTTCAAAGTCAGCCAACCTAAACCCTAACATCAGGGGCATCTCCCAACTCTCCGAGCCCTGGACCAGCGGTGCAGAGGGGCAGGTCAGCTGGGCCACTCTTGCTCTGCCCCCAGACTCACTCTCAGCCTTGCTCCTGGGGAGGCTGACCCCTCACATGGCAGCGCCTGGGCACCCCCACCTCCTGGCTTCAGCTGGGCTCAGAGCTGAGAGCAGTGGGCCCGGGGACGGGAAGAGGAGGACATCGGGGTCTTGTCCCACCTCCCACTGCAGTCGGACAGGGAATGTTGTCTCGTCAAGGTCGAGAAAGACGGCCGTTCCCTCCCACTCATGAGCAGCCCCACGCCCTGGCGGCCTTTGTGACCTTGTCAGCTTTGGACAGTCACATCACATGATGGGGTCCCTGCACCAAACCCCATGTCCCTGCCCCTTCATGTCACAGGAAGCAGACGGCCCCCTGGTACATTGCTTCCCAAAGAACGCCGCTCAGAGCTGCACTGTTTGACCCTGCTGCTGCCAATGTTTTCCTTCCAGTCATGCTTTGAGACTCGGCCGAATGTGATCCTTTCATTTCCAAAACCTTGCAGCAATGTCAAAACAATAAATGGAGAAAGCAGGGGTTCCCAGCATTCTCGCCCTGCATTCGATTTCCTCCTCAGTTTCCAGAATTCCAATGTGCCCACGAATACACATGAGCTTCCATTAAATGTCGCTCTGAAGACAGATTTTCCTCCCGGGCTTCAGCGCACCTGCCCCACACCAGTGTTTCTGGGGTAGCCTCCTCCTCCCTCTGGAGCAAGCCTGGTGCCCACGTGGGTCCTGCAGAGGTAAAGCCGGGTGAGAGAGCGCCCACCACCCTGCCCAGAGCTGAGACGAGCCCCCTCCGCGCCCCCCTAGCTGGATACAACCCCGGCCCGACTGGAAGGCTGTCCACCCCACAGACCCCTTCATCTGTGCCCCAAGCCCCCTCCCAGCTGCCACCCTCCCTCCATGATTCCATCCCTTGACTCTTGATGCAGGAGTAGGGAATCCCACTGCTGAATGAGCCGGCTCTGGACCCCACTCCTTCCTGAGCCCTCTTTATTCTCCCCTCTGATCTACTGATGAATGAATAAATCCCCATTGTCCGGATGGGAAGGAAAAGAATAGTTTCCACTACCCCTTAGGTTTCTGAACTGGGGTCCTGTAAACGAGGTTGAAGAGAGAGAAGCCGGCAGTTCACGAGGGCGTGCAGCCACGCACTCAGTGGGGCGCTTGCGACCTGGGGCTCAGGGCGCGTCTCGACTTGCAGAGGAGCTGCAGGACCGGGGCGGAGGAGCACGAACCACAGCGGTGCGTGCACGGGGCACTGATGGATCTGGGCGTGCATGCACCCCGTCCTGGGGCCGGCTCACCGTGGTCACAGCCTTCAGGCTTTCCCGCCAGGGGGTCCACGGCAGTCATTCCTCAGAAACAGGTGCGGTTGGTCAGATGAATGGAGCTTAGGGAAGGCGTCCTTCTGCACCTGTCCATTCCCATCTGGCTCCAGCTCCAAACAACCCTTTTGCCAAATGGCACAAGTGGGTGGCATGTTCCTGTCCCTCAAACTCCCGTGACAGAGCTGGGTTTTCCTTGACAATGTCCCAAACCCTGAAGCCATCTCCGCGAGACATCCCCTGCTCCATGCGGTCACGTCCTTCCGTCCACTGTCACCTCTGCTAGGACACTCTGGGCTCCCCCTGGGAATCCCGCGTTGTGACTGACACCACCTCCTCGCCAGTCCCCTCTGCCGCCACCCAGGCCTCCACCTCCCTTTGGACTCACCCTCCACACTGATGCTTTTAGCATCCTCCGTGGAAAAGCCCCTCCACTCAGATGACCTTCCCAGCCTGCTTGATGGACAAGAAGCCGAGGCTTGCAGAGGCATCAGGAGAATCCTCCCGCCTGCAGCCCGTGTGAGGGAGCGAGTGCCGAGACCCACCCGGGGTCCTGGCTCTGCTCCCGCGGCCTCCCCACCAGCCCTGTGCATGCTTCCTCTGCGAAGCTTTTGATGCCTGGCCCAGCCCAAGGCGGCTGTGATTGACACAGTCTGAGGGACATAGGTGACATCACCAAGCTCCCTCCCGTCCTGCTCCTGCGGGGGATCCAGCTACATGGCATGAAGCCGTGGAAGTCGTGTCCACCAGTGGCACTGCCATGAGCAAGACCCGCGCCCCACCCACTCTCATCCGTACACATACCCAAGTGTGTTCTGCCTGATGGAACAAATTCCAGCATGCGGCTTTCACACAAAGCATCGTCCGGCCCCTGAAAGTGCCCTGCATAAATCCGGGGCCGGGAAAGAGGCAGGAGTAACCTGAAGCTGGGATTCTACGTAAGAAGCGTGTGAGAGTAGAGGAGCCTTGTCACTCGACATGGGGCCTCCCCAGCGCCCGCTGGAGATGTGGAGCTGCAGGCCCCACCCTGACCTGCCAGGTCCAAACGTCCTTTGTAACGAGACCCCAGCAGTCCGAGTACAGGTTCCAGCTTGAGAAGCCGGGTACTCTCAAGGGCAAGAGGGGACCCCCGGAGGAGGGGAGGGTATGGAGGCCGAGATGCATGGGTCTTGTCTGGCTCTCTGACACCAGCCACACGTCCCAGATTGTCACTTGTACTGACCAACCCGCCCCCACCCCCGTGCTCTCCGCCACCATGTCACTCACTAGCAAACAAGAGACACTCTTGTCACCATGGATCCCCAGGATTTTAGGCCGTGAGTCTGGAACCAGGGACACAGGGCCTGCCTCTACCCTGTCCTCACTGGGGTCCCTGAAGTTTGTCGACTGACTCAGGGAGAGGGACGTCTCTGGCTTGAGAAACTTTTCCAAATACAACCCCTGGACCCATCCCTGAGACAGGCCAACACAATGTCTCATTCATGGTGCCACCAGCAGCCTGCACTGCGTGTTTGTGACGTCACCGAAGTCACTGAAGCCTCCAGCGGTCCGGAGGGGTCGTCCAGGGGTCAGCGCTGTGTGTCAAGCAGACTCACGTTGTACATCTGTACGTGTGCAAACTTCAGGAGGGCAATAATGACCCAGTCCTTAGGATGCTTTTTTGCGTGGCTGCCTGCTCTGGTCTGGGACAAGCTCTGGCATCCTTCCTCTCTGTTCCTGCTGCAAATGGGGCAAGATTCGTGCCCTGGGCCTCGTATGAGGCTGTCTCCTCCAGGCCTCAGGAGGGGGACAGGCCGCATCCCAGGAGGGCTGCAGCACCCCAGCCCATAAGAGCTTCCAGAGTGGCCTGGCCACTCCTCCCTGGACAATGAGGTCCATGTGTCCCCCTGGCCCCCAGTTTGCCAGGAACATTCTCTGGGCTCCTAGCAAATGGCCCTAGGCCGGCGGGATGGCTGGTCACCCAACCATGAATCCAGGTGACTTTGGGACAACCTCACCCCGTGGAGCATGCTGAAAGGGACTATGAGTTCCAAACTGGGGCATAAAAGGATGTGGGGCTTCATCCAGGTTTTCCTGGGGATTAGTCAACCTTTTTATTGTCTGTATCTTATGGTATTTTGACATCTTAAACAGCTTGCTGGCCAGAGAGGTGGCCCTGTCCAGGGCTAGCCAATTCTGAGACAGCACGCCATTCGAATGCAAACCAGCCAAACCCAGGTCTGTGCCCCGAACCACCCCTTATCTGACACTCATTCACCAAGCAATACCCCCCCCCCCAGCCCTAGGTCACCCCAGGGCCAGCCCTATAGCCCAGAGATAGAATTGTTCCAAGAGCCGCTCCCAAGCTCTTTGCTGCCCTGCCCTGCCTGTCTGTGGAAACTCTGACAAGTTCCAGGGCCCACGCGCTCCCCTCACGCGTGTTCTGCTTCCTGACCAAACACGCAGGTGCCCTCTGTGGCCCCATGTGGCAGCCCTGGCGTGGCCTGCCCCCTCTCTCTGGAAACGTTCATAATAAATTCTTTTTTGTATGGCATTGGCCTCTCCGTGTCATCACATGGTCACCTCCATAAATTAAAATCTCTCGGGTACAAGTAAGCCATCCTCGGACACAAGCCCTGAGTAAGGCAGCTGGACGTAAGACGTCCCCAGGACCGCCGCGCTGGAGGGGCCTGTGCACAGGAGGGGACAGCACTGCCCGATCCCAGCCTCCAGCCGTCCCCGCCAAGGCACCGACGCATGCCAGGAGAGATTTTGGATCCTCCAGACCAGCCAACCTGCCAGCCATGTACCCCTGAGTGACCTCCGCTGATGCCACGTGAGGGGGTGCCAACCCCGCACAGCTGAAAATCCACGTATAGCTTCGCACTCTCCAAACACCTAACCACTCGCAGCTGCTGTTGACCTCACCAGTCACGTAAGCAGTCGGTTAACATGTAGTCTGTTTGTTGTATATATTATACCCTGTTTTCTTACAATAAAATCAGCCGAAGAAAAGAAATGTCATTAAGAAAACCATCAGGAAGAGAGAATACATTTACAGTTCTGCACTGTATTTATCGAAAAAAAAAAAAACCTCTACATGTAAGTGGACCAGAGCAGGTCAAACCGTGTTGTTCACGGGCCCCGGTACAACCTGACCTTTGGGCTGCGTCTCTGGGTCGCCCTTGGGGACGGAGGTGTTGCCACGTCATCTCAAGTGGGAGATACAAGGTTAGCTGGACGAGTATATTTGGCAATCAGGACGCCACGGAGCCTCCGCACGCACAGATGGACGATAGCCACGCAAGCAGCCGCCGCCCCTCCACCCGCTGCCCGGAGCCTCGGCCACACTCTGCCTACGCGGAGCCCAGGGCCCTGGTAACACATCCGTTAATCAGAAGACAGTCATAGGCCGCCCTGGGTGGTGGTCAGGCAGCCACGGGGAGCAGACACCGGGCTCCCCTTCTCTGCCGCCTCTTGGCACTGGGGTCCCTGGGTCGTGGTTCTCGGTCGACGCGCCTCACGGCCTTGTGTGGCCGCAGGCCTGGGTGCCATTGGGTCTCCTGTCCTTCCTCCTCATTTCAAGGACTGCACAGCCCCACACCTCTGCGGAGCCCACATCTGAACTGTAGCTGCAAACAATTTCAGCCTAACATTTCAACTTGCTGATACTGAGTCTTTGGATTCCGTGGGTCTCGTTAGCCCTGGATCTAGAAATTGGAACTCCTGTGACTCTGCACACTTACTTATTAGACCCCAGATCTTTTCTTTCTTTTTTCCTTTCTCAGGGCGTCTCTCAGGACGGCATTCCCAGGGTTGAAGGAACACGGGGCCTCCAGCCCCATCTGGGCCCGCAGGACCTCCAGCTCCCACCTCCTTCTTCCTCTCGGCTCGGAGGCCCCTCCCCGGACCTGCGGCTGCTCTGAGGGCTTCCATGCACTCAGCCTTCGCCAGCTCCCAGGGGTGCCGTCAGCCAGCAACACTCTTAGCTCATTAAAGCAGAACCCTTTGTCCGGCGCTCTGGTCTCCAATAAACATCAGCTGATTGATTGATCCCATGAGGTCCTTGTGCTTTCAGAAAGTAAAATGACAGAAGTGTCCACGCGGCCACCGGCCACTCCCCCAGGTGTCCACACTCTCTCTGGGCCTGCTCCTTCACCGCCCAGCCTCAGTCCAGGCCGGCGGACCTTGGGGTCTGCTGCAGACCGCCCGATGCTGTCACGGCACCCCTACCTGGTATGTGTCCTCCGGGTGTCAGTGGGGCACCCTTCACTCCTTGCCTCCTCTCCTCAGTCACACGCAGCGCCGTACGTGGGGCACAACGCTTGGCACCAAGCAGGTCTTCAGTAAACGGTGTAAAGAAATGGTTCGCAGTATCCCATTTTAAAAGGCAGAGATAAACCAATTTTTTCCTCCTCCAAACAGCAGGCATGCAGGCAGTGAGGTTTATTTCTGTTGAAAGGCTCAGATTTTAAAAGGGGAAACGGAACCAAATGTTCCCCTCGGCACACCAGGTATCCTCGCCAGTGGAGCTCATGTCTGTGAAGAGCCTCCAGCTCGGGCCTCGCACCCCACGCGTCTGGAGCCGGCTGGAGAGATGTAGGTCACTGCTCACAACGGAGGTAAAACATGGGATAACGGGTTGGCTTAATCAAGAAATACGACCTTAACAAGCCACTAACCAGAGTGCTCTAAGGATTGCTATCTGGGAAAACAGTAAACAGAGCATTTTATGCTGCATTTACTCGGGAAAAGGAGCGTCATCTCCCAGGGGACGTGGCTTTTGCTTTCTAAAGGGGTCACATTCCCAAAGTTTGCTCTGGTCAGGGTGCACCTCAGAGTGTCAGTGCCGGACGGCGTGGGCAATGCTGGTGGTTGAGTTCTGGAGGGTTCAGTGCGAGTGACTGTAACACCACAGGGACGGGTGGCTGGCCCGTTGGAGGAGGCCAGTCGTGACTTGCCATTTCTGGAGACTCGTGAGGGGGAATCGCTTGCAAGACGGGGGTGGCCCCGGCAGGTTTGGCAGACTTTCCAGAGGACGTGCTGACAAGGGCGACGGGAATGGATACCCGTTCTGACTTGGACACCCGCCCAGCCCAGCCCCTGCACTCCTTGCTTTGAGCGGGAAGTGTGACTGTAGTCTTCAACCTTGGTTTAAACCGAACAGACCAGAAAATAAAAGCTGAAGCTCAAAATAGCCAAATGGTAGTTATTTGGAAATTACTCTGAAAATATATTTCTCTGGGTGAGCCCAGCTGGCTCAGTCGGTGGAGCGTGCGACCCTTGATCTCAGGATTGTGAGTTCGGGCCTGGTGTAGAGATTACTTACAAATTGGGTGTAGAGCTTACTTACAAATAAAATCTTTAATAGACACACACACATCTGTATTTTAAGAGTTTACCTAATTCACATTGTATTTAATCTGACCAATGTTTAGAGTATATTTTATGTATCTATGTCATGGGTTGAATGGTGGTCCCTCAAAAGATATGCCAGGATCTTACCGTTGCTCCCCATGTATGAAAGTGACTCATTTAGGATATTTTCAAATATAATTAAAGATCTCAAGACACGGTTTTCCTGGATGAAGGTGGCCCTAAATCCAATGACTGGTGTCCTTATAAGAGACACAAGAGGAGAGACACAGACACAGAGGAGAAGGCATGCGGGAACAGAGGCACAGATGGGAGGGACAAGGTCACCAGCCAGGGAGGCCTGGAGCCCCGGAGGCTGGAAGAGGCAGGAAGGACCCCCCCCCCCCGGAGCCTTGGGAGGGAGTGCGGCCCTGCCCCGCCTGGATCTCAGACTTCGGGCCTCAGAACTGAGACAGGATAAATTCCTGTGGTTTCATGTCACCTGTTCAGTGGTCTTTGTTAAAGTGGTCTTTAGTTAAGAAACTAAAATGACCTATAAGGAATTTTATTTTGGGGGATAAAGCCGCAGAATTTTATCTATTTATTTTTTCCCCAGTTTTGTTTTTGCTTTTCATGTCCGTTTTTCAAAAACCTGCAGGGTGCCTGGGTGGCTCAGTCGTTAAGCATCTGCGTTCGGCTCAGGATGTGATCCCGGAGTCCTGGGATGAAGCCCCATGTCAGGCTCCTCCGCTAGGAGCCTGCTTCTTCCTCTCCCACTCCCCCTGCCTGTGTTCCCTCTCTCACTGGCTGTCTCTCTCTCTGTCAAATAAATAAAATCTTTTAAAAAACAAAAACAAAAACCTGCATGGAGGTTTTCAGAGAGGCTTTGAGGTGCTTTCCTCCAGGTGCAGAGCCTAGGTCTCGGCTGGCTATTCTGGGGGTTTGTGTGGCTGCTGGGTGGTGTCTCTGACCCTCTCTGCTCGCCGCCCCCCACGGGGGGTTGTTCTGAGGTCTTGATGCATTTTGGTACTCCTGCTAGGGATTATGTCCCTCCCCTTATCTGTTACCGAAAAGAGTTAACTCTGAGTGTCCATTCTGTGTCCAGCCAGGGAAGATGGAACCCATGCACGAGGCCAGCAGCTTTCCTCATTTTGGAGAAAGGAGGTATTTCTACTCCATAGGGCGCTCCACCGTGGGCATGGGGTAGCAGGGGGAGGGGGATGAGTAAGGTTTTTCAGAGTTGTACCTAAGAGTCTTCTTGTCTCCAAGTACTCTTAGAGGGATAAGCACCGAGTCTGTCCATCTGTGTCCAGGAGGGACTTCTCCAACTTCGGACAAATAAATCACGCACTGCACAACATAGAGGGAGAGAGGGTGAGCACGTGAGCCTAGAACCAGATTCCCGGTCAGTGAACAAGGCTGAGCCTCGGGCTCCTGACCGTGCAGTGGACCTGGTGTTCCCCAGCTCGCGTGTCAGTCTCCCTGACGCCCGTGGACCCTGGAGGCTGCCCCGTGGAGGGAGCCAGGGCACTGAGGAGGGACCCTCAGAAAGGTGCTTTCCCTTAAGCTTTCCCTCCACCTCTCCTGCCCCATGAACACACGTCCACAGCCCATTTTCACAGAACGGAGTCAACAGAGAGAGAAAGGTCCAAAGGCAGAGACACTGAAAATGGCCGTGTTGCACTCAGACTGCAAAGTTATTTCTTCACGAGAAGGTAGAACTCTTACAGATACGGAAATTCAACCTAATTTTTAATTTTTTTCAGTTTCTATGTAAGGATTTTTCATGATGGCTGCTGTTGATGAGAAGGCATTGGGGTGTTTATCACACAGAGTCCCGTGTGTTTGCCACGGGAGAGGCCGCTGACCTACGGACCCCACCAAAGCTGTTACTCAAAGCGGTGAGTGCCCCCTCCTCGTCCAGGAAGAACGACGGGCAGCCTCGGGGCCAGCCTCCTCCGGCAGACCTGACCTGTCCGGGGTGGCGCCCGACTCTCCCTGAACCCTGGGGCTTCGGGTGCGCACCCAAGTCTCTGGGCGACCCGAGGGTGTAAGTCCAGCCCACCAGTGAGTGTCCCCCCAGAGCACCACAAAACCCAAGATGCGAAGGCCCTTCCACCGTGCGTGGGGCTCGCCACCGTGAGGTCGACGTCTGCAGCGTTCACTCTGTTGTTACTGTAGCTAATTCACTGACACAAGAGAAATCTCTCCGGGCGTAAGGGAGCCGTCGGCTTCACGCCTTTCCTATTGGGCCAAAACGTTCCCCGATGCGGACCATCCCTCAGATCGTTTACCTGGACTGACAGCGCAAGAGAACTATCTTCCTTTGTAGAAAACCATCTGAAGCATTCACTGAAGGGCTTTCTGTCTGCTGTGCTCCCTCCTTGGTATTGAAATCTGTACTGTATCCACAGCTGGGGCACTGGACAGGGGATGTGGGTGTGTCTGTCTGTCCAGCACCCCATCCCGAGGGACAGACCCCTCCCCAGTCCTCCCACCGCGCTGGCTCGCCCACCTGTCACTTGCCTTTCACTGATTTACATAGAAAATAAAAGGGTGGATTTATTCTGTGCGACTTTGAGCATTTTGGAGACGGAGAAGGTACATTTTTGTTGTAACAAGCAACTTTATTTCTCCTGTGCCTGGTATTTCTGCCTGAAAGCCCCCTAAAGCCCCCAGTCTGGGGAAGGAGATGCCCTGCTTCACACTTTCCATTTCACGTAACGTTTGAGGGTGCTCCACGGGCATTTCACTGAACTCCTACTACGGAGAACTAAACAGCAGTACAACTGACAGTGAACTTGGGAGCACAAGCCTAGACAAACGTGCTTACCAGGACAAAACCTTGGCAATGATCATTTTTCTCCATGAAAAGTAGAAAAGGCTAGATAAGGACAATGCTGTGCAGACATCTATTTGTGATTCCAAAGGCACGTCTGCTCGGTCTCTGTCTGGGAGGGCGCAGGCGCGTTCCTCCCCCCAGACTCAACAGCGAGAGTCAGCAAGTCCTCCAGTCCCGGGGCCACCAGGGCAAGTCCACGTGGGGCTAGGGGGGTAGGCGGGGTCTCCAAGGAAGGCCGTGCAGTGTCTGCATCCCCTGTGCTCCTCTGCCGTGTGACCAGGTCCTTCCCAGATCCTTCCCTTTGCATCTGGGCTGGCCGTGGACAGGCTTAGACCACAAGACTGCAGGGGAGCGTGGTTGCCAAGACCCACGGGGCCACAGAACAGCTGGGTTCCCCTCCTCCTCCGGCAGCCCTGAGCTCCATATACAGAGCCACGTGGGGAGAGAGGTCCAGCCAGCAACCAGGCTTCAGCCCCCCCGGGTGGGGCCAGGTTTATGGGTGCCAGCCCCAGGGGTTTCAGGCCCCAGCCGATTTCCCACCCAACGCCACATGGAGCAGAAGTACCCAGCTGAACCTCGCCCCAGCTCCTGACCTACAGAATTTTGCACAAATAGAGTGATGATTGCTATTGGAAGTCACCAAATCTATGGGTAGTTTGTCATCCAGTGAAACGGTCGAGTGACCCTCTGTAGCTGGGGTCCCGGCAAGCCTGACAGTGAACGGTGTCGGGGGCGTCCATGCACAGATGGCGGGAGGTGAAGCATGAGGAGCTGGGTCCCCAGCCACACAAAGGTCACGTTCCCTCTGCCAGGCCCACGCCCCAGGAGGCCTCGAAGCTGTCATGGCAGAGACGGCAGACAGGGGTTCGCGCCCTGGGGCCTTAGCCGCAGAGGCTGTCTCCTAAAGCAGCCAGAGATGCTTGAGCGGAACCGAGCACTGAGGTCGGAGATACCGGCACACAGGTTCAGCCTCGCGGAGCCGGAGGAAGGGGCCCGCTGCCGCGCGGAGGTTCAGAACGGGTCTCAGCTTCGGAGCTATGGGTCTGTGCGGATGGGATGGAAAAGCCTGGCTCCCACAGACTGAAGGAATACAGCTGCAAACAGACCCTCGTGTTGCTCGTGAGGATTCCGAGAGCATTCCGTGGGGAAAGAACAGTCATTTTAACAAATGGTGCTAAGACGACAAGAGCTCCCGTGCAATAAAATGATGTTGGATGTTCACCTGGCGCCATATATGAAAATTAACTTAAAGTGATTGATAGGCCTGACCGTAAGTGCTCAAACCACTGGACCCCAGGAGAACACAGAGCCGGAGTCTTCATGCCTTATCTCGGGTGGTGGTTCTTAGGTATGACACCAAAAACACAAGCAGCAAGAGAAAAACAGTTGAACTAAGACCACACCAAAATCCACAATTTTTGTGCTGTGAATGAGGTCATCAGGCAGGTGAAGAGACAGCTCAGAGGCAGGGACAGATGTCAGCAAACCCCACGTTGGATAACAGACGTGAACCTAGAACAGATAACGAACACCCACAAATAAGGACAACTAACCCAACTTAAAAATGGGCACAGGATTCGAAGGGACATTTCTCCAAGGATGCTGGCGTCCCTCCTTCTCTGCAGGGCTCAGACTCCAAGACCCCCAGGGGATGCCCGAGACCACAGGGAGCACCCAACCCCATATGCGCGCTCTTTCCTATACGTGCAGGCCTGTAAGGAAGTTTAATATAGAAGGTTAGACAACAACTGATAAGAAAATAGAAGAACTGTAACAATACATTACGATAAAAGTTATGTGAATATGGTCTCTCTCTGTCTCGAAATATCTGACTGTGCCACACCCACTCTTCTTCCCGTGAGGATGTGAGGTGACAGAACGCCGCGGGAGGACATGGAGAGGAGTCACACGGGCATGTGACGCAGCCGAAGGCTACTGCTGACCTTTTTAGAGTCTGTAATTGAAGTAAAATGGATATGTGATATTAAGTTAGTTTCATGGGGCGCCTGGGTGGTGCAGTTGTTAAGCGTCTGCCTTCGGCTCAGGTCATGATCCCAGGGTCCTGGGATCGAGCCCCACATCAGGCTCCTCTGCTGGGAGCCTGCTTCTTCCTCTCCCACTCCCCCTGCTTGTGTTCCCTCTCTCTGGCTCTCTCTCTCTCTCTGTCAAGTAAATAAATAAAATCTTTAAAATATATATATATATAATCAATCAATCAATCAGTTTCAGGTGCACCACATGCTGATTCCACAACCACACCTCAGAAATGCTCACCACGCTGTGTGTTACGGTGTTAGCAGCTCTAGTCCCTGTGCTGTACTTGTCCTTACTACTGACCGTGCGATGACATCGTCAGAAGGAGGCTCCCCGGCTTCGGGACCACGGCTGACCATGGGTAACTGAAAGCACGGCTGAGGGGGGACCACTGTCCACAGATCAGTCAGCAGGCTCATGAAGAGGTGCTCAACATCAGCAGGGAAATGCAAACCCGAACCACAGTGAGACACCACCTCACTCACAGTCTCGAGAGGGGTACAGTCAAGAAGGCAGATAGACCCAGTGTCGGCGAGATTGTGGAGAAAGGGGACCCTCCTGCATGGCTGCTGGGGACGTAAAATAGTGCCTGAGCCTGGGCTGGGGGTCGGCTGGAGAACGGAGATTAAATGCTGGTTGGTGTGGAATTTATTTTGGGGGGGAAGGGACAGAAATATTCTAAATGCAGGTTATGGCAAGAGTCGTGTGACTCCACGGACATAGTATAAACACGCTCCGTTACGAACTCTAAACAGATGAATTGTATGGTGAAGGGGAGCTGAACGGCCACCCGCGCAGGCCACACTGGCAACGGGATTATTCTGAGCTGAACGCAGCCGAGAAGCAGCAGGTGCAGGAAATAGCTCTGCTCTTCCCCCCATTTGCCTAAAAGCAGGACATAAATTTGTAGAGACAGCCCCACTCTCCCGTCTACGGGGAAGGACAGAGATAAATCACCAGACAGCCCCTTGCAGCCCCGAAACCCAGCACAGGCATCGACACACTGCAAGTAGCTCTCCTGGCCGTGGATTTCCCCATGTATTTGCGACCCCACAGTTTGCAACCCCAGGAAACCCACGTCCTCCCCAAGTCCTGTCACTTCCCCACGATTTACCGTTGTTTTGTGGACGTGCTGTGTAACCTCTCTGGGTGGCTCATCTCTGGGTGCTCCTGGGCACGAACCTCTGCTTGTCCCTCTCTGGTTAATTGGTCTGCTGTCAGTCTAACCGAAGGGCCCAGCCAATGAGCCTAAAATGAGTGGTGGGAAACCCTCAACAGGACGTGAATCACACCTCAGTAAAACAGCTGCAGAAGCAAGCAAGGCCCAGTTGGCCAGGGGAGCCGGCCAGGACTCAGGGGCTGAGCCGGCTCGGGCCTCGCCCTGCCCACACTCCCCAGCTCCCGCCTCCCTCCTCCCTGAGCTGCGGGGCCACAGGACCCAGCCACTGGCACAGCTGCCACATAACACGCAGGACTTTAAAAATGGTTTTAATATAGCAAAAGAAATAAAGGATCTAGATTGCATTTTTTAATTACATGCTTTTCATGATGTGCTTAATCAATTACAATTTTCAATAATCTGACCCCCCAGTAAGAGCAGGTAAGACATGTAGGTGCAATTATAGTTTTGCCTGAGGGTCTAAGATTTTACTAAGTGTGTCTTGGAGAAAAACGTATCTAAATTCAAATTGGAAAGGTCAGCGTGAATTCACAGAAGTAAAGCAAGTACATCTCCCCCATTACGATAGCGGGTCAATGACCACCACGGCGCCTCTGCCTGCCCTCGCTCCTTGTGTCCTTCGGTTTCCGATTCTCTTCTCCCCCCAAGGACCCAGGGCATCTGAGGCCGTGTCTCAAGGCAGAGGGAACTCGGCCTGGAGTAGCTGCTGTCTGGAATGTCAGACGGTCACTAAGGGACAAGGAGCCGGCGTGTAGGGACTCCCCGCGACTGCGCTGAGACGCGGGTCCTCCCTGTGGCTGGTCTAACAATTAAATTAACGTGAGACACATCAACAGGAGAAAAATGAATTCAATTTCGTACGTACACACATACGTACAGAAGCTCCACAAAGACATACACCCAAACAGGTGACCAAAGCAGGCAGCGTTTGTACTTTCTAGACAAAGGAACGGTAAATTTGCGAGGATTTGACAAGACAAAGAGGTTCAGCTGGAGTCATAAATCACAGCCTCCTCGGCCCTAATTATCCCATCTCTGGCGATAGGGCTGCTGCCCCCACCCCAGTGCAGGGAGGGCACCTGTCATGGGAGAGACTGATCTGTGTTGGGGGGGGTGGCGGTGGGGAGGAAGGGGGTCAGAGTGTCCTTCTTGTGCGGGCTGTTTCTCGAGTATCTTTAATTCAAAATAATCATTATGGGCAGGTGGCACATTTCGGGGTCACAGATTCTGAATCCCAACAAGGATTAGAGGTTTATCAAATGTAACATACTGAGAGAAGCACCCCTGGGGTTTGCCCCCTTCCTTGCCCCTGTCCCTCTCCTCCAGCCATGCAGTTCACCCAGTAGTCAGACCAGAACCCTGTCTTCTTGACTCACCTGCACATCCCCCTTCCATCAACAGCTGACGTCTAAAACAATCCCCGGGTTAAATGTGTGCATCTGAGCTGACACCTGCACGGGGCCTCCCTGCTTCTCCCCAGGCTTGCTGGCGTCCTTGGACCCTCGTGCCCGCTTTGGTGCAGGCTGGGGGTCACCTCTGGTCACTGGGGAGACTAGCAGTGGTCGGGGAGATCGCAGGTGTAAATACAGGCCCGACAGCAAACGCTGCCAGGGTGAGTGATGCTGGTGGATGGGCGTGCAGATCGCAGCCTGTTCCTGGTGCGGTGGGAGAACGTTGATGGGGGGGACAGCAAAGGAAGCCACAGCCCAGGGGCACCAGCGCTAGTGCGGGAGCTCGGCGGGGAGCCCGGCGAGGGACGGCTCTGCCTGCAGGATCTGGGGCGGGCCCGGCCCAACAGCTCAGGGCTGCAAACCAAGTGCAGTCTGCAGGTCTGTGTTTGGAACAGTCAGGACCCCCACATGCCGCCCCCACGAGTGGTCCTCGCCAGCAAGGCTGCTCAGCCCAGCCGGGCGCCCAGAGGTGTGAGGAGCCACTTGCGGTGAAAGGAAGCAGGACCGAGAAGGCAGGACAGGAGACGGATGGAGAAAGTTACCTCGGAGGAAACAGGGAGTTCAGAGAACATAGGGCATAAAGCGAAGGCCACAGAGGAGGCAACGTCTTCGACCTGCATCCTCAGAGGCTTTAGAAAACCGCACACCCCCAGGACAAGAGCAGAGCCACGTGAGAAATGAGCCACGTGAGAATGCCCGCGACAAAGCCTCCGGAAATTCAAGGGACGTTTCACAGAACGTGAGCTCATGCGATGGACGGACAAGAACCTTTAGGGAACTCAGCACTCGGGGCGCCTGGCTGGCTCAGTCCCCAGAGCAGACGGCTCTAAATCTCAGGGTTGTGAGTTCAAGCCCCGTGCTGGGTGTGGAGCCTACTTAAAAACGGTCAGGAAACTCAGAACACAGAGAAAGAGGGGACAGACAATATGACAGAAACGGTGAGAGATACGGAGAATCAAACCAGGATGAATCCAGGTACGGAGCCTGAGTAGCAGGAATTGCAGAGACAGACAGAGAAGGAAAGAAAGAGAACAAAGGAAAGAACGTAAGAGAAGGGCAGAGCATCGTCATGTGCATGACAGAGCCCTTGTAAGAGCTGAGGAAAGACAGGCTGTCTGCGCTGAGCATGAATGGGCAAACAGCACCGTGAGGAGCCTTGGGACGGCCATTCCCGGGGCAGCTGTCCACACGCCCAGCGGTTTCCCTCTTAGGTCTGTTCTCAGGGCAGAGCTTCCAGAGCTTCCAACTGCCCGACCTGCCCACCTGAGCCTCGTCCTCGTCCTCGTCCTCGGGTGGCGGAGCCCGCGGATAGCGCAGTGGGACGGCCGTCCAGTTCCCCTGCTGCACTGCAGCCCGGGGCCGTGAGGACGAGCTGGGGGAGGCAGGGAGGCCGTCAGCTCCGACGGACACAGGGCGGCCCATGCAGCGGTGTCTGCGGGGGTCGGTACAGACGGGGAGACGGATCAGATACAGCGCCTCGCTCACGCCACGAGCAGCACGCAAAATGAAAACACATGCAGGACCACACAGACCACGGCGGATAAAGTCTAGAAACAGCATGCTGGGCAAGAAACAAGCTGCAGACCGTTCACACAACGGCTATGATGCCATTCACGTAAAAGTAAAAAATCCACGGTGGACTGTACGGACGACGGTTTACTACTGTGTTTTTAAAGCCGGCAGTGCGACTTCAGAGTGTCTTGGCTGTGACGCGTGGCAGGGCCCCGCTCCACCACCAGGGGACGTGAGCCTCCAGCACCTTGCATATTCTCCCCTGCTGTGCTGGCCGGAGTCCAAAGTCTAGGTGCAACTGTGGGAGGACAAGACGTCCTGCAGAGAGTCAATGACGGGGGTGGTGACTACACGTGAATAAATCATAGAGCAGGATGCATTTGCTCCGTGAGTCTGGAGGGATTTGGACCCAGGAGCGGGGAGCACACATGCTCCATGCCCCGCTGGAGCTGCTGTCTGGCAGAAGTGCCACCCGCGTGAGCGGCCGCTGGAATGGGAAGTGGAGAGAGGCGGGCTCCCTCGTGAAAGGGGACACAGCCCACGTGGCGGGAAGAGCCACCCCGATGAAGCGATGGGCACACTCACAGCTGTCGGACCCAAGGAGCCAACAAGCAACAGGAACAAAGGAACATTCTGGGTGCAGGGAGCTCGGGAGAGGAGCCACCTGAGAAGGTACAGATGAAAATGAGAAATTCATGGGGCGCCCCCTGGCTCAGTCGGTAGAGCATGCGGCTTCTGATCTCGGGGTTGGGCGTTTGAGCCCCACGTTGGGTTTAGAGATTGCTTAAAAATAACATTTTAAAAATAAATAAACAAAATGAGAAATCCGTGACTGCAAATACCAGCAGGGTCACTCAAGAACTACCCATGTCATCTCCATGCACAGGGTCCCGGGAAGCAGGGATGGCCCAGGCTTCATCTTCAGGGTGATGAGGCACCGCTCTGCTTCTCTGAGGTCCCAGCATGGCCCCCACGGGAGTGGCGCGCTCTCTGCACGTCTGAGGATACCGCATTCACCTGCTTGTGTCGCCGTGAGGCTCACGCAAGACAATGTCCTCTATGCCAATACGGAGACTGATTTTTGTACCTTGTGAAAGTATTTCTGCCCTGGGATGCTGCGGATTCTGTGTTTCAGAATTTAGAACATGGACGGCGGGGGCGGGGGGTTGGTGTTCGGATGCCTTTAACAGCCTAGGAAAAATTCATGGTGTTCTGTATTCGAGCTTGTAATGTCATTACTGATGTTTTCTTCCTTCCTTCTTTTCTTTTCTTTTTTCTTTTCTCTTTCTTTCTTTCTCCTGTTCACAGTGACTATTTCAGAATTCAAAACTACAGATTTTATTTTGAAGATTTTATAAAAAATAAGATTGTCTACTTTAATCTAGAAGGTGGAATTTTCAAATGAAATGAGAATACATCATACCTGAGGTCCTCACTGATGTAATAAGATGGGGCGGGGTGGGGGGCTGGGAAGCATGAACGATGAAGTGGTGATTGTCTTACACAGGAAATTTTAAATGATCAACAGAAAACCGAGTGGAAGAAGCAGGGAGTTGGGGAGCAGATATGGCTCCAGCAGATCATAACCGCTAGCTTTTCTGCACATGAGGAACATCCAGTTAGAAAACATCATAAAATTGGGGCGCCTGGGTGGCACAGTCGTTAAGCGTCTGCCTTTGGCTCAGGGCGTGATCCCGGAGTTCTGGGATCGAGCCCCACATCAGGCTCCTCCACTGTGAGCCTGCTTCTCCCTCTCCCACTCCCCTGCTTGTGTTCCCTCTCTCGCTGGCTGTCTCTCTCTCTCTGTCAAATTAATAAATAAAATCTTAAAAAAAAAAAAAAAGAAAACATCATAAAATTATCCTAACAAAAACTATGAAAAACTTAAGAAATGTGATCGGTAAATGCAACCCATCCTAAGCCTAATGGAACTTGAAAAGTGAATTCTTAAATTCTCCAAATACATAAAATTCACCAAGACAATTTTGCAGGAGAGGAGGCAGGAGAGCGCGCCGTCCTCACATGTGCTTTGAGGTGAAGATAGTTAGTGTGGCCCTGGCGCCACCGGACACAGCCTGACTGTGGGAATTTTGCACATGACCAAGGTCAAGGTCCAGAAATGGAGAGAAAGAACGTTACTCTGTAAATGGTGTGAGACGGCTGTCTGTTTCCACAGAGAAACGGGGATTCTTCTCAGGTCAACAATCACATATTCTTCAAACATATATATTTTTTTTATTGATTAAGAACCTACAGGTAAAAAAGGAGAATTATAAAGTCCTAGAAGAAACCAGAGGAGACTATTATGATTGTCAGGTGGGGAAGTACCTGCTGTGGACTGAGTGTCCCCCCCAAATTCATACATGGAAGCCTAGCCCCCAGGGTGATGGTGTTTGCAGGTGGGGCCTTTGGGAGGTGAGGTCAGGAGGGTCTGCCCAGGAATGGGATCAGTGCCATCATAAAAGGACCCCCGAGAGCCCCCTGGCTCCATCAGCCACGTGTGAGGACACATGAGAAGACAGCCCCCTAGGAACCAGGAGTGGGCTCTGTCCAGACACCCAGTCTGCTGGAGCCTTGACCTTGGACTTCCAGCCCCTTGACCTGGGAGGAATGAACGTGTGCTGTTTATAAGCCCCCCCGCCCACCCCGGTCGGTGGCATTTTGTTACAGCAGCTGGAATAGACTAAGACAAAGCACTTACAATTAGGTATGAAATACAGAAGGTGCAAAGAACATAAATGGATGGGGCGCCCAGCTGGCTTAGTCGGCAGAACATGCGACTCTTGGTCTCAGGGTCATGAGTTCCAGCCCCATGTTGGGTGTAGAGATTACTTAAAAATAAAATCTTTTTTAAAAAAGAAAGAGACTAAATGGAGGGATTTGGCTGTATTAAAATTTAAGCTTTTATATAGCAAGACACCATAAAAATTTAAGCAAATAATGCACAAAAATATTTTTAACATAAAAAGTACACCAACCCAGGGCGCCTGGGTGGCGCAGTGGTTAAGCGTCTGCCTTTGGCTCAGGGCGTGATCCCGGCGTTCTGGGATCGAGCCCCACATCAGGCTCTTCCGCTATGAGCCTGCTTCTTCCTCTCCCACTCCCCGTGCTTGTGTTCCCTCTCTCGCTGGCTGTCTCTATCTCTGTCAAATAAATAAATAAAATCTTTAAAAAAAAAAAAAGTACACCAACCCAGTGTGTGTTTGTGGGCGGTGGGGGGGCACAAAGGATATGCGTGGATGGTTTATGTAAGCGAAAAATACAGATGATTAATTAAAATGCTCTCCTTTAGTAGGAATCAGAGAAATGTAAATTTAACAGTGAGAGCATGTAAGCTTATCACATGGGCATCGATACTGAAGTTAATAACATCCAGTGAATGGCAAGGAAGACCTATTTTTTAATTTTAATTGTAGAAAGAGAGAGCACGAGTATGAACAGGGGGAGGGGCAGAGGGAGAGAGAGAATGTCAAGCAGACTCCATGCCCAGCATGGAGCCCGACTTGGGGCTCAATCTCACGACCCTGAGATCATGACCCGAGCCCAAGCAAGGGTTGATGCTCAACTGACTGAGCCACCCAGGAGCCCCGGGAAGACCTGTTCTTATGCGTGTTTGGTAGGAGATCGGTAGAGGAGGTCTACAGGATGGTCCCGATCTATCAACGCTTAATGTGGACTTCCTGATGGCAATGCCGTTTCTAAAAAGGGTGTCCTACAGAAACACTGAGGTATACGTGGATGTTTCTGGAAGGAATATTCATCACAATAAAAGCCGGAAGCACCCCAAGTATCCATCAGAAGGGGATTTAAGTAGAAAACTATGTAGTGGTTACAGAGAATATGAGGAATTCCAGCTCAGGACAGCAGAGCAACGAGTCGTGTCTCGAGTGACGCCTGCGGCTTCTTCACCCCAGGCTTCCTGCCCACACGCCCTAATGTGACCTGTGCTGGTGGCCGGTGGGCCCCCGTGCTCCTGCACAAAGTTCACCGGACAGACCCCTGGGGGGACATGACCTCCATCCAAAACAACAGTGCAAAATTCACTGGCTACGGAAAAAAGAACCAACAGTTTACAAGAGAAATACTTCTATAAACGAAGGGCTGGGCCAGGTGGGAGGGAATAATTTGGGGAACCACATACAAGTCAGAAAGTCTCTAACACACCTGGAGAGATTATGATTCGTCCCCACGAAATGCATCTGGCGAAACGGGGATTTGGTGCTGAACAGGGACAGAGATTCGGTGGTGCCCGAGGCGGATTGGGGGGGGGGGTGCTGTGGCGTGTGAACACGCTTACTGCCCAGCACCGCACACGTGAAAACGGTTAGGATGGCATTGCATTACTGCATTTTGCAGTAGAAGAATAAAACCAAGACACTATGAGAAATGAAAATCCAAAGACAACGGCTCTGACCGGTTTCTGGGCACCGGGCTTTTTGCTGCTGGTGGCAGCACAGCTGATGCGGTGGACGGTGCTGTTTGACTTCTGGGAAAGCAGGAAAGGGGCACACACCCTGCAGGTGTGGCCGCAGACCAACAGCTGTCCTGGGACCGGTGGGAAGGCAGGCGGGACCCTGGAGGCCTGACCCCGACGGTGCTGTCTGGTGACGCGATATGACCCCTCTGTGTGCCCGGCCGCACCTGGCAGAGACTTGCGGAGTGCAAGATCAGGCTCCGTGACACCCAGCACAGCACCACCAGCACTCGTCACCCTGTACACCTAACGAAGAAAAACAGAAGCCTTCCCTGGGAACGGGTGACCCGGCGGCACCTTCCATCGGGGACCTCGGAGGGGAAGGCGTAGGGATGACGCCCCAGCCCCCGAGGTAACAAAGCCAAGCCGCCCCGTGTGGGTTCGTGTGCGTCAGCCCATTGGAAAGCCGGCCTCAGGGCATGAGTGCCCGTGGCAGGTGACAGATCTCCCCTGCTCCTCGAGGCGGAAGCTGGCGTGCCTCAGCCGTCGGGAGAGGCATTAACCCCATGCCAAGAGCAACGTGTCCCTTTATTCCTGGCAGTCGACAGTATCACTTATTCCAGGGACACAGGAAACGAAAGAACTGAAGAAAGTGCTCAGCTATCGATGGCGCGTCCTGGAGGACGGAACAAGAGTTCAGCCGCCAGCCCTCCTCTTGCCTTTTCGCGATCAGAAACTTGGGCCTGGGAAGCTAATATTTATCACTAATTTAGCGACTCATCCAAGAATGTAAATCCTTGCTCAGCAGTGTGGAGAAGGAAAAATACTTTTCCTTTACCCCTGAGCCCCTGGCTGAGACCCTCCCCTGTAATATGACAGATAAGCAGGAGAGAAACAAGTGTATTCACATGCGAACCTCCCATACACACGGGACAGACCCAGCTCCCGATGGCCCAAGCCACCACCTCAAATACCATCAAGGCAGATGTTGGGCGGGGGGCCGGTTATGGGGGGAGCCCAGTGCAGCAAGGAAAACGGGGCTTGAAGTCAGTGCCATCCCCACTGATACGATTCTCCTGTGGTTTGGAGCCATCGTCTTCCAGGTGCAGAGAGGGAGACCGACAGTGGAGATTTCCTTCACAAATGTCCCTCACAAAGGGACTCCTACCCTCTTTTCAGAGCTACTCCTGCCTCTGCTGTTTCTCAAGATACCAAGCGGTATCTTTTGGGCTGGCATATTCTGCTATCCTTCAGAAAGCTCTAGTATCTAGAGGAAAAATGAATAATCCCGGTATTTTCCCCAAAGATCTACAAATTCACTGTCACCTCAAAAAGAAAATCTAGGGGCACCTGGCTGGCTGCCTTGGGGGAGCAATCTTGATCTTGGGTCATGAGTCTGGGCCCCACGTCAGGTGTGGAGATTACTTAAAATCTTTACAAAGAAAATCTAGGTGCTTGTGTGTGTTAAATAACAAATCCAACTGAAAGATCAAACTGGCTTTAATAAACAATCCGTGAATCAGGCAGCGAGTGGAGGGGAGCTTGGTGGGGCTGCGGAGGAGAAAAGGGTTTTACAGGCAGAGAGGGAGAGGAAAGGGGGAAATTATTATTAGCAAGGAATGCACTGTTCTAGGCCAGCTCCCCCCCCCCCCCCCCCCCCCCCGCCCCCAGGGACTTCCCAGGAAGCTCAGGACAGGTTGCATCTGCCACCAGCTTAGATATTAAGTCTTGGGTTGCTGATGGGAGGCTCTTGACATAATGGACTCCATTCTGGGCCTGAGGTTTTCTTCTTAACAACTGTAGTTTGTTTTTTGGGTTTTTTTTTTTTTTTAACCAAGCTGGTATTTATAGTTCTGTTTCCCCATTGAACAAAGGCTGTGGTTTTAAGGCCACTGCAGCCTCCCCGCCCCCACCCCACACGCCACTATGTCCCCTTTCTCTTGACTTTCCTTGACAGCTGGGCCCTTGCCTCTAAGCTCCGGGCCAAGAAGAAATCACAGTCTAGAAAGATGATCGAAAATGTGAGTTCACAATTTTATACTTCTCTACTCTGGGTTTTACAGAGAACTTTTTATTTTATTTTTTTAAGATTTTATTTATTTATTTGACAGAGAGAGTCACAGTGAGACAGGGAACACAAGCAGGGGGAGTGGGAGAGGAGAGCAGGGAGCCCGATGTGGGGCTCAATCCCAGGACCCTGGGATCACGCCCCGAGCCAAAGGCAGACGCTTAACGACTGAGCCACCCAGGTGCCCCTACGGAGAACTTTTTAAACCATAATGTATGCTGTGTCCGTGTCACCAGCTAGACCCCAGGACTGACTTCTGCGAATCACCTGCTTGTACCCCACCCCCATCTTCGTCCCACACTTTCCTGAAGCTCTTGGTCCCACTTACCTCTCACGTCAGGGAAAGGACCGCCAGGCACAGCAGCCTGCGTGGAAACAGAAACCACCCCTCAGGCAGTAACGCCTGCTCCTGGGGAAGAGCTCTGGCGCCCAGACCACTCAGACCCCTTAGAGCGTAATCCCCACCCCGCCTGTGCAGGTGGAGCACGCAGCGACCCACGGGGTGACGACAGTTACCGCTACCTCGTTATGACACTAGAATCCTCGCCCCAGGAGGAGCTCGAGCCTCATTTACACGTGCAGGTGCACACGTGACCTGCGGCCCGCCTCTGCTCAGGATGACAACGCTTCCCTGTCTGAACGCTCATTCGAATCCTAAATAAAAGGAACCCATCCAGCCTTGCTCAGGCGTGGCAGCTTGGGCCGCTCTTGCCTGTGATCCCCTTATTTGCAGTAAATAGTGTTCTTTGTGCGACAGCTCACTTGGTGTGGTTTCCATCTGTCACTCAGCAAGGAGCGGACTCGCGTGGTGTCCGTGACACTGGATTGTAGTAACATGCGGATTCCCTTTTCCTAAAAATCGTAGTTGACATCCAGGAGCGTTTAGCTGTAGACATCACATGTTCCCTCCACAGTGGTCCTCGAGCCTAACTTGGTGCTTCCTTCAGAAGTGAGGCCAACAGTGTAGCGAGACCAGCAGCTCTCGCGGGGAGAGGTGCATCAGCACAGTGAGCAGCGGCCACGAACCTTTCGGGAAGAATGACCCGCGGCACCTTCGTATTTTCTGGGTGTGTCCAGGGTATCTGTCCCTGCATGGCTGGCATGCTGTCTCTGCACGTGCGGGGTGAAAACCAAGTTCAGTATCTGCTTCAGCAGTGCTAACATAGCCTATCTGACTAACTGGCGTGTTTCCTTAACGGTGTGATGTTTCTGATGGTGACGTGTACAAGTGATAGCTGACACGGGAACAAGGGCAGAAAGAAATTATTCAATTTCCTTACTCCCTACAGTCCACTGACAAGTCCTTGAAACAGGCAGAGTGACATTCCTCCAGGGACTCAAGGCCTCCATGTTGACACTTTGCTAAAGGGCAACAGGCAATCCTGGCCTGACCCCCTCCCCAGGGTCCTGTAAGTCTACTTTAACCTATAAAAATTCTTTTAGAAATTTCCTTTATCTCTACCCTCCCCCCCCCCCCCCCCCCCCCCGCAACATACATTTTGGCAATCATCCCCCAGGCATATGGCCCACCGATCTACATCCATCTGAAGGGCCTCATAACTAAGGTTTTATTAGACGGTAATAATTGACCTTTTTCCAACAATAGCTCAAGGTCCTGGAAATCTTGCTTCCAAATTCCTTAGAGACTTACAAGATCCCTAACCCCCTCCCAACTTGAAAGTATATAATGGGCCGGTGCAGCTCCTTCTGCCCCCGGGGTCCTGTCCCTGTGCTTTAATAAAATCACCTTTTTGCACCAAAGACGTCTCAAGAATTCTCTTTTGACCATTTGCTCCGAACCCCAACATTTCTACATCAATAGTGACGTATTCCTACCCGATTTGTTTGTTCATGAATCAACCTGGTTCTTATTTCCTTGTTTCTTTGCAGAAAATGTTGTTAAACAAAATAAGTAAATGAAGGGGGCGCAGATGAGCACCCCAGGTATTAACCAGGAAAGCAGGCCGCGGTGGAGGGAGGCCCATGTGCGAGCTCTAGGGACGTGCCCCCAACACCAGAGGCCGATGGATGGCAGGGCAAGGCCATTCAGGTCTGAGGAAGAAGCAAACCCTTCCTCACTGACCATGGCGGCTGCCTCCTGCGGGCCGCGTGGGCTGCACCTTGGTCTCCGGTGCTCAGGGAGCAAAAAGGAAGCAATCCGGGGGTGAAGCCCCCTCTTCCCACCAAACACAGAACCCCCCTGCTCCCCAGTGTCACGCTGGCTACAGTCTGGTCGTCGTAGGAATAAAACAAGAAGAAACAAGCTAACGGAAACCTGGCACTTGCTCAAAGGGCGAGGAGAGAGGTCGGGGCCAGCTGCAAGGGCACTGGGGTGTGTGGCGACGCAGGGTGGGGCGGGAGGATGGAGAGGCCCCCGGGGGTGCCGTGCAGGTGGTGGGGCTGCGGCTAAGCCGGCCGGGCTGCGGGCCCGCGGGCGCTCATACCTCAGGGGGAGAGGCCGCACCGCCTCAGCAGGATTCTCGGCGGGCGAAGGCTGTCCTCAGGGCCGAGGCCGGGAGTCCGCCTGGAGTTCGGGCGAGAAGGGCCCCTGCGAAGCAGCAGGTGTGACGGGGCAGCTGGCGCGTGCCTGTGCACGTGCGCCCGTGTGTGCGTGCGCCGTGCGTGCGTGCGTGCGTGCGAGAGGCAGGCACGGCCTATCTTTAGAGGGCGCGGCCCTCCGCCTCTGGCCGGGGTCCCTCCTCTGCGTCCGGGATGTGAAACAGCGAAGACTCGCCCGGCGGGTGTTTGGAAGCGCGGCCTAACCTGCTCCAGGGACAAACCCGCCTGAGACACGCACGAGGCGAGACAGGGGTGGGGGGCGGCGGGCCGCACACGCTTCGCTCGTTCCCACCGCGGGAGGCCGCGCAGGGTCCTGTGGGGCGTGCACGCTGAGCCCCTAGGGCGGCCCTCGCCCCTCGCCCTCCAGCACGTCCTGAGCACTTGCTCTGCGCCGCCCGGGGTCCCGCGGGACGGGGCAGGGCTGCGGGAAAGCAGACCGGGCAGGGGGGGAAGGGCACCTCGGACAAGCCCCCGCCCCCCCCGCGCTGACTTCCCTGCTTCCTTTGGGTCGCAGGGTAAGTCCGCCCGCCGCTGGGTTTAACCCGTGCCTGCCCGCGCCCGGCCGGGCGCAGGAGTTGGGGTCGGCGTGTGCACGGGCACAGGGCGGCCCCGCGAGCTTCCGGCGCCTCCTCTCGGCTGCTGCTCTCCGGCAGTCACCCCGGAGGAGGGGGCCAGCCCCGCGGGAGGAAGGCGTTAGCTCTCGCCGGTTCCGCCGGGCTCGCTCACTGCGCGGCGCGCCACACGTGCACAGGAGCCGGACCAGCAGGAGACAAGGGCACAGGTATCCGGCGTGCGGCTCGCAGACGCCGACACTGCAACGGGGGGCCGGCGGGGCGTCCTAACACGCACCGGTCCACCTGCGGGGAGGGCCTGGGGCTCAGGAACAGCTGTCCGCGCTTCCGTGCGGCTGTGGGAGCGGCTTTGTCATGCAGACTTTCCTCCTGCCGTCTCCGGAGACACCTTCACAAGTGCAGATTGGCCTCCTGCTTTCAGGCAGCTGCGGGGGGAGGGGGCCGAGAGCCTTGTTTGGCATCCGCTGTGTCTCAGTTGTCTTTAGCTCAAAATAGTCCTTATGCCGAAGTGGCCTCCTTGAGGGCGGTGTGCTGATTCCCTACAGCCCTTCATAATCCCAAATTTTGCATGGTGGCCAAGTACACGGCAGCACAGTCAGACAGTCGTGGTAAGAGGGATCTGTGTGGCACCGGGTCGGCTGAGTTTCAGATGCCGCTGTCTGTCGCTCCTGGCTGAGGAGCTGCGCTCCGGAAATCCGGAAATCTCTGCATTCACTCATTACTCAACAGAGCCGCTCACTGTGCGTGCCCCGAAGGCCCGTGTAAAAATAAACTGTTAGCAGGTGTGAAATCCTTAGCACATCACCGCACACGGTAAGCGCTCTATAAATGCCGGCGTCTATTAACTACAAGAAGACTTCAGCAATAATCTGCAGCCACAGGAACCCTGTGAATTTGGGGTGAGTGTCTGCCTTTAATGGATTATATGTGGGTGAGGAGACTCCAATCCCGCTAACAGAAGCCACACACTTCCGTTGGTCCCAGACAGAAAGCTGCGGGTGAGGAAAACATCGCACAAACAGAAGTGAGAAGGAAGGGTGAGGACAGAGAAAAGAACTTCAAAGAAATGAGTAAAATTAAAAGTAAAGTTTGCTTCATTTGCAAAGTTGCTGATCAGGGTTAGCATGAGAGCTAGCATGAGAGGCATTTTGGAAGAAGCTAGTGTTTCAGAGAATGGAGTGTTTCTCCGCTCTAAGAGGACCATCCAGTGGGAGGCTGCATGGGGCAGTTTGTGGAAATCTACGTACCTAATTCGTAATTTTGTTGTCAATCTACAACTGCTCTGAAACAAACCAAGTCAGCTTTTATAGATGTACTGAGGGCGTAGAAGGAGACACTTTACAGTAGAGAGATCGGCTCATAGTTCTAATGAAATTGCTTCTTTGCAACGAAACATTCCATCAAACAGCACTTTTACAAATCCCGGTGTTGGTGCCAACAAGATGTGCGCGGGTCAGAAACATCTTCCTTGGAAAGGCCGTACGTTACGGTGTCTGTGTGGGAAGAGGGGTCTCTTGAACCTATGATAATCATTTCATAAAATATGTGAATCAGGCCATCACGCTGCATGCCTTAAATGTGAACAGTGAGGTACGTCAATGATTTCTCAATAAAACTGGAAAAATAAAATAACAGGATGATCCGTAACTAGCACAAAGGAGGCTCGACCGGCACTGATGCTTTTGTATGCAGCTCCCCTGACAAAACAGGATGCAGATGGGCAGAAGGCAGTGTTTCGAGAAAACTTTAACAAGAAGAAAGACAAAGATGTCGTGAACCACGTGCAGAACGGCCCTCTGAGTGTCGTGTGCCTGACACCTGCGAGGCCACCGTCACTCTTGGTCACCCTCTGGAGGTGCTGGTTTCATCGTCCTTGGCGGGTCTGGGTGTCGGGCCAGGCAGGGAGCACGTGGGCACCCACTGTAAGGACACATGACTCTGGTCACTGACGATCCAGATGCAGGGAGAGGAGGCGGAGAAGACAAGCACATTGAAAACCCTCCCTGGGGTTTCCCGCTCCCGTGGGTAGATTGTTCCAGATTTCTCTGCGGTGGAGAGCAGACTCGCTGTTACAGAATGTATGAATGAGGTAAGTGGCACCACTTAGCTTGTGTGAAGAGACATTTCTTAAGGATGGGACCACCTTCCACGGCGGCACTATGAGCTTCTTTCTTATCAGTCCTTCCATTAGACTCGAGAACACGATATTTGCTCCCGTGAAAAGGCCAAGTGCCTGACCACTGCTGCTGACGGTCACCTGTCCCCAGAGGACGATGCAAGCCTCTTGCTCAGAGTGCTCCACAGCAGCCAAGAAAGCCCTTTAGAGTCCGGCGAGCCATGGGAAACAGCCCCATCTACCAGTCCAACCGCGGCCACGCTGACAACGCTCTGGGTGATGCAGACGCATTCAGCATTTGGAGCCCAACAGCCGGGAGCCTGCGGTCCTTTTCCACAAGCTCTCACCCAACACAAGGCCAGCCGGGCGGGGCGCTGGTTGCTGGGAGCACAGCCCTGGACCACCTGCTATCCCTTGCCACCGGCCCTATGGTGCCAAACCTCAGGGCAGAGACCGAGCTCGTCCCTCTGGGACAGGATGCTGTCCTGCCAGCAGGGTGGTGCAGCTGCGGTGTGGGAGAATGTCAGTGCAGCCCCTCGTCCTGGCGAAGCAGCGGGTGAGGCTGTATGTCGGCAGATGCAGGAGGGACAGGCCGTACCAGCCAGGGCCCCAGCTCCACCACACGGGGCACCCAGGCTGGCAGGGGGGCCAACACAGACTGAACAGAAGAGGCTTCGTGGTCCTGAGAAATTCGGGAAGAGACATCCTCCTTCCCCTTTTCTTTCAGAATGTCTCTGTCTATTCTTTTTAAATGTATGAAAGTCTTGGGAGGGGGTGGGCCCGACTGGTCACCTGACTCCAGATGGCAAATCTCCCCAAAGCGCAGCCTGTCTGCAGTTTCCTTCTGTCTCTGCAGCACCCTTAGTGGGTGCCTGATGGTCCTCACGTCCGGGGTTAATGCTCATCTGATAACAACGTTGTTTCCTTTCTCTTCTATCCTTACGGAGCGATTTTCTGGGACGCGAGAGGATTTTGTTTGCAACTGTATCTCCCCACCCCTGGCCCCAGACAACCCCCAGCGCACCTGCCCCAGAGCACCTGCCCAGGGTGCACACTCTGCGTCCTCCCTGAGGCACCAGGGGTGCTCCAGCGGGAGCCCAGGCCCTTCACCCACAATCGGAATTTCTGGGCTAGGGCTGGGAAATCAACATGTTTTGTTTTGTTCTTAACTTCCCAGGAGATTCCTGCAGAGATTCCACTCTGGGAGACAAACAAACTCTAGCAGGACTTGGAGACTGCAGCAGAGCCGTAAAGGAGCCGGGTCTCTAGACTGCCTTCTATTTGGGGAATAGTAAGTTGCCATGAATTTAATTTCACTTAAGTTAGCTCACCATGAAAAACCCAAGAAAGCTGTCCTAAGGAAGCGCAAGGAATCGGGGTCCCTGGCTGGGTCTGAAAAGTAAGCTGACAAAGACAGGTGACACCGATGGGCAGAGAAAAGCAGACAAATGGATTTACTGTAAGTTTCACAGGCAGGGGAACCTGCGTAAGGAAATGAAGACCCAAGGGAACAGTTAAACATGAGTGTTTTCATGCGAGGTTTGCTGAAGAGTGGGCAGTCGTGGGCAACAGGGCAGGACAGGGATGTGAGATCACCTCTTGTGTGAGGGGCTTATGCCCAGGTTCAGGGGGAGGGGGCCAGAGAACTCTTCCAGCACCTGCCATTTCTCAAATCCCTTCAGCTTAAAATATTCACTATGATAAGGTGCCAAGATGCCCCGAATCCCACAAGAAGGAATCATTAGTCTGAGCTTTATAAGGAAAACTCTTAACCGTGAGTCAGATTTTTTCCTAACATCTCATAGCTTAGAAAATCCAATCCAACCTTCTTAAGACCATGGCCCTGTTAAAGAAAAAATTATTCTGACACTTGTTGAAACAGGACAGTGGGGATCGGTGTGCAGACTGTCAGACGTGGACATCGAGTGCAGCAAAGATGCTGGAAATGTGTAGCCACCTGTCATGGTCATGTTGGGCTGGTTTAGCCAGAATCCCCTCCTGGTGGGTCGGTCTTGCTATATCCCAAATGTTCTTTAATACACTAGATTTTAAAACATTATGTAACTGTCGCTATGATTAGATTGTCAACTATCTGTGGAAGAGACCGAGCATGGTGCCTGGACCCCGAGTAGTTTCTCAAACGTAGTTAATCTTAACATGAAGACATACATTTCTTTCAAATAAAATAAAAGCCAAAAAAAAAAAAAGAAGAAGAAGGAAAAGAAAATAAAAGAAAAAGGAAAGAAAAAGAAAAAAGAAGTAAATTTAGACTATAGTTGGCAAAACTAAACTCGGGGACTCCCCACGGAGTCACCCCTCGGGTCCCGAGGTCTCTCGCCAGCCGGCCTTCTTCTCTGCACCTTTCAGAGTCTTGTCATGTCTGTTTCACGTACAACATCCAGTGGTTTGTGTTGTACTTAGTGGGAGGGACGGGGAAACCACCATGACTCATCCATAGTGAAGTAGATCATTTGAATAGCTACGGATCTTCAAAAAAAAAACAAAAACGGAGGCCATAATTTAAAACTCTCAAAAAAGAAATATTTAGGGCCAGATGTTTCCATTGGAACCTTCTACCAAATGTTTAGAGAATTAACCCCAATTGTACACAATCTGTTCCAGAAAATAGCTGAGGTGGGAACACCTCCCAAATCATTTTATGAGGTTAGTATTACCTCGATACTATAACCAGACAAAGAAAATACAAACGAACAAATAAAAAACCACAGACTGATATCCCTCATGAGTAGAGGTGCAAAAATCCTTAGAATATTAGCAAATAGAATTCTACAAGGTATTTAAAATTGCACACCACGACCTGTAGAGTTGGTTCTAGGGACGCAAGACTGGTTCAATGTTTGAAAAGCAATCAGTGTAATCCATTAAACTAACATCATAAAGAGGAAAAAAATCACCCGATCATGTCAAGCAGAAAAAGCTTCTGACAGAATTCAAGGCCCGTTAATGATAACTCTGCTGGAGGGCGTGTGGAACGGAGCAAGCCATTTCTGCGGTTCCTCAGCGTGGTACACCCAGCGTTACTATGTGACCTGGCCGCTTCACTCCTAGGCACCAACTGGGAGAAACACACACGTGGGACGATACAGAAACTCGGACACAAGTGCTCATAGCAGCATTCTTTGTAACAGCCCCCCCAATAGAATAACCCAAATGTCCATCAACTGATGAATGAATAAACAGAATGTGATCTATACACTGAACTTATTGACGAGATGCTTCGAAAGATCTTACGTACATAAAAACACACCTGCTGTTGGAACGGGCTCTGCGGAATCTTCGACCGTACCTTATCCCTTTGTTTGCTTGACAGCAGAGGATGAGAAGCCAGGTAATTTTCAATTTTCTTTTCTTTTTTTTTTGTTTTATTTATTTATTTGGCAGGGAGAGAGAGAGCGCACATGCTCACACAAGCAGGGAGAGGGACAGGCAGAGGGAGAAGCAGACTCCCCGCTGAGCGGGGTGCCCAATGCAGGACTCGATCCCAGGACCCTGGGATCAGGACCTGAGCCGAAGGCAAATGCTTCACTGACTGAGCCACCCAGGCACCCCGATTTTCAATTTTCTACCACAAATGAACTGCCCCCTGGTTCAGTTAAAATGCTATATATGAGTGACTGACACATTTTCTGCACCCAAGTGGGAAGTGGGCTGTCTGGCTACCCTCACCGTCTGCCATGACGAAATGCAGCAACACCTGCAGCCCAGTGCTGGGCTCACTCTAGGATAGGGGTGCCTGGCTGGCTCAGTCAGTGGGACAGCGACTCTTGATCTCCATGTTGTGAGTTTGAGCCCCATGTTGGGTTTAGAGATTACTTAAAAATCTTAAAAAATAAAAAGCTTTACTAGTAAGAATAGTTTTACATGAAAACCAAAGTAAGACCAACAAAGAGGAGGATCTTTTGCCAAATGGGGTAAAATGAGTATGGGATCAAAAATCCTATGGTAATGAGGATTTTGCAGTAATTGTTCTAGGCTAAAGGCAAGCTAAACAGCACAGCATGTGTTCATGCCATGGCTACGGCTGTTATTTAACTCAAATGCCACTGGCTTTTATTTAAACTAGAGTGTGGATTTTATTGCTCTTAAGTTTGTTTCCTGGAGCAGCACACAGCATGTGTATGAAGCACCAGGAGAGAAGTTTAAAAGGAAACACGTGCCTCAGTAGGGTGAGTGGGTCCCCCAGGAGCCCCACACTCACTCAGCATGACGGTCCTGGGGGACCTGCCACGGATAGGCCACAAAGGGAGTGTTCTCCTTCTAGTCAGAGTGTGGTAATGGGCACAGAATCTACCCCCTGCCTCACCCAACCAAAAACATACCCAATAGTGGGCACAGAATCTACCCCCTGCCTCACCCAACCAAAAACATACCCAATAGAGGAAAGCATCTGAGCAGCCAGTGGGCAGCAGGCAGGCAAGACAGCGGCCCCTGGATTACTGCCTGGAGAGCTTGCTGGCTGCGGCTGGAGGCTCCGCTGAGGGTGGGGTGGCCAGAGAGGGCCGGGCTTCACAGCAGAGCGGGCCTCTGAGGACAGATCACAGATGGCTCCAGGAATCTGTCTGCAGAGACCTGACTAGGTTCTGCAAAGTGTGAGTGCCTGCGGGGACGAAGGCCAGAGAGAGATCAGCCTGGTGGCGCAATCCCCAGGCTCGCACAGGCCAGGGCTAATTCACGGTCCACCGGCCAGGCTGGAAAGACTCCCAAGAAACCATTTGTTGAGAAAGGTACTCAGAAGGGTATTTGGTCTTGGTGAGAGGGACTGGCTCCCACCAGAGTAAACAAGTCTCAGAGGACTCAAACCCTTTCCACCACCTTCAGGGTGCACCCCAGAAAAAGCTAAGAATATTTAAAGGGATACTCAAAAATCCCGCACCCAAGGACATAGTTACCACATCTGTCAAGCAATAAAATATTACCAAATATGCAAAGAAGCCGGAAATGATAACTCACCATTAGTAGAAAGATCGATCAGTAGAGACAGATGCAGAAGGACCCCAACGCGAGGACCAGTGGACACGGACTTTGCAGCAGCTCTGATAAATCTACTCCAGGTGTGCAGGAAGAACCGCGAAATGCATGGGTACGAACGAGATCTAGAACAAGGGGCCCAAACAGAAAGACCTTCACGAAATAAAAACACAACATCTAGCGTGAAAATGACCGGATGATTCACGGCACCTTAGACGACGTGGAAGAAGAGTGACGGCCGAGCAAAACCGTCCACGATGCGACCCCACCAGTGAGCTGCGGGCCCTGAAAGCGGCCCAGTAATTTTGTGATGTGAGCCCAGAAGTATGGGGGGAGGGGACTGGACGAACCCTATAAACCCAGGGCTCAAACACGCAAGAACAAAAAACAGAACTCAGCGACCCCCCGCAGAAGGAACATGGAGAAAGTGACTCCAAGCCATGTTATAATAACGTTGCTTTTAAAGAGAACGATGAGGGAAAATCTCCCACTGAGAGAACATTGCCACATTGGGGGCAGACAGGCCAACATGGCAGGGCGGCCGGGGTGGGTGGGTCCTGGGACCCTGGGCCTGGAGGGCCTGCCTGTCCTCCTATGTCCTCTGGGGCCCAGCTCACAGAGGCTCCTGTGAGGGGCAAGGATGCTGCTGACTCTGGGCCTCCGAGGGGCATCAGAACCCCTGTGGCCCCTCCTGGGCTCCCTCCACGAGCCCCTCCCAGACTGGGGAGGTGCGCTCGCTCGGAAGGGGTGGGGGAGGCTCCAGGCCCCGGTCTGTGAAATACTCTGCCAGCGGGCGGGAACACAGGACAATAGACATTTGTTAGATTTTAATATTGTGTGAACGGGCGTCCTGGGATAAAAGTGAGTGTCCCAAAGGCGGTTGATGTGAGAGCTTCTGTTCGTCCTGATAGCGGCAGGGGAGGTGGCCTCTTAGGGGAAGGAAGGATGACTGGGCCCTTGGAAGAAAAGATGGGACATGTAATACCGTTAGAAACAAAACGACCGCGGCCTGGATGGTGTCCCCAAACCACAGCTTAACACCCAAACAACGGCAGTTTCCACCTCCCCTAGAAATGCAGTCTGACCGGCCAGTCTGGAACCTTCTTTGGGGCAGCAGTGAGGAGATCTGCCAGTGGGGCCCTCGCCACCCCCAAGGGAAGGTGAGGGGCTCTGCCCTGTAAGACCCCTGCCCTTCCCCCTCAGGGAAGGTGACCTTGCCTGGAACAGCCGTTTCTGCTTTTGCTAATTGTCCTGCCCCCTTCTGCCTATAAAATGCTTGCATTCCTAGAGCTCCTGCAGAGTCCCATTTACCTGCTGGGTGGTCTGCTGCCCTGTTAATGAGCCGAAGGAGAAAGCCAAGAAGACCTGCAGATTTACTGGGCTGCATTTTTGTTCTTTAACAACAGTTTGGGACAACGTCTGTCTGGGTGTGGTGGTGGCTTCTAGTCTCTTCTTCTCTGATAAGAGCCAGTCTTCCCTGGTGCGTGGAACCCTCAGGATGGACCACAGCTGAGCTGCTCTGAGACCCTGTCTTCAGCAGATGAGGGGACTTCAGAGAACCTCTCCTGGCATTTGCTCTTTTCAAGAGCCTTGACTCAAAATAATATGCTAAAGAGGCTTATTTCTGGGTGGCGTGTCTGGAACTCCTTCAGGAAACCTTAGAATATGTGCGTGCAGAGTGGGGGCCTCAGGAGGTACAGAATCCAAGAAATGTCACTGAAATATCTTACAGCCACAAAAGGCAAACATGAAAATGCAAAGAGGTCAGCTACTGTCTTACAGGGGAGCCCGCAGCGCATCATCGATAATGTGTAACTTGAGTTCTGGGGACATAGGCCCTCTGGCCCAGAAACGTGTCGCTCATGCTGAGAAGGGTCACATCGGTTTTCTGGAGCTAAGCTAGTGGCACTGCTTGGGAAGGGCGTCCTCACCCCACTCCTGTCTCTGTTGCGTGAATGTGCTTGAATCCAGGAAGATTTAAACCGTGTGGACCCGAGGACACAAAGTGAACACGCAGTGTTCATATTCTTGTGCATTCTTGGTATTTTCAGTATTTCTAAAGTAAGGATTTGGGGCACAACAGTCTCGTGATTTCGATTTAGAGTATGTAAATAACTGAATGGACTTTTTTTTTAATTTGAAAAGGAAATCTTTCTCTTCATAAACATTATCAGACCATCTGGAAGAGCCTACAATGTATGAATTTGTGAAGGTTGGTGACCACTTGGGAAAACTTTGTTCACTCATTACTCAACGAAAGCTCTGACACAGGAAATCTAACATTTTGCGAAATGCTTGAGGGTTGTATCAAAGCCCCTCCTTAGAATTGATGCAAACATGTATTAGATACATAAATAGAGTAGTAAGAATTGTAAGTTTAACTTGAAGAACTAGGTTTTTGCATTTTTTAAATTCATAAATTTATATTCATCCCTTCGGTAAAGTAAATATTGATTTAAAAAACAAAGCTTGCCCCACCAAGTGGCTTGAGTGTGTGCGGGGAGCCCCTCTCGAAGGTGTCCAACACTGTGCTTTGGAAAGAAGTAACTTCTCCCATGACGGAGGAATGCGGGAAGTCAGCAGGAGCCGTCCCCGCGCGGTGCAGGAGAGCCGACTGTATACAGCTGTCTGGCATTCCTTCTACCTCGCTCAGCAAGTGTGGATCCCTTTTCCAGTAAGAAAGTGTTTTGAAAAATGAATGTCTCATTTCTCCTTTCTTATCACGGAAGACCTAGACTCGGAAGTCCCACTGCATCTGCAATCCTCAGGGAGGGGTTGGGAGCCGGCCCCCTCCCCCAGGGTCCTGCTCACTGCCTGCACACAGGAGGTGACCAGGGCAGCGAAGGAGCAGTTTGCCTTTTGCTGCTCCAAGAAGAGGGACCAGCTGACATTTGTCCTTGAGAACCAGACATCTCTCCTAGGCAGATTTTTTTTTTTTTAAAGTAATCTCTACACCCAACGTGGGGCTTGAACTCACCACCTGCAGACCAAGAGTCCCACCCTCCACTGACGGGGTCAGCCTGGGCCAATTGAAAGCTCTTCCTCTTCCTGGTAAATAACAAAACTCAACGGAGCAAATCCAAAGCTCTAACTGGCTTTATTAAGTGAATCCTGGAGGGGCAACCCCCCACTAGTGAGCGGAGAGACGGAGTGAGAGCTGGGTGGTGTGGAAGGTGGTTGTAGACAGAGCTTGGGGGCCGAGAAAGTTAGCAGCAGAAGAAAGGGATTGCTCCACAGGAGGCTGGGGGACAGCTCAGGGTCTGGCTATACAGATGACCTCCCCTTCTCTCGGGGGTGAGGAGGACCAGACTCCGAGGTGCTGCAGGAGCAAACATTTGCTCGGTGCCTGGCGAAGCCACATTTCCAGGGGAGGTGGAAACTGCAGTCAGATGGGAAGGAGGTCTGGGCTTGGGGATTCGGTGTGAGCGATAAGCGACACCACTGCGGCCTGCTACCCCGGTGTTACCATCAGCATGGCGCCACTGCACGCTCGCTACTTGGACTAACCACGCTGAGCTTACCGATGTCTAAGGCAGCGGGAAAAGCTGTACTTCGCCAGTCTTTCACATATTTTTAAAGATTTTATTCACTTATTTGAGAGAGAGCGAGAAAGAACAGCAGGAGGAAGGGGCAGAGGGAGAAGACGACTCACCACTGAGCAGGGAGCCTGACTCAGGGCTTGATCCCAGGACGCTGGGATCACGACCTGAGCTGAAGGCGGACGCTTCACAGACTGAGCCCCCCAGGCGCCCCCAGTCTTTCGCGCGCTAATACACAGCAGTATATAGGGACGTTCGCGCGAAGCATATTCGGATTTGGGGATGCATGGGGCTTTTAGCTGCCCGATCAAACATGTTTGAAATTCATCTGTTTAGAGCATACGGATGCCCCTGACTCAACAGAGGGGCATCAGAAGAATGGGAACAAAATTCTTGCCTTTTGATGGGCAAAGTAGGCTTCCGAGGTTTCAGGGTAGAGGTTGTACTTTGGGACAGAAACGGGAAGCCTCTGAGCTGGGTTTGAGATTCAAACACTGGTGCCTAAGGACACTTGGATTTGGGGATGTGGGGAGAGCAAATGAGGTCAACCCTGCCCTGCCCTTCTGCAATCAAGATGCTCTCCTCCTCCCAGGACCAGAAGTCTGGTGATGCCAGGAGAGGGTCTGAGCGTCAGGGCTTGGCACAGATCGTGGGCTCAGGAGCCCTCTGGCCCCAAGCTGTCTAGGCCGGGTCCCTGGAGTCTTGGCAGAGTGCCCCGTCCATGTTGGTCTTGTCCTGGCCACAGGCTGCACGGCGGGGGTGACCCTGGACGTCTGTTGTTCGCTGGAATGTGGGTGCTCACCACCGCGTGTGCCCGGACTTTGCTCAGCCTGAGTCACCCTCACAGCAGGAAGAGGTGTGGCGAGGCCCAGCGTCACCCTCCGTGGGGCACTAACCTCACACACCCAAACTGAAGTTGGTGAATGGCCTTGAAGGCACATTGTGAGAATAACTTGTCACCCAGGGTCATTGTTTGCAAGCACTGGGGCCTCACAGATTTAATCTCTCCCATTGTATGCTAATTATTCCCGTCTTTTTTCAAATCAAAGAAATGAACTTTAAAGCCTTTGTGCTCTGGAGGCTAATAGGGCCAGGGGAAGAGGGTGCTGAACAAGGACGGACAGACAGACAGACAGACAGACACACACACACACACACACACACGCACGCACGCATACGCGTGCGCTCACCTGTGGCCCTTGGGAAAGCGAGTTTTGGATTTCTTGTGAAGTCCTCTCTGAATGATACAGACGGATATTTAAATGTGATAGAGGATGAATGTAAGTGGTTTTGGGTATTCGACATGGAGAAATGTTTAAAGACAAAGTCGAAATTAATCTTTTCTAGTGTTTAAGGTTATATTGTATCATTCCAAGTCTCTAAAGAACCCAAAAAAGAAGTTTCTGAACGTGAGAGGAAAAAATGCATTATCTCATTGTAGGGAAGGTCTTTCCAAACATGGTAAAAAATGAAGGGGCAACGTAACAGCACCAAATTCACTCGTATAAAACTTAAACCTTTGCAGGAAAAAAAAAATACCAAAAACAAAATAAGAAGCCAACCGAAAAATCGGGTAAAAATTTTGCCAGCATGTGATAAAAGACTAATATTCTTCAACGTGTAAAGAGTTCCTATAAAGAAAGGAGAAAAATAAAACAAAACTCCAAGTGAATGAAAGAGTAGACCAAGGCCATGGACAATTCACAAGTCAGCTGTCCAATGGTGTGTTTTCTGTTTTATTCTTTTATTTAGCAGCTTGTTCTGAGAGAGAATTCACACAGCAGACAGCCCCCCCATTTAAAGTGTCCAACTCAGTGGCATTCAGTACATTCACGTAGCTGTGTACCCATCATCACAACCATCCTGGGACCTCCCTGCACCAGCCCCGGGCAACCGCTAACCTGCTTTCTGCTTCCATGGGTTTGCCTATTCTGGGCATTCATATAAATGGAATCACACCCTCTGTGGCCTTTCTGAGAGTTGATGACATTGAATGTCTTTTCGGGGGCTTATTGGCCATTTGCTTATCGTTTGGAGAGAACTATCTGTTCGGATCCACGGTCCATTCTTAATTGAGTTGTTTGTTGTTTTACTATCGTAAATTCTTTGTGTGTTCTATACACAAGTCCTTTTTCAAATATGTTATTTTCAGATATTTTCTCCCATTTTGTGGGTTTTCTTTATACATTTTTAAAAGGTTTTATTTATTTGAGAGAGAGAGAGAGAGAGAGAATGCACGAGATGGGGGAGGGGCAGAGGCAGAACCAGACTCCCCACCTGTCAGGGAGCCCGACGCAGGCTCGATCCCAGGACTCTGGGGTTGTGACCTGAGCTAAAGGCAGATGCTTAACCATCTGAGCCACCCAGGCGCCCCCTTTACATATTTCTGATGGTGTTCTTTGGAGCTCAAGTCTTAATTTTGGTGATTAGTAGTTTACCTATTTTTCCTTTTACTGCTTGTGCTTTTGGTGTTGTATTTAAGAAACCACTGCTCTAATCCAAGGCCACAGAGATTTACACCTGTATTTTCTTCTAAGCACTCTATAGTTCTTACATTTCAGTCTTTGACACATTTTGAGTTAATACTTAACACACAGTGTGAAGTGGGGTAGAGCCCATCAAAAAATGGGCAGAAGATATGAACAGACACTTTTCCAATGAAGACATACAAATGGCTAACAGACACATGAAAAAATGTTCAAAATCATTAGCCATCAAGGAAATTCAAATCAAAACCACACTGAGATACCACCTTACGCCAGTTAGAATGGCAAAAATAGACAAGGCAAGAAACAACAATTGTTGGAGAGGATGTGGAGAAAGGGGATCCCTCCTACATTGTTGGTGGGAATGCAAGTTGGTACAGCCACTCTGGAAAACAGTGTGGAGGTCCCTTAAAAAGTTAAAAATTGAGCTACCCTATGATCCAGCCATTGCACTACTGGGTGTTTACCCCAAAGATACAGACGTAGTGAAGAGAAGGGCCATATGCACCCCAATGTTCATAGCAGCAATGTCCACAATAGCTAAATCATGGAAGGAGCCGAGATGCCCTTCAACAGATGACTGGATTAAGAAGCTGTGGTCCATATATACAATGGAATATTACTCAGCTATCAGAAAGAACAAATTCTCAACATTTGCTGCAACATGGACAGCACTGGAGGAGATAATGCCAAGTGAAATAAGTCAAGCAGAGAAAGACAATTTTCATATGATTTCTCTCGTCTATGGAACATAAGAACTAGGATGATCGGTAGGGGAAGAAAGGGATAAAGAAAGGAGGGGTAATCAGAAGGGGGAATGAAGCATGAGAGACTATGGACTCTGAGAAACAAACTGAGGGCTTCGGAGGGGAGGGGGGGTGGGGGAATGGGATAGGCTGGTGGTGGGTATTAAGGAGGGCACGTATTGCATGGTGCACTGGGTGTTATACGCAACTAATGAATCATCGAACTTTACATCGGAAACCGGGGATGTACTGTATGGTGACTAACATAATATAATAAAAAAACAAAACAAAACAAAAAACCACACAGTGTGAAGTGGGGGTAGAGCGGGTCCATCCTCATTTTACATAAGAACATACACTTGTCCCAGCACCACTTATTGAAAAAACTGGCACCCCATTACGTTGTCTTGGTACTCCTGTTGAAAATCAATTGATTGTAAATATGTGGGTTATTTCTGGGCTGTTTTATTCCATCTGTCTATGTATCTGTTCCTATGGCAGTCCCACGATGTCTTTGTTACTGCAGCTTTGTAGGAAGTTAAACCATCGAGAAGGGTGATTCCTCACACTTTATTCTTCTTTTTCAATATTGCTTTGGCTATCTTGGATCCCTTAAATTTGTACACGAATTTTAGGATCAGCTTGTCAATTGTTGCAAAAAAAAAAAAAAGGCGGGAGGGGGGTTTTGCACTGACCCCATAGACCCATCTGGGGAGTACTGCCATCTATGAATATGAAGTCTTTCAGTCTGTGACTTCATTCTTTAATTTCAATACTGTTTGGCAGTTTTCAGGGTATGAACTTTGCACTTTTTATTAAATATACTCCTGTTTTATTCTTTTGAAATCTATTATAGAATGAATTTCTTTTCAATTAAAATCTATTTTCATTTTTTTAAGTGAAGTATAGTTGACACACAATGTTACATTAGTGTCCAGCATACAGCATGGTGACTGCACGTTACACGGTGCTCCCCACAAGTGTAGCTGCCCTCTGTCACCGTGCAACACTATCCCAGTACTGCCGACGGCACTCCCCACGCTGCGCCTCGTATCCCCGTGACTTAGTCATCTGTCACTGGAAGCCGGGACCTCCCACTCCCCTTCCCCTGCTTTGCCCATCCCCCACCCACCTCCCTTCCTGCGACTGTCAGTTTGTTCTGTCCTTAGGGGTCTGTTTCTGCTTTTTGTTTTCTAGATTCCACATATAAATGAAATCATATGGCATTTGTCTTTGACTTATTATAATACTCTCTAGGTCCACCCACGTTGTAGGAATGGTTTCCTTAATCTCACTTTTAGTTTGCTCATTGCTACTATACTGTAAAGCCACAATTGATTCCGGTATGTTGATCTTATATCCTGCAACCTTGCTGAATTGGTTTACGACTTCTAATAGCTTTTAGTGGATTTCCCAGGATCAAATGAGTTTTAAACATATGAAAAGAGACCAGTTTCTCTTATAATGAGAGAGATGCAAATGCAAACTATCATGGGATATGGTTCTCCTCACCTATTAATTGGCAGAGATCTAAAGTTCTGATATTGTATGGGTGCGGTATCTAGTAACACATATACCTCAGTCATCAACCCCACTTCTGGAGCATATCCTACAGCAGCTGTCTTCTAGTTCGCGTGCAGTATAACTGGGATGTATATATCATATTGAAGGAATATGACATATGCAGGCACGTCACTGTTTGATTCCATTTATATAAAGTTCAAACACAGGCAAAACTAATCTGAGAGAAATCAGCATAATTGCATTATGCTCATAACATTTAATCAAAACTCTCAGGATGTTTTTTTTAAATGATGAGGATTTCCTCCCTCTCAACCTGACCATAGCGCCATCCAATAAAACAGTAAATTCTCCCTACCATCAGGTGTCCAGTGTGCTTGCTGTTTGGAAGTTATATTATCCTTTCCATGAGCACTCCGTTCAGCCCAAAGCTGTCCCCCGACATTATTACCGTAGCCTTCTTCATGGTCTCCTGTAGTTCATGATTCTCTCTCTAAATTCTCCACTAGATAGCACCAGATTGATTCAGCAGCCACCCCAAAACCCAACTGAACATCATTAGCGGTCTGCTGGATGGTGAAACTCCCCTGTGCGTGCGTAGGTAGGGCTGTACAGAATTTATTTTGATCCTTGACATAACCTTGTAAGAGTAGGTAATGAGAATTTAAATTGCCCGATGTCCTGGCATTTGAGCCCCTTCACAAGCCCTACGTCCTAATAAATCCACATGATCCAGTATTCCCAGAACAAGTCGTACGTTCATCTATAATAAATAGCTGCTGAGTCCTTACTGTCCTTCAGGAGGTATACTGATAAGGACAACAGATCTTGTCTCTGACACCTGGACTTTACAACGGGGTGGGGAACAGGCAATACACACATGAACGAATCAACGCGGTAGGTGATTGCAAGGGAGAATCAGTGCTCCGAAGAGAAATCAACAAGGATGTACGTCACGGAGAACAGTCGACTTGTGCCGGTGGTCCTGAGAGGCTTCTGAGGAGACATCTGAGAGTGTTTATTTACCTGCTGTGTAGACAATGACCTGGAGGGGCACAGGGCTGAACCAGGGGAGGAAGCTGCATGGTTGACCAGATGGCTCAACTCTGCTCCTGCTGTTTCTCTTGGAGTCATTCTCTCTGCAAACATTTCCCTCGCTCCATGTGATGTTCCCTCCACGAAGTGTAAACGTTCTTGTGGCTGTTGACGTAGTGTCCCCTCCAGAGGCTAATGTGGTGCCTGGACTGTTTGACATTTGTTAAGCCAGGGGGTGGGAACGCTCTCCCGACTCACTTCTTCATTTGGCAGGGCCCTGACAGTTCAGTTGTTTGAGAGAAGCCTGGAAGGGGCAGGATGCTCTAATTTGTGATTTTGTTGAAGTTCCAGGAGCAAGTTATTAAGCCAAAAATGTTTGTGGAGAGAGTACCTTCTGAGAGACAGGATTCCGGGAGACAGGCTGGCTCCCTCCCACTTTATGAGGAAGAAGCTTCTGTGTGGGATCTACCTGGTCTGAGGCTTCCTGGAAAGCAAGGTGGCCAGGTCCCTCCATTCAGAGTGGAAAGGGAGGGGATTTACACCTTCCCAGCTGAGGTGGACCCTAGAGGGCCCTGGGTGTGGGGAGAGTGGTCAGCAGCGAGGGTCTAGGCCTGGGACTGTGTGGCCCTCCAGAGCCTGTATTAGCATCTCCGGTGAACCTGAGTTTTTTCCTGACCAATTACTTCCCCTAGAAGAATAACATCTGCACGGAAGTTGTGCAGCAAAGCTGGGAAGCCATTTGTAGACCACAAATGGTGTGCAGGCTCTTCAATGAACCCCTCTCCCATTCTGTCTAGTCCAGCCAATGGAGATACAGCAGAGAACAGAAAGAAAGGGTCTTACAAGAGATCGAGTGACAGGAGGGTGAGAGGAGGCTTGGAAAATCCATCCCCAGCCATTCCAGGCTCCAGGAGCCCTGAGTGTAAATATCTGGAGAAGTTCCAGGCAGAGCTAACCCTGCCCCTGCCGGAGCTCTCCTTACCCCTCCCCCTGTTAGCGCTGGTCACCTCTGCACTGGATGACAGCCCTAGACCTCATGCATCCTTCTGCAGAGTGTGTATCATGCTGGCTTTCGGTCAGAGATCTAGCCCCAGCGCCTTATCAGGACCAGCAGAGTCCAGATGCCTCTGTCCTGATAAGGCCACCGTCTTATCAGGACTCACATGCTAGGGCTGCCTAATTAGCATAGCCAGAAATCTGGAGCCACAGGAGGGAGTGGGTGGGCCAGTCTGAGCTCCAATCGTAGGACCAACATGTTAGACACAGAAGCCCCAGTGTTCCCGGTTTAACAGCCTTTGCCCCCACTGCAGGGGGGGGGGGTGCAGGAGGGGCGGGGCAGGGTGTAGCTGGCTGTTGGGCTGGAGGATGACCCAGGCAGCGAATAGGGAAAGAGCATACCTACCTACAAGAAGCTCATCAAATTCATCCACCTAGAGGCTAAACTAACACAAAGACTTATCCCTGTGCATGGTGTATATGATGCATTTTGAATACTTTTGCTGTTGAACAACTGGATTATTTTATAATATAACTTGAAAAGGCTTCTGAAGTTTGGTTTCTAACTAACACAACAAGGCCAGTGGGGTAAGTATACCAATACACCAAGGTTTGCTGTGGGTCTAAGCTCACCCCGCTCCCACACCACAGATTTATACATCTCTAGGGCAGAAATGTCCTCTCCCCCAGTAGGAGCCCAGGGACCTTAGGGGCGCCTGGGTGGCTCAGTCGGTTACGTGTCTGGCTCTTGGTTTTGGCTCAGGTCATTATGAGCGTTGTGGGATCAAGCCCCATGTTGGGTCCTGCAATGGGTGTGGAGCCTGATTCTCTCTCTCCCTCTCCTTCTTCCCCTCCCCGTGCTTGCTCGATCTCTTTCTCAAGTAAATAAACAAAATCTTTAAACAAAAAGATAGAGAGAGGCATAGACCTAGTAGAGGTTGGAATTGCTAACATGACCATTTATATTTACCAGCAATAAAGTTCCTGCAGGAGGAAAAATATATGTAGGCTCATCACCAGAAGTCCAGTATGGTTGAGAAACTGTAAAAAAATCCAACTATATATTTAAGTTTCTGGAAATACCTGGCTAGCAAGTTGGAAGGCAGCAGGGACTGCTTACCGAGCGTCCCATCCTAGAGATTCATGACGTAACTGGAGTTCCACTTTTCCAACTTGTTATTTTGAAAAATTTCACTTTCCCAGAAATGTTGAATCAGACAATGAATGCACATATACCCATCACTTAAATGTACCAATTGTTACCATTTGTTACATTTCCTTTATCTCTAGATAAAATACATCTCTTTCTGAACCATTTGAAAATAAGTTGTAGCCACCTGGGCTCTTCACTTAAATTCAGGACACATCTCCTAAGAACAAGGGCAATGTGATAGACGTCATCACACTGAAACATTTAGTGATAATTCGGCAACAGTCTCTCTGAACTGTATCTCATATAAAAAATCCTCCAACTGTCCCCCAAATCTCTTTCACAGTGTGTTTCCTTTCGAGGGTCATGTGATGGATTTGGTTGTGGTCTCTTTGTCTGGCCTTGATTCCCTAGCTTTTCTGTGTGTGTGTGTGTGTGTGTGTGTGTGCGCGTGTGTGTGTTTTGATAGTTTTTGAAGAGTCCAGTGAAGCTGTTGTGCACGATGTCTCTCAATGCATTTGTCTGATTTTTTCCCCCTGTAATGAGATTTATTTTAAAACTTTTTGGCAGATTTATCTGGGTGATGTAAAAGCCCATTTTTTGACCTTCAGATTGCTAAGGAGCAAGGCTTCTGAGGCTAGGGCGGGTGAGATACCTCTAGCAGAAGGACTGGGGGTTGCCTACTTGGGAGCGTGGCTCTTTCCGACATAGGGTTGGCTCACCTCCCCAGTCTGTGCATTGTTGACAACTCCCAGTGATCCTCACTAGAGGCAAAATTTAAACCCGGGGTTCTCCAGGAGGGAGGAGATGGGAAAAGGGATTTGTCCTTGCCTGGAGACCATTTTGACTGTCATAATGTCGGGGAAGGTGTGTGCTACCGGCATCTAGTGAGTAGAGGCCAAGGATGCTGCCAAACGTCCCCCCTAAAAAAGAACTACTCAGCCTCAAATGGCAACAGTGGCAAGGTGGACACACGGAGGGGCCAGCACTGAAGGTTCCGACCAGCTGCCTCCTTGGCACCTGCCTGCTGCCCACCCCTCCTGGTTCCCGATCTGCTCCATACTGTCTGCGCCATAAACCTTAAACACAAGCGGAAGCAACAACTTTCCAGCGCTTCCTCACTGCTGACTACAGTGACACACTTCTAATGTCTGTGTCTAAATGGGCTCTCTAGTTGGCCTGTGAACTCCCGGTGCACGCCAAGTGTGTCACCTGAGATGAGCCTTAATTGCTTGAGCAGGCACATATCCGTCTTATTTGGGAGAAAAGTAAAAAGGTGCCAGTAAGATCCCGCGGAGCATTGCTAACTACCAGTAGAGCTGCAGGCCAGAGCCTAGAGCGCTCTCCAAAAGTCCTGTCATCTGACCTGACAACACTGGGTAAGCGCTTTACTACGACATGGCTGTGCCGCTGCACTCGAGGAACCCCGGCTGCTCGGTGACCTGCTGGAGGACACCGGGCTGGTGGGGGCGGGGAGAAGGGAAAGCTCCTGGCCCCGGGGGTGTGGGCGGTGCGCGCAGAGCTTCCAGGTTGGGGTGCGGGGGCTTGGGGTTCTGCCTTCAGGTCCTGCACTTAACTCAGCAGGAGTCAAACTGTTCTCACTTCCTTCCCCTCTCCCCTTCCTCCCGCAAAAAACCAATAAAACACTCAAGGGCCATCTTGGGTGAAACGAGTCAAACGAGTTCATGACTGACCGTGGGAATGCCTGGCTCCCGATCTCGGAGGAGAGCTGGTCGACTTCTCTTGTGTGTGGTCGGGGCCAGGCTCTCAAAGTCACAGATGGGTGGGCGAGGCCCGGGTCCGCGCGGACAGGGGCGCGGGCCTGCAGAGATCCCCTCCTCCGCCCGGCAGGGCAGGTGGGTGGGCGAGGTCCGGGTTCGCGGGGACCCGGGCGCGGGGCGGCGGCGGCGCAGTGCGGCGGCGGGTCCGCGCGCGGGAAGCGGGCCAGCGCTAGAGACTGGCGCCCTGCCCGGCGCGTGGGGCGCGTCAAGACGGCCACGGCTCAGCCCGCGGACGCCCCTACCACTGTACCCGGCCTCATCGACCCCAGCGGCGCGCGCGCTGCAGGACGTCTTGCGGCTTAAATCCCAGAATGAAGACGGCCGGTCAATCCAGGACAGTCCTCCCACCAAGCGAAAACGAAACTTCCCAGGATGCTTGACTTCCGGCGCGAGCTGTGGCGGCCCTGGCTCCCGGGGCTCGGCGCCCCGAACACCGCCCCTTCCCGGCGCGCACCTGGGGTCCGGCCCCGCGCCCCGCCCAGCCGCCCCCGGCGCCAGCAGGTGAGACGCGCGCCAGGCTCCGCCCCTCGGCCCCGCCCCAGCCGCCCACGCCGCCACCTGGCCAGAGCGGCGCCAGGTCCGCCCCGCTCGGTTCCACGCCCAACCGCCAGGTGAGCGGCACCAGGCCCCAGCGCCCAGCAGGCCCAGCCCCGCTCCCTTCCTCCCCGCTCGCCCCGCTGCCAGGTGAGAACGGCACCAAGCCCGTCCTGCTCTGTTCACCGCCAGCCCCGCCGCCAGGTGAGCAGCTCCATGCCCCGCCCCGCCGCCAGGCCCTGTCCCGCGCCGTCCGCTCTCATCCTCCCGGCCGCCAGGTGAGTGGCGCCGTTCCTCGGTCCGCCGCCCACCAGGTCCCAGCCCCGCCGTCGACCCTGGTCCAGCTTCATCCCGCCCCCCCCTCCCCGCCGCCAGGTGCTCAGCTCCAGGCCCCGCCCGCCGCCCGCCAGGCCCCACCCAGACGCCCGGCCCTGTCGTGCTCCGTTTAGTCCCACCTGCCTCGCCGAAGGGTGAGTCGCGTCAGGCCCAGTCCCGCCTCTAGCCAAGCCCGGCTCCCAGGCCTTCTCCCACCTCCTCGCCAGGCCCCGCCCCGCTTCCAGGTGAGCGCTGCCGGATCCAGTCCAGCCTCCAGGCCGCGCCCCGCTGCCCTCCAGGCCCCGCCCTGCCGCCAGGCCCCACCCGCCGTCTGCGGCGCCTGCGCAGTGCGGCCCGTTGGGCCGGGGCCGGGCGGCGCGGCCGGCGCAGTCGGCGGGCGCAGTGCGCGTGCGCCGTGCGGCCGGGGCGGGCGGCGGCACCGCGGGCGGAGCGGGAGCGGGGCGGCGCCGTCTGGCTCGGTCGGGCCGGGGCGGGTGCGGCGCGGGACGGCGGGGCCCGCGGGCTGCGGACGGCGGCCTGGGCGGCCGGCAGGGAGACCCGCACGCCGCGGGGAGCGGGCGCCAATGAGGGGAGGGGCGCGGGCGGGCGCGCTGCGGGCGGCGGCGCCGGGAGCCGGCCGGGCCGCGGCGCTTGTCCGGGCGCGGGCGGCGCCTGCACAGCGCCCCCTGCCGGCCGGGCCGCGGGGCGGGGGGCCTCGGGCTCGGGCCGCGCGCCTTTGTTCGCCGCCCCCGCCAACATGGCGGCCGCCCGGCCCGCTCGGCCGCGGGCCCCGCGCGCTTTGTTCCGCAGGCCTGGGCGCCGGCGGGCGGGGGGCGGCGGGGGCGGGGCGCGGGAACGTTGCATAACCCGCCGGGCGGGGCGGGGGACGGGACCCCCAGGCGGGGGCGGGGCGGTGGGGGAGGGGCGGGGCAGGGCAACCGCTAGTCCTCCCTCCCTCCCTGCGGGCCCGGGTCGCTCCCCGCCCCCCGCCCCGGCCGGGGTCTGCCCCTCGCGTCGCACGGCCCTGCATCCCGGGTGACCTTGAGCGCGCTGCGCCCGGGGCGCCGGGATGAGCCGCACGACGCGGAAGCTTGCGCAGTGCCCGGGGTGGGCTCGCGCACCTCCGCGGACCCGGTTTCGGGGGGGCGCGGTGGAAACGGCCGCGAGGTGGGCGCCCCGCGTCTGTTGGTGCAGCGGGTGGTATTGGCGTGTGTGCCGTGTGGTCGGGGTCCAGGTCTGGACGGGGAATTTCCGTGCACGTTGGGGCGGCACACGCAGGTTGCGGGGCTGTGTTGTTGAGGACATCAGGAGGCAGCACAGGACACCCTCAGCCGTGTGACGCGCCTGGAGCCGGGGACCACAGGCCTGCCGAAATGCGAACACCTGTAACTTTCTGTGTTGGAATTTTCTGGAAGGAACTCTGCAGTCTGGAAGGGTGGACGGAGAGGGCAGTCACAGCCTTCTGCATAGCTTTTGTTAGGAAACGAAAATCAAGCCTGCACTTGGGTGTTCCCAGGGCGGGCCAAGTTTGTGAAGGTCCTCAGAGGTGGTGACATTTCAGACGGTGTCAGAGGAAAGGGGGAGGCTTCTCCCAGCCTTGGTTGGTGGGCAAGCACCCCCAAGTTGAAATCGCCAGGAATTTACATTAGATTTTATGATAGCAAGTAAAGGTCGCACAATTTGTTTATGTCAAAATTATAGATAGTAGGTATTAGCTTCTTGTGAGATATAACAGAATTTTTCATCTTGAGTAGCGAAGTAATGTTAAGATGTTGCGAAATGGGTAAGGCAAGAAAAGGCCTTCTAGTTCTTCATGTTTGTAATTTTTTAAAAAAGATTTTATTGATAGACAAGAGAGGGAACACAAGGGGGGAGGGGCTGAGGGGGAAGCAGGTTTCCTGCTGACCGGGGAGCCGGATGTGGGGCTTGATCCCAGGGCCCTGGAACCATGACCTGGGCCCAAGGCAGACGCTTAACGACTGAGCCACCCAAGCGCCCCAGTTCTTTATGTTTGACTTAGAATTTTTTTTCAAAGACTTTGGCGGATCCCAGGAATTTCGCTGGTACTGCTCCGACAGTACCTTCAGTTCTAATTCACAACATGGTAACAGTATTTACTTAGTTTTGGATTATCTGAAGCGGTGTTGCTTAAGGTGGTGTGTTTATAATGCTAGTTCTAAGAGATGCTGCTGGAAAAACAAAGGGTTCCTTGGTCACCTCAGCTTGGGAAACAGTGCTGTGTTCTGCCCTTCCTTAGGCTCAGAGTTCACTGCATCGAATTAAGAGCTCTGAGAAATACTATATTGTTTCCGCAGTTGGCTGCAGATCTTGTTTTGTTTTGTTTCAGCATCCATGAAATCCAGGTAACAATGAAACGTTGGTCGTTGCTGTCCTCGCAGTGCATCTTGGGTAGTGGTACCTGTGCCTTCATTGTGAACTGGGAGGTTGGTGTGGTTTCTGAGTGCCTGTGCATCTCATGGACAGTATCTCAAATCTGCTCTTAGTCTTAAGATATGAGAATTATTAATTTGAAGTTGTAAGTGGAGAAATTTAATTACAGTGTTTTCACTTCCCAGTGACCTTCACTTGATTGCCCACACACTCATAACTTGACTTGCTGCACTCCTTAATTGTTAGCGTTTTTTTCCTGGTACATTAAAAATACGTGGTAAGGATACTGTTTCTGAAGAATTAATCTCATGGGTTATTTACAGACTAAAAATAATGTTGTTGAGTATTTCTTCTGGTTTAGCTGTTAGCAGGGTCTTGATTTGCTGAGAAAGCAGTTAATACGTATCTATGTAAATACTTCCTTATATTTATTGATGCTTAATTAAATGTTTTCTTTCCCTGTTCCTTGAATGAGAACAACTTGGAAGAGGGAAGCAGTTATTTTGCCCAAGTATTTTGTTCGGTCTGGCAGACATTGTGGTCTTTGTGAAAAGGCCATGCGCTCTGGAGTTGGCCCTGGAGGTAGCGTTGCCTTCAGCTCCGGAGAGTCTGGGTGGAAATGCAGCCCCACTCAGTGCTGGTCTGAAGCCATGCAGCAGATCCCTCCCAACCTCGTGGACTTGCCATTTCTCAGCTGTAGACTGGGAGGATTCGTGTCCTCTGAGGCTATCACGAGAATTAAGTGGATTTGTAGGGTTCCTGAAATGCATTAGCTACTGCCAGTCATTGTTGATTTCCTTCCTTCCTGCTTTTGAACTTTGCTGTAGTTACTAGCATGATGTATTTAATGTTGAGGTGAACAGTATTCAACAGTTTGTGTTCCAGTATTCAATGTAATTTTTATTTTTTTGTTGGGTGCTTATGGCCTTAAAATTGCCGTAAGTTCTTACAAAAATGAGTCATGTGTGGGCAAATACATAAAGATGCGCGGCCTCGTAGACCTTACAGTCTGGTAGGGAAGGTATGCATGCACGTGATGAGGGAATTCAATGCGGAGAGCATCTGGAAGAGAAGGCAATGCTCCAGCAGGGTCAGGAGTGTAGAGCAGGAGAGCAAAGTCGTCTAGGTAGAGGGACAGGAGCAGCAGAGGCGTGTGGAGGGTGTCTGAGACCATTTTGGATTTGAATCCCAGCCAGATATTGCCCCGTGTTAGCGTTTACTTCTGTGAGTGTGTTTATCTGTTGAACAGGATGAGAACACCTATGTCATCAAATGTAAGCTTCTAGGGCTCTGTAGTAGGTGCCCCATGGGTACCGATGATGGTGATGGTGATGGTGATGACGACATTACCATGCTGACACCACCTTTAGTTTGGTATGGCTGTGTAGCATGAATTTGGGGCCAGATTTTACATAATTCTGTGTATCCCGTCAAGGCAGCTGGTGTTTATCCTGTGTGTGAGGAAAGCCTTTGGAAGGCAGTAAGCAGCACGAAAGGTGCACTGAAGGAATCTGCCGGCACAGGATGTCTAGTCCAGCCTGTGGGAGGTGATGGATGAAGTCATTTGGGACAAGGGGAAGTGGTCTGGAGTCTCTAGAATGTTAAATGTGTTGAGTTTGGGGGTGGGAGGAGTGGAGGGAGAAAGATCCATTCAACATGAATGTTGTTTTATCCACGTGTTGACAGTGTAAGTAGACTAGGAAAGCACTTTTTACACCATTTTAGATATTTTTAGATCATAGTAATGTCTTTAAAAAAAAAAAAAAAAGGGCAGGGACGCCTGGCTGGCTTAGTCGGAAGAGCATGTGACTCTTGATCTCTGGGTCATGAGTTCAGGCCCCACGTTGGGTGTGGAGATGGCTTAAATAAATAAAAATAAAAAAGGTAGAACAATTTTTTTTTAAAAAAACCTAGATTATATTTGTTTATAATAAGTTCAGTTTGCTTATAGTTATATTCTTACAGCATAGGTGTAATTTTTGGACCTGTTTTTGGCCTGTGTGTTTATCTGTAAATGAGCTCTGGTAATCTAGATACATGAATCTATGTTTATAGATTTATATGTGACTGTATGTTTATATATTAACTAGTTATATATCTTAGTATTAATTAAGTCCTGACAAGTGATCAGAAAGTCCTTTTTTCTGTGTACAGGGTTGGGTTGTTGTGAGTTTCTTTTCACTTTTTTCTGTTTTTGAAACCACTGTGGACCTGTGGATTTTTGTGTATTCAGTGTGTTTTAATCAAGTAGTCCTCATTCTTTTTCTTCAGCTTGTCCTCACTTGGTCATGGTGCAGTCTCTTCAAGCTGGATCTCTTCCCTGGGATGCCACCTCATTAATCTTTGAACCATTTCTTGCTTTCTGATACTAGATGTCTAAGACTTTGTGCTTTCCTGATCAGCCAGTTTTTTTAGCTCTTTTTATTGGGGGTTGGAATTTAGATACCAAAATCTGGTGCAGTGTGTCTGTATTGTTAGTGGGATGCCTCTACTTTCATGGGACAGATGTGGGAAATACATAAAATTTGATTTTGTATTGATATTTTCAATTTAAATTTAACATTGCAGAGCTATTACTTTGAGTTTATCCTTTTTTCTCTAACGTTGAAGATTTGCATTCTTTGCAACATTACTTCCCTTGTTCTGCAGTATATAAATGATGTTGGAAAATGCCAATAACAGTTCTTCCGTTCTTAAAAGTCCTTAAAATGTATCCACGTAAGGATGCGCAGTTGACGTTCTGAAGGATAAAATGATCTGAAAATATTTTCTTTCTGATAATGTTACCAGTTTAATTATTAGTTTGGTTTATTTGTGTGAAATCTTCAGGTCTTAATGATTGCATTAATTTTTTGTTTAATTTTTTTTTTTAATTTTAGTATGTAAAACGTGTATGTAGTTCCAAAGTCAAAGCTGTGTTACAGAGGTATGTTCGTAGTCTTCCCGTTGCTGTCCCTGCACCATTTCCATAGTGCCCTATTTCTGTTTCCGGTTTCTTCTGCAAATAGAAGCACAGACACATATTTTTATTTCCTTTTCATTTTTAAACAGACGGTAGAACTGAACACTGTTCTTTCTTTTTTACTTAATATGTTCTGGAGATTGCTTTATATAAGCTCTTTTCCATTCTTTTGTGTTTGTAGTTTCCCGATGATGAATATGGGCTGTTTATATTCTGTTGCTGTTGTAAATGTTGCTGCAGGGAATAACCTTGTGGATATACGTTTTTTGTATTTGTGCACGTTTAGCTTTAAGATAGTGAGATTATTGGGTAAAAGATAAATGTGTTTGAAATTTGTTTAGTGTCAAAAAATTAGAGATTAAAAAGGTGGATCTGATTTTGTCACCCTTTTACTTAAAGCTCTCAATGGCTTTAAGTACTGTATTTAGTAACATGATCCCAAGGGCATCCATAATTTCTGTCCTTTGGAGTCTCAGCCTCACCTTGCACCACATCTCCCCTTGCTCTCCTTGCTCCAGCCATGCCTGTCATTCTTCTGTGCCCAGCACCTTCGTCACAGGGCATGTGGCACTGTTTCTTTCTCCTCTGCCTGAAATGTTTTGTTTTTTTGTCCTATTTCAGTTCTCCCTAGTTTTCCTTTAGAGTTTGTCTCAAGCATCACCTTTTCATGAGATTGTTCGTGTGAGTTTGCAGATTTTCATGATAAAGAGAATAGTCTAAACAACTCTGTATATCCATCGTACATTGCAACAGCCATCAATTTTCTGAAGTTCTTGAGTTTTTTTCTTGACTTCAAGTTGTCTTACAGACACTACTGTCCTTACTGCTACTTAACAAAATTACAGTGTAAATTAATGTAACTTAGTGAATTTTCATTTTCTCTGGAAGGTTGAGCTTTGTGAAAGCAGAGACTGCTCCTGTTTTTGCCTATAATTACTTTCCTAGTTCTCAGCTTAGTGCCTGGGTTGTTGAGGACTCAAGCCCTCCTGGGCAGTTGTCTAAGGAGAGAGATGGATGCTGTGTAGTTATGTCTGGTTTGCTCTACGGGACAGATTAAAAGTTGTGTCTGTTCTGTTGCCTCTGACTTTAGTCTCGGAGCTGACCGCACACATGGCCCAAGAGGTAGGACTCGGAACCTGGGGAAAAGACGAGCCACTGCAGCAGCCTTGCAAGGCCAGCCCTAACTGGCCTCGGTGAGGGGAACCAGCAGGCCCGCGGACGCAGGCTACAGATGGGCTACACTCTCTGCCTGCTGTACCAGAAGCTTTCTTGTGGCCCAAACTAGAAACCAATGGAAAAGGAAGTTCTGGGAAATGCGGTTCAGTCTAGCCAAGTTAAAACGTTACAAAGCAAAGTGATGAGCTCAGGGTTTTAAATTCCAACTCAGGTTCCACATAAGGCGCCTGAAAGTTTCTGCGACTGCCTTAAAAAAATGCAGATTGAATTCCAAATTCATAAGCAAGAACATTGATTGATAAGGAGTGGAATCCTAAAAATTAGATTAGGAAACATATGGTCAGATCCTGGTTAAGCTGGAAACCTAAATTCTGCTGTGCTAACTTTGCCAGTAGAAGCAGCTTTTCCAGCCCCTGTGTGAGGAACTTAATCTCCCTTTGCCTGGCAAACCTGTAATTGCTCACCCTCCCCCAAGGATCGCCCCAGCAGGCCCCAAAGTAGGAGGTATAGAGTGTGACTCATGAGGAGACCCAAAAGATTGCCTGGTTTGCCACCATATTGGTAGGACTTGGGGGGTATTTGTGGGAATGGATCTTAAGGGTGTGGGATAATGGTGGAAGGGACGTGAAGAACGTGGGTTAGGCTGAATTTGTTGATACCGGCTTATAAGCAGGCATTCTGGATCAGTTTTGTGTAGCTCGAGGAATTAGAGTGCTGCTTTACTTCCTGAAACAAATAGAAACGTGGTCTGTCTAAGCAAAGCGGAGAAGCCAGATACTGTGGAGGAAGAAGGCATCCAGAGGTTTAGGGAGATTGGAATGTTGGAGCCGCTTTGTTGTGAAAGACCTCACTCACCCTGGGAGGATTCAGAGCTCATGGCTTATATTGTAGTTGCAAGGGGAGCCCCAGTATCTTGAAGAGCTCTGGTCACTCTTCTCAGTGGGAACTGCAGGATCTGTAAATGCAGTGGTGATAGTGGGCTCCTGGGGTGGCATGTCTGTGCAATGGTCTTGTTTTATTTTATTTTATTATTTTTTAAAAATATTTTTATATTTATTTGTGAGAGAGTGTGAGTGGGGTGAGGGGCAGAAGGAGCAGCAGATTCCCTGCTGAGCAGGGTCATGACCTGAGCCGAAGGCAGATGCTTAACCACCCAGGCGCGCCATATTTATTTATTTTTTTAAAGATCTATTTATTTATTTTTCTCTAGACTGAGCAAGCAGGGGGAGAGGAAGAGCCAATCTCCAGCAACCCCCCGCCCCCATCATGGAGCCCAGTTTGGGGCTCCATCCTTTGACCCTGAGATTATGACCTGAGCTGAAATCAAGAGTCGGATGCTCAACCGACTGAGCCATCCAGGTGCCCTGGAATGGTCTTGTTTTAATTTAGAATTAGTATTTGGATTGCACCTAACAGTAATTTCTTTGGCTTACTCTGGTATTGTTTAATCCTGTAAAGTTTTTTCTTTAAATTGATTCAGTAAAAGAAGTGATCCTATGAACTTCCATTTATAACTATTTTTCATAACTTTCTTTCAAAGATCATTTATTTGTCACAGAGAGAGAGAATGCACAAGCAGGGGGGAGGGGCAGAGGGAGAAGCAGGCTCTCTGCTGAGTAAGGAGCCCGATGCGGGACTCGATTTCAGGACCCTGGGATCATGACCTGAGGTGAAGGCAGATGCTTAACCGACTGAGCCACCCAGGCGTCCCACTTTTTGTAATTTCTAAGATGTTAGTCTAATAAAGTAAGATTCGCCTAAAGTATACATAGGTTTTCAATAAATTGTGTGTTTTTTGCGGCTGCAATTTCATAGAACCTCTTTGGAAAGTAGTTTCACTATATTTAGACACTTTCAAAAAAAGATTTTATTTTAGAGAGTGGAGGAGGGACAGAGGGAGAGAATCTCAAGCAGACTCCCTGCTGAGTGCAGAGTTTGACACAGGGCTTGATCCCAGAACCTTGAGATCATGACCTAAGCAGAAACCGAGAGTCTGATGCTTAACTGACTGAGCCACTGAGGCGACCCTATATTGACGTATTTATCTATTTATTTATTTATTTATTTATTTATTTATTTATTTATTTATTTAAAGATTTTATTTATTTATTTGACAGAGACAGCCAGTGAGAGAGGGAACACAAGCAGGGGGAGTGGGAGAGGAAGAAGCAGGCTCCTAGCGGAGGAGCCTGATGTGGGACTCGATCCCGGAACGCCGGGATCACGCCCTGAGCCGAAGGCAGACACTTAACCGCTGCGCCACCCAGGCGCCCCTATATTGACATTTTTAAACGCTCATACTGTTTGGCTTAGTGGTTCCACTGATAGGAATTTGTTGTATAGATGCATTTGCATGAGTATACAAATGTAAGTGTAAGATTTTTCATAATAGTAGTATTTGTGATATGACAAATTTGAAACACCTGTCCAATATTGGGGTTAGGGCAAAATAAGTGAATTTTATATCCATACACTGGAATGTCTTGTAACTATTACAAATAAGGAAAATTTTACTGTACTGTGTGGGAAACAAAATATTTAGTAAGAAGCGAATTATAGAACTATGTTCTTGCTTCTGTGTGTGTACTTTAAGATATTTGTCTTCTGTCTATGCTTTAAGTATTTGCATAAGGGTATGTTAGAATCATAGCAGTCTTATAATTGGTTAATTCTGGGGGCGGGCTGATGGAGGAAGGTGAGAGGAGGGCTCTGGCTAACATAGTAGCAGTTTGTCTCTAAATAGCTTAATCTGAGTTAATAGTAGCAGATTTACCTTAGGTTTGAGGACTCTCGACTTCAGAGTCTAGCTCTGTGTGTGTGTGTGAGAGAGAGAGAGAGAGAGGTGTATAGAAGTAGTGGCACAGTCATTGTGTGACACACTGTGGAACTGTTCATCATGAATTTCATTTATGTGGTCACTAGAGTTGTAGTTTCTCTTTCATGTATGAATTGTACTATTCATGGGCCTTTATTCTCTTGTTGATAAACATTGGACGTTCCCAGTTTGAGACTGTTAGTTCAGGTCTCCCAAGAACCAGTGGACAATAAATTTGGATCAGGTTTGTTTGTTTATTTGTTTATTTAAAAGGTCTTACGAGAGAGAGAGAGAGAGAGAGAGCGCGCGCGCGAGCGAGCGAGCGCACAGAGGGGGAAGGGGCAGAGGGAGAGGGAGAAGCAGACTCCCCACTGAGTTGGGAGCCAATGCAGGGCTTGACCCCAGAACCCTGGGATCATGTCCTGAGCTGAAGGCAGATGCTTAACTGACTGAACCAACCAGACATCCCAAGTTTGGATCAGATTTAGATATAGTGGGGGAAATACATGTGTGGGCATTGTCAGCACTTTGGAGGTCTGCTGCATGTGGAGGAGGAAGGGATGAAGAATGTTTGGAGGCAAAGTCTGAAGAAAGTTTAAGCAAGGCCAGAGAAAAGTCTTCCTGCAGGAATAAGCTTGCTTTAGTATTCTACCTGTGGCTGGTCATTGGCTGGAAACAGCCTGTGGGAAGTGTGGTGCTGGTGTGGAATGTGTTGGTGAGTTCAGAGTGGAGCAGCTCTCCATGGTAGGTGATGCCAGAGGCTCATTTTCATGGCTGTCAGAGGGCTCACATGAGTGGACTTGCTGTGAACTTTCAGGTACATGTTTCTTGCATACTTTTGTGTTCAGTACATTTAGGAGTAGAATTGCTGGGTCATATATTAGGTCTGTGTTCAATATTAGTAGATAATGCCAAAGTTTTCCAAAGTGGATATATCAGTTTCTATTTCTAGTACGATGAATAAATACATCCTTGTGGCTCTACATCCTCACCAATATTTGGTATTGTTGGTCTTTGTAATTTTAGACATTGCAGTGGACGTGTGGTAGTATCTGGTTCCTGCTTCTTGAGTTAGATGTGGCCATGTGTTTATCTTGGTCAGTGAAATGTGAGCAGAAGAGACTCATCACATAAACTTCAAGAGCAGTGGTGAGATTTGCCACATCCCTTTTCTCTTGCCAGTGATCACGTTTCCAGATGGATCTTCCTGCAGTGCTGGTCTTTTATGTGTCTACAGTGAGCAGAAAGCAGGGTGGGGGGGAGAAACGAGGAGGGAGGAGTGGGCAGGCAGGGGTGGGAAGTGGGAATTATTTTGGGTTAAGTTTTCTTAACTAAGATTTCTGGGGTTTGTAACCAAAGCATACTTAACATAACCTGACAGATAAATCTTTTTAAAAAATAGACTTTATTTTTAAGAGCAGTTTTATTTTATTTTATTTTATTTTATTTTATTTTATTTTATTTTATTTTATTATTTTTTTTTATAGATTTCATTTATTTATTTAACAGAGATAGAGACAGCCAGCGAGAGAGGGAACACAAGCAGGGGGAGTGGGAGAGGAAGGAGCAGGCTCAAAGCGGAGGAGCCTGATGTGGGGCTCGAACCCAGAACGCCAGGATCACGCCCTGAGCCGAAGGCAGACGCCCAACCGCTGTGCCACCCAGGCGCCCCTTTAAGAGCAGTTTTAAGTTCACAGAAAAATTGAGCAGAAATTACAGAGTTCTCCTGTACCTCCTGATCCCCTTACCACCCCCCAGCCTCCCCCATTGTCAACATCCTGCACTAGGTTGTACATTTGTTTGTTACAGTCACTGAACCTTTGTTGACACATCATCGCCATTCTAAGTCCATAGTTTTATGTTAGTATTTACTGTTGGTGGTGTATAGTCTATGAGTTTTGCTAAATGTGTGGTATGCATCCACCATTATAGCGTCATACACAGTGGTTTCACTGCTCTAAGAATCTTCTCTGCTCTGCCTATATATATTTTTTAAGAATTTATTTATGAGAGAGGGAGAGTGTGAGAACGCGTGCACATGAGTATGGCGAAGGGCAGAGGGGGGAGCAGACTCCCTGCTGAGCAGGGAGCTGATGTGGGGCTTGATCCTGGGACTCTGGGATCATGATGTGAGCTGAAGGCAGATACTTAACCTACTGAGCCACCCAGGTGCCCCTCTGCCTATGTTTCTGTCTTAATTCTGTTGTGGTCAGAACACTGTTTAAAAGCTTATGAAATTTTTGAAGCTTGCTCTATGGCCCAGGATATAATGAATTTTGTAAATGTCCACTGTGTGCTTGGAAAGAATGTGTTTCTGTGTTTGTTGGATGCAGTGTCTATATATGTTGGTTCAACTTGGTTAGTCATGTGGAGTTTAACATCCTTCTTAGTTTTTCCTTTTAGTTTACTGGTTGTATTGCTTAGCAACAGAAATGTATTAATACTGTGAACTTGCATTTGTTCATTCCTCCTTAGTTTTGATAGTTTTTGCTTTATGTATTTGGAGGATATGTTGTTAGGTGCATACATGTTTAGAGTTGTATGTCTTCCTTATCAGTTGAGGTTTTAAAAATTATTAAGTGTCCCTCTTTAAGACAAAAGCAGTGTTAGGATAAAGTTTATTTAGCTGAATATTAATGCAGCTGCACTATCTTTTCTCTGGTTAATATGTATAATGTATGTCTTTTTTTTATCTTTTATTTTCATACTTTCTGTGTATTTATATTTTTGAATGAGTCTGTTGTCATCAGTGTATAGTTGGAATTTAAATAATCTAGCCTGACAATATTTCTTACATTTGGAACATTTGGTCTGTTGACACTTGACAAAATCACTGACATAGTTGGGATTAAATTTTATCTTAATAAGTATTTTCTCTTTATTATACTTGTTCATTGTGCTTCCTTCTCTCCTTTTTTGTTTTTCTTTGGATGCTTTTTTTTTCTTTTGTTAACTTGGAAGTTATTAAAACACCTGTTGCTTTTGACTTCTCAAAATGTAATATTTGGTTATTTCCCTCTCTTTGTGGGCACTTAAACTCCATTTATCTCATTTTTCACTTATATGCCACTTGTGCTCCTTTAATTCTGTATTTATTTTATCCTAGGAAATTATTAATTTTATAATCAATAACCATTTAGATTTATCTTTCTCATTGTTCTTCATTCATTGCTGTAATTCCAGTCCTTCATCTTTGAACATTGTCCTTATGCCTGAGGAACCCTTTGTGTTTCTCACTTGTTGTATGACTGCTAATAGTGAATTCTCTGATTATGTTAGCTAAAAATTTCACAAGTTGATTTTTTTCCAGGGGATAATTTTGATGTGTATTGAATTGCCTAACTTGTTGATTTTCTTTTAAGGTTGTTGAAAGAAGCTCCTGAATTACATACTCGGTTTCTCTTCTTTCTGGGAGAAGTAAGCTGTCAGTTTGATATTTACTCCCATGAGTAGAATTTCTTTCTTTCTTTTTTTTTTTTTAAGATTTTATTTACTTGACAGCGAGAGCACAAGCAGGGGGCGCAGGCAGAGGGAGAGGGAGAAGCAGGCTCCCCACTGAACAAGGAGCCCGATGTGGGACTCGAACCTAGGACTCTGGGATCATGACCTGAATCGAAGGCAAATGCTTAACTGGCTGAGCCACCCAGGCACCTGGAGTTTGTCTTTTTTTACTTAAGACTTTTATGGGGTTTTTTGGTCTTTAGTTTTCAACAGTTTTACTGTGATGTCTGTAGGTATGTATTTCTTTTTATATATATTTTGTTTTTGTAGGTGTAATTAAATCTGTATTGAAGTTGTTTTCATTCTTTTGAAAAGTTTGTAGGCACCATCTTTTGAAGTGTTTCTGCTGCCTGCCTAACACCCCCTTCTCAGAATCCACTGAAAGCATATTAGAGCCTCTCAGTTTCTTAATCCTCTCCGTGCTTCATTCAGGATATTTTCTTCTAATCTCTCTTTGTTCACTAATTTTTAACAAGATTAGCCTACTGTGAATGTCATCCATTGAATTTTCTGTGCTGTTTTCACTTCTGGAAAATTCTGTTCTTTGATATCGTCAAAGGTTCGGAATAGCTAGAGTACAACTAGTGAATAACTGAAGTGTTAATTAGTAAAAGTTTGTTGTGCACACACCAAAGATAGAGTTTCAAACGAGAAGCACTGAAGTCAACATAGAATGAGGGTTAGGGGTATATTATTATAAAGAAGCGTATATAGTGAGAAGGCAGTGACAGTGTAACTTGTAGAGTGATTAGTTACAGTATTAGAATTTTCTTAAATGGTATGGAATCGATCAGCATTTACCTCATATCAACCTTGGGAAACACTTCAAGTTTTGCTTGTGATTTTTCAGAGGCACAGGAGTGGAATGGTCCAGATCAAGTTAACCTTGCCAAGTAAGCTGAATAAAGCTTTGCCTGCATGACTAAACTGGTTCTGTCTGCTCAGGGGATCTTCAAGGCTGGTCTCTGCCTGTCTTTGATTTCAACAGTTCCCCCCTTTTGGTCATTCACTTAGCAGGCTGAGAGTATGACCAGCCATTATAATGTTCCTGGTTACTGCCGCTGATGTAGTCAGGCAGAAGAATAAGCACATTTGCTGTTTCCATTAGTTGAGTCATCAGGCTGGAGGTCCGTGTACTCACTGTCTTTATCATTCATGTGGTTATTGTTGATATCATTCAGTTGTTCATCCTGATGGATGGTATTTGTCATGTGAGTGGCTGCCGGTAGGCATTTAAAACCTTCAAGAGATTGCCGTGCACTAGACGGGTTAATATGATGACTGTGAGGAGAGCAATAGCCAAAGATTGAAAAATTTCCCAGAGCTGGGATTCCCAGGAGCTAAGATTTAACCAGTCAAATAAATCAGATGGGTTATAATCAGATTCAGGTTTTACCTAAGTCAGTTGACATTTTTTAAATGATTATGTAGAGCACAGCATAATGTATAAGCAAACACTTATATGTTCAGAATATGTAGGACAGGATGAACGAGAGGGTGTTGTATTTCAGAAGGTGGTGTTGCGGGGGGGCTTCCCTGTAAATTAGGCCTCTTTAAGATGAGATTGATCAGGTAGTTTAACGAGAGTCACTTCTATGGGAACAAAAAAAAAGTTTAGTAGTTTGAGCAAATTAAAAATTCTGTTCTGTGAATTTGACGAGCAGCCAGTTGAGGTTTGTTTCTTTTCTTTTTTTTTTTTTAAGATTTTATTTATTTATTTGACAGAGAGAGAGGGAACACGAGCGGGGGGGGCAGCGAGAAACAGACTCCCCGCTGAGCAGGGAGCCCGATTCGGGTCTCGATCCCAGAATGCTAGGATCATGACCTGAGCTGAAAGCAGACGCTTAACGACTGAGCCCCCAGGCGCCCCCAGTTGAGGTTGCTAAATGTAGGGTTCTGAGCATCTTCAGATGGAGTGAGGGCAGATAGTGGCAACCTGACAGATTTTCCTGGTTTGCAGCAACAGTGTTCTCGGTGATCTTCCTGAGCAGCCTCATAGCAACAGGCATGAAAACTGCCCACACATGAGCAGTGTGGTTCCTCTGAAGTTGCTATCAGGTTGTCCAGCTTTAGCTTACATGGCTTTAGGAAAGAGTCCGTTTTAGTTCCATGGCGATTCCGTGTCTAAAAAGTGGGAGAAAATTGGAAATGTTAGAGAGTCCTACCTAGCCACATAGTAGAGGAAACTAGAATTCAGTTCACTGGTAGGAAACAATTAACAGACTGTAATTTGATATCCATAAAGGTGTATTATTTGATATACTTTATCTCTTTATATCATTTCCATTTCTATTAAAAATAAGAATGTAAGACTAATCTTGCAGATTAAGTCTAGTTTTGATAAACTTGTCTTGATTATTTGTGTAAGTGCAGGAATAATAGGGTTTTGACCATGAAGGCTCTTTTTAAATCTGCTTCGCTGGAGCTTTTCATAAGGAGTCTCAGATTGAACTTTAAAAGTCTCTTTAGGCTAAAAAGCCAAGCCAAGGACTTGTCTAATTGTTTCCTGTCATAGGGAGAACAGACTTTTTTTTTTTTTTTTTTAAGATTTTATTTGAGGGAGAGTGCACACAGGCAGGAGGAGGGGGAGAGGGAGAAGCTGACTCCCCTCCGAGCAGGGAGCCTGATACAGGGCTCGACATCATTACCTGAGCTGAAGGCAGACACGTAACCAACTGAGCCACTCAGGCGACCCGGCAGAACAGATTCTTACTGAACTTATGCAGACACGTACATTGTCAACCTTTGTTATAAAGATATATGTTACTAAGTTGCTGCTAAGTCATAGAAAGCTTAAAAGAGAGAAGAAAAGGGGGTCCTTTAAATCAGGAAATCAAAACATTAAAGAGCCAGCAATGTCATAACAATCATGGTCATCTTTATCAGCTTATCCAGCCTCCTGTAATTACTTTTTTGTCTTTTGTTAATAGTTTTATGAATTCATCAGTTTTTGCATCAGAGTTTTAGAAATTCTTACCCCAGTTCAGTTTTATGATTTTAAGAGTTTCAGAAATCTTTATTCTGGAGCACTTGTCAGGGTCTTTTCCATGAATTTCCTTGAAGATGAAGCATTTTTGTAGGCATAGTTTTGTACAAGCATCCGAGTAAAACAATAACTGTGACAAAAGACTTAAAATTTGGTGATGGTTAAAGGTCAGATGAGACATTATTATAATGTAATCGACAGGGGGGTTTGATTATTTTTTGTATTATACAGCAAGACAATAGCTGAAATGAAAGCTTACAACGTGTGCCAAGACATTTCAGATTTTTAAGATTTCCGTATAATTTCCGGAACATTTATAATGTATATATGTAAGTACATCAAAAAAGAAGGGTTAGATTTTTATTTGATAATGCTTGCCATACCTGTTTCAGTGCACTTCATTTTATTGTGCTTTGCAGATACGTGTTTTTTTTTTTTTTTCTCCTTTTTGGCAGATTGAAGGTTTGTGGCAATCCTTTGTTGAGTCTGTTGGCACCATTTTTTTTTCTTTTTTAAAAAGTTTTTTTTAATTTTTTAATTTTTATTTATTTATTTATTTTAAAGATTTTATTTACTTATTTGACAGAGAGAGAGACAGCCAGCGAGAGAGGGAACACAAGCAGGGGGAGTGGGAGAGGAAGAAGCAGGCTCCCAGCGAAGGAGCCTGATGTGGGGCTCGATCCCAGAATGCCAGGATCACACCCTGAGCGGAAGGCAGACGCTTAACGACTGAGCCACCCAGGCGCGCCAAAAAGAGTTTATTTTTTAAAGTACTCTGTACCCATTGTGAGGTTCAAACCCCCAACCCCAAGTTGCATGTTCTACTGATTGAGCCAGCTAGGTGCCCTGGTGCCATTTTTTAAACAGTATTCACTTGGTTTGTGTCTCTATGTCAGATTTTGATAATTCTCACGGTATTTCATACATTTTCATTAATGTGATACTTGTGGTGGTGATCTGTTACCATTGATCTTTGATTTTACTATTGTAATTGTTTTGGGGTTCTGTAAACCATGCACAAATAAGGCGGTCAGCCTAATTGATAAATGTTTTGCATGTTCTGACTGCTCCACTGTCTGGCTGTTCCCCCATCTCTTGCTCTCCCCTGAGACACAACGGTATTGAAATTAGACCAACTACTAGCCCTATAATCTCTACGTGTTCAACCAAAAGGAAGAGTCACATGGCTCTCCCTTTCAATCAAAAGCTAGAAATGATTGAGCTTAGTGAGGAAGGCATGTTGAAAGCTAAGATGGGCTGAAACCTAGGCCTCTTTCACCAGTTAACCAAGTTTTGATTGCAAAGGAGGTTTTTGAGGGAAATTGAAAGTGCTACTCCAGTGAACACACAAATGATAAGAAAGTGAAACAGCCTTATTGCTGATATGGAGGAAGTTTGGTCTGGATAGATGATCAAGCCAGCTACAACATTCCATTCAGCCAGAGTTTCACCCAGAGCAAGGCCCTGACTCTTCAATTCCAAGAAGGCTGAACGGGGCGAGGAAGCTGCAGAAGTTTGAAGCTAGCAGAGGTGGTTTCGTGAGGCCTCAGGAAAGAAACTGTCTCTGTGACATAAAAATGCACGGTGAAGCAGGAGGTACTGATGTAGATGCTGTAGCAAGTGATCCAGAAGGTCTAGCTGAGAGATTTACTGAAGAGATCTCCGTTAAACAACATGTTTAGTATCGGTGAACTAGCTTTAAAGTGAAGGATGTTATCTAGGACTTTCATAGCTGGAGAGAAGTCACTATCTTGTTAGGGACTAATGCAGCTGGTGACTTTAGGTTGAAGCCAGTGGTCATCTACCATTTTGAAAATCTTAGGGATCTTAAGTATGCGGAGTGTATTCTGTCCATGCTCTGGAAATGGAACAAAGAAACCTGGGGTTAGTATGTCTGTGTACAACATGGTTTATAGAGTATTTTAAGTCTACTGCTAAGACCTGTCAAGGAAAAAAGTCTCCTTTCAAAATATAAATAACTGCTTGTTGACAGTGCACCTGGTCACCCACGAGCTCTGATGGGGATATCCAATGAGATTTATGTTTTCATGCTGGTAATACAACATCCATCCTGTAGCCCATAGATTAAGGAGTAATTTTAACTTTAAGTATTGAAGAAATACCTTTCGTAAGGTTATAGCTGCCATAGATAGTGATTCTCTGATGGGTCTGGGCAAAATCAACTGAAAACTTCTGGCAAGGGCTCACTACTCTAGATGCCGTAAAAAACGTTGTGATTCATGGGAAGAGGCCAAAATGTCAACATCAACAGCAGTTTGGAAGAAGTTGATTCCAACACTCATGGATGGCTTTGAGGGGTTCAAGACTTAAGTGGAGGAAGTCACTGCAGATGTGGGGGGAAACAGCAAGAGAACCAGGCTCAGAAGTGTGGCCTGAAGATGGAACTGAACTTCTAGAATCTCATGATAAAACTTGAACAGATGAGGAGTTGCTTCTTATGGTTGAGCAAAGAGAGTGGATTCTTGAGATGGAATCTACTGGTGAAGATGCCGTGAAGATTGTTGAAATAAAAACAAAGGATTTAGAATATCACACCAGTGTAGTTGTAAAATAGTGGCAGGGTTTGAGGGGATGGACTCCAGTTTTGAAAGAAGTTTTGTGGGTAAAATGCTACCAAACAGCACCACATGCTACAGAGAAATTTTTCCTGAAAGAAGAGTCAATCCATGCGGGAAACCTCAGGGTTGTCTTATTTTCAAGAATGACCATAGTCACCCAGCCTTCAGCTGCCAACACTGATGGATTAACAGCCATCAACACTGAGGCAAGATCCTCCACCAGCAAAAGATTACATTGTTAAATTAATGTTTTCTTTTTCCTTTGTTCAGAATTTGATTTGGGGAAGTTTATTAAAAACATCAAAAGCTTGGGGCACCTGGGTAGCTCAGTTGGGTAAGTGTCTGCCTTCAGCTCAGGTCACCATCCCAGCGTTCTGGGTCTGAGCCCCTCTTTGGGCTCCTTGCTCAGCGTGGGAGCCTGCTTCTCCCTCTACCTCTGTCTGCCATTCCCTCTGCTTGTATTCTCTCTTTCTCTGTCAAATAAATAAAATCTTAAAAAAAATGTCAAATGCTTTAAAACATTTCATCAAATAGGATTATAGTTTTTTGTGAAGCCATATTTCATTATCTGTTCAACCAAAGTGACGGTGAAAAGATTTCAGTGGTAAGTATATGTAAAGAAACCCCCACAAAGTTTAGCTGTTTTAATAGAGAAAACATTTTTCTAAGAAGTGAAAGACCTGTTAAAGACAATGTAGAACACAGGAAATTATTCTTGTAAGTTATTACATTAAAGGCAGAGAAAAATCTTTGTAATTTCTTATTAAGAACAGAGCAGTAGTCTAAAAAGAAGCTTGTCCATTTAACAGAAAGCCAAATTCCAATCTTGTAGTAGGGTACTTTTGAAAACAAAATAATTCTTTTTCTTCTTCTTCTTCTTTTTTTTTTTTTTTTTAAGATTTTATTTATTTATTGGACAGAGAGAGACACAGCAGGAGAGGAAACACCAGCAGGGGGAGTGGGAGAGTGAGAAGCAGGCTTCCCCCCTGAGCAGGGAGCCCGATGCGGGTCTCGATCCCGGGACTCCAAGATCATGACCTGAGCCGAAGGCAGACGCTTAATGCCTGAGCCACCCAGGAGCCCCTTCTTCTTCTTCTTTTTTTTTTAAACTTAAATAGTTCCATCCTAATCTTACCTTGACTACACACAAAATATCTTTAAGATTCCTTTTTCCACAAATCTTCTCCAAGTTTCTATATCTATTTAAGTTTTGTTCTGTTTTTTCTTTTTTCCCCCTTTTTCTGGGATAATTGTTTTATTTAAGGATAAAACTGTTTCCTTCAACAAAAATGCACCTCCATTCCTTATATATCTTTTTTCCTTAACAGAAACCATAGATCCTAGTTCTTGTATACATTTTCTTTCATCATTATTTCTAGTAGTACAAATCTGTGTAAAAAAATACTTTTTTGGTGGTTTGCTGGCAAGTTGGCAGAGTAGGAGGGCCTTAGGCTCCCTTGTCCCATGGATACAGCTAGATAACACAACATCCTAAATAACCGAGAAAATGATCTGAAGACTGTCAAACTCCACAACTAAAGTTAGCGAAAATGCCCCATCAAAGAAGGTAGGAAGGGTGAAGATGTGGTCTGGGAGTAAAACAGACTATGGCCATTTGAGGTGTGGAGGGAGCTGGTGGCAAGGAGAAGGGCAGTAAACAGACTTTCATACCAGGGAGCCCGGAAGTGGGGAGGATGAATCCCCATAATGTTTGCCTTTGAAAGCAGGAGGGCCTGAATTTGTGAGTTCTTGTAATCAGCAAGACTTAAAGCCTGGAATTTTAAAAATTAGCAGGCTTAGCTCAGAACCTGGAGGGAGAGGGCGTTAGTAAGCTGAATCCCCATCATTAAAGAGATAGCATGACCAGCAGCGGCCTGAGCAGATGTGGCATAGAACTAGCAGTTTGAAAAACACTGGTGGCAACTGGGAGAGTGATTTGCTCATTTTGAAGTGTGGCCCAGGGAGACAGTGATCATAGGGAACCTCCCCCCCCCCCACCCTGTGGTGTGGCAGATCTGCCCTTCCCAGTCATACTCCCATCAGTCCCAATGCTCTGGGCCCCTCACCTAGAAAACCAAGACAAACCCTGCCAACACCACATCTCCTGATCTGCACATTTTGCATGATGTGTTTGGGTGCAGGTCTCATTTTGTAAGCAGACCACCTCACTCCTTGTTAAAATGCATCCCACCCCGCTGGGGACCAAACACTACAAGCAATAGGCAAAGAGAGCCTCTGCAGACAACAGAACTAAAGGAAAAAGTGCCCAAGACTTAATAGCAGAGCACACGCAACACACGTGGGAGACACTCCCTGAAGTGCCAGGACCTGGGTAATGGGATACTGCACTGCCAGACACTACAAGGTTTCTTCACAAGGCTATTATCAAAAAGAGAGAAGTAACTGACTTTCCTAACACACCGAACCAGACCTAGAAAGACAAAATGAGACCGAGAAACATCTCCCAGATGAAAGAACAGGATCAAACCACAGCAAGAGACCAAAGTGAAATGGGTAGAAGTAATATACTTGATAGGGAATTTACAGTAATGATCATAAAGGTACTTACTGGACTTGAGAAAAGAATGGAGGACATCGTGAGACCCTTGACACAGAGATAAAAAAAGAACCTGTCAGATCAAGAACCCAATAAATGAAATTCAAAGTACAGTTGATGGAATGAATAGCAGGCTAGGTGAAGGGGAGGAAGAAATTAATGACCTGGAAGACAGAGTAAAGGAAAGTAACCAAGTTGAGCAAAGGAGAGAAGAGAAAATTATGCACCTTGAGACAAGTCTTCGGGAACTTAGTAGCAGCAACAAGGTAATGACGTTTGCATTTTGGGATCACAGGAGAAGAGAGAGGTAAGGGGGCAGAAAATGTATTTGAAGAAATAATAGCCAATAACTTTCTGAATTTGGGGAAGGAAGCATCCAGATCCAGGAGGCACAGCGAATCCCTGGAAAATTGAACCCAAAGAGGTCCACACCAAGACACATAGTAATTAAAATGACAAAACATAGCAATAAAGAAGAACATTTAAAAGCAGAAGGAGATAGCTATATACAAGGAAACCACATAAGGCTATGAGTAGATTTTTCAGCAGAAAGTTTGCAGGTTAGAAGGGAAGCGGCATGTTATATTCAACGTGCTGAAAGAGAAACATTTGCAGCCAAGAATATTCTATCCTGCAAGGCTATCATTCAGAGTAGGAGAGAGAGAGTTTCTCAGACAAAAACTAAAGGAGTTCATGAGCACTGAACCAGCCCCACAAGGCATATCAAAGGGGACTATGAATGGAAAGGAGAGATCATAAGGGAGAGTATGAAAAGAAGAAAAAACCAAAAGCAGTAAAAATGAATATTTCTGTAAAAATCAAAGGATTCATAAAATAAAAGGATGTAAAATATGATACCATATACCTAAAATGGGGGGAGAGGAGTCAAGAATGGGTTTAAACTTAAATGACCATCAATTTAATATAATATAGACTGCTATATGCAGATGTCATATACAAACCTAATGGTAGCTACAGGTCTAAAACCAGTCATAGATAAGGAAATATTAAAAGAGATAAGAAACCAAGTATATCACTAAAGAAAGCCAACAGTCCATGAAAGAGCAAGAGAAGAAAGGATCAGAGAAAATCTATAGAAACAGCCACAAAATAAGTAAAAAAGTCAATACATATCAGTAGTTATTTTGAATGTAAGTGGATTAAATGCTCCAATCAAAAGACACAAGGTGATAGTAGGTTAAGAACAAACAAACCCATCTATATGCTGCCTACAAGACACTTCAGATCTAAAGACATCTGCAAATTGAAAGTGAGGGGATGGAGAAATACTTATCATGCAAATGGATGTCAAAAGAAAGCCCGGGTAGCAGTACTAATATCGGACAAAATAAACATTAAAACAAAGAGACAAAGAGGGATACTATATAGTAATAAAGGGGACAACTCAACAAGAGGATATAACAACTAAAAATATTTATGCATCCAACATGAAAGCACCCAAATAAATAAAAGTTAACATGTAAAGCAACTAATTGATAGTAATACAATAATAGTAGGGGACTTTAGCGCCCTACTTACATCAGTGGACAGATCATCCAAACAAAACAAGGAAACAGTAACTTTGAATGTCATGCTGGACTAGATGGATTTAATAGACACATTTAGAACAGTCCATCCTAAAAAAGCAGAATACACATTCTTTTCAAGTGCAACGTGGAATATTGTTCAGAATAGATCACATATTCGGCCACAAAACAAGTCTCAAATTCAAATCGAAGTCATACCATGCATCTTTTCTGACCACAATGCTAAGAAACTAGAAATCAACCACAAGAAAAAATATGGAAAGAACACAAATACATTGAGGTTAAACAATGTTCTGTTAAACAGTGGATCATCCAAGAAGTAAAAAAATAAATAAAATTACAAGGAAAGAAATGAACATGAAAATACAATGGTCCAAAATCTTTGGGATGTAGCAAAAGTGATTCTAAGAAGTCTATAGCAATACAGGCTACCTTAAGAAGTGAGAAAAATCTCCAATAACATAATCTTACACTTAAAGGAACTAGAAAAAGAACAAACAAAACCCAAACCTAGCAAATGGAAGGAAATAATAAAGATTTGAACAGAAATGAATGATGAATAGAAACTTAAACCCAGTAGAACAGATCACTGAAACTAGGAGCTGGTTCTTTGGGAAGATCAACAAAATTGATAAGCTTCTAACAAAGTTCATTAAAAAAGAAAGAACCCAAGTAAAAATCACTAATGAGAGAGGAGAAATACAATCAACACCACAGAAATACAAACAGTTGTAACAGAATATTATGAAAAATTATATACCAACAAATTGGACAGCTTAGAAGAGATGAGTAAAAATTCCTAGAAACCTATAACTTACCAAAACTGAAGCAGGAAGAAATAGAAAATTTGAACAGACTCATCACCAGCAAGGAGATTGAATTGGTAATAAAAAATCTCCCCAAGAATAAACGTCCAGTACCAGACAGTTTCACAGGTGGATTCTACCAAACTTGTAAAGAATTAATATCTGTTGTTCTCATACTACTCCAAAAAAGTAGAAATGGAAGGAAAACCTCCAAATTCATTCTGTGCGGCCAGTATCACCCTGATAGCAGAACTGGTTAAAGACGCCAGAAAAAAGCAAACTACAGGCCAATGTCTTTCATGAATAAGGATGCAGAAATCCTCAACAAGATAGTAGCAAACTGTATCCAACAATACATTGAAGAAATTACTCACCATAATCAAGTGGGATTTATTCCTGGGATGCAAGGGTGGTTCAGTATTTGCAAAACAGTGTGATACCTCACATTGGTAAGAGAATAAAAACATTTTATAGATGCAGAAAAAGCATTTGACAAAGTACAGCCTCTATTCATGATAAAAGCCCTCAACAAAGCAGGTTGAGAAGGGAACATACCTCAACATAATAAAGGCCATATATGAAAAGCCCACATTGAAAATCATACTTAATGGGGAAAAACTGAAAGCCTTTCCCCTAAGATCAGGAACAAGACAAGGATGTTTCCTCTCACCATTTGTATTCATCATAGTACTGGATGTACTAACCACAGCAGTTACAGAATGAAAAGAAATAACAGACATTCAAATTGGTGTGGAATAAGTAAAACTCTCACAATGTGCAGGTGACTGCAAATGGTATATGATATGTATCATAGTATATATATATAATACTATATATAGGAAACACTAAGACTCCACTGAAAAGTACTGGAAGTATAAATGAATTCAGTAAAGTCACAGGATATGAACACAGACATGAACAGACATTTCTCTGAAGAAGATATCCACGTGTTCTACAGACCCATGAAAAGATGCTCAGTCTCACTCATCATCAGGGACATGCAAATCAAAACTACAATGAGCTATCTCCTCACACCAGTCAGAATGACTAAAATAAAAAACACAGGAAACAAGTGTTGATGAGGTTGTGGAGAAAGGGGAATCCTTTCACTGTTGGTGGGAATGCAAGCTGGTGCAGCCACTCCAGAGAACAGTAGGGAGCTTCCTCAAAAATAGAACTATCTTACGATCCAGCAATTGCTCTACTGAGTATTTACCCAAAGGGTACAAAAGTCCTAATTCAGAGGGGTACATGCATCCCAATGTTTACAGCAGCATTATCAACAGTAGCCAATTTATGGAAGCAGCCCAGGCGTTCATCAGTAGGTGAAGGAATAAAGAAGGTGCTGTTTGTATACTATGGATTATTACTCAGCCATAAAAGGAATGAAATCTTGCCATTTGCAGTGATGTGGATGGAACTAGAGAGTATTATGCTAAGTGAAATAAGTCAGAGAAAGATAAACACCATGCGATTTCACTTAATATGTGGAAGTTAAATGAGCAAAGGGGAAAAAAGACAAACCAAAGAACAAACCTACCATAGAGAACCCAATGCTGGTCACTAGTGGGGAGGTGGGCAGGGGATGGGAGAAGCGGGTAATGGGGATTAAGGAATGAAAATCATAAAGATAAGTAAACATAAATACCTTTTGCTGACAGTTGCAATTTTATTAGTTCAGATGTTCTCAATTTATAAAACTTATAAAACTTATGACTCTTGCCTAGAAATGAAATTTGCAAGGCAGTTGTTAGAGTTCACTCTTAGAGTATAACAGAAGTGTTTGTGTATTACATGGAACGGGTATAAATTCCTGGTACATAGTTTACGTGAACCACGTGCCTTTTGTTGATGACAGGATGAGATTGTGTCTGCAGGCTTCTCCTGACCTTGCTCTGCTGGACTGGGAGTGATAGGACAGGTGGGGACAGGACAGGTGGGGGCTGCAGATCCCTCATTATTGCTGAGAGGGAGAATCAAGATTTGAAAGGTGGGTCAGCAACCTCTAAACTGATAGCAGAGCTGTAAATACTGGGGAGCTGCCCCCAGAACTCACAGCCTTGCAAGTTCAGTTGGCCCCTGAACAAGGACTTTGAACCGCACGGGTCCCCTCACGGGCAGGGGTTTTTCAGTAAATAATATAGGACAGTACTATAAAAGTATCTTTTCTTAACGACTTTTTTTTCCCCTAAAGATCTTATTTATTTGAGAGAGAGAGAGCATGCGCACACACAAGCAGGGGAGAGGGACAGAGGGAGAGGGAGAAGCAGGCTCCCCACAGAGCAGGGAGCCCAGTGTGGGACTCGATCCCAGGACTTAGCTCAAGACCTGAGCTGAAGGCAGATGCTCAACCAACTGAGCCACCGAGGCGCCCATCTTCTGACTTTCTTAATGACATTTTCTCTAGTTTACTTTATTGTAAGAATACAGCATATTATGCCTGTATCATACAAAATGTGTTAACTGACTATTTACGTGATTGGGAAGGCTTCCAGTCAACAATAGCGATTACTGGTTAAGGTTTTGGGGAGTCAAAAGTTATACATGGATTTTTGACAGTGCTGGCAGTCCCAACCCCAGTGTTGTTCAACGGTGAACTGTAGTTATAAGAAATAGGAGAAATTCTTTTAAATACAGATTGTTGCCTGGCTGCAAAACTGAAAACACAAGGCAAGAACATGGGAGCCTATCAGAGAGTGTTTGCAGCCTGGTCTTGGGGGGCTGTCACTGTGTGTGTGCAGGACAGAAAGAGTGGTGGTTCTTATATTGGTCTTTCCAGTTGGCTGCATGGACCTTTTTGTTGCTCAGTATACTGTGGTATCAAAGCAGTGGCTTTCAAACATGTGGGATCATTCCACAGCAAAAAATACAATGTGTATTTTGGCCCAGCACATACTATACAAATATATATATATATCCATATAAGTAAAATAAAAGTCTAATAAACTGACATGTACTTCCTGTTTTCAGTGTATGCCATGCATGTACTCTTGGCACTTTTTGAAATTCTTTTAGTTATCCATAGATAAATTTATAATGAATTTATAGGTTATATAAATTGAATATACATATTATCCATTTATGTATATAGGCAGCTACAAATAATGTGTATATTTCCTATTTATTTCTTGAAAGATTTTATTTACAGAGAGAGCAGTGGGGAGGGTCGGGGGGGAAGAGAGAGAGAGGGAGAAAGAATTTCAAGCTGACTCCACAGTGAGCATGGAACCTGACCTGGGGCTTGATCCCAGGACCTTGAGATCATGACCTGGGCTGAAGCCAAGAGTTGGATGGTCAACTGACTGAGCCACCCAGGTGCCCCTATATTTCCTATTTAAATAAATGTTGATCACAACTCACTAAGGGTCTGTAACCACAGTTTGAGAAACAGAAGTTAACAGTAAATTACTCCACACTAGGAGGAAGCTCTAGGGAGCCCCACTGCCCCCCCCCCCTGCTTTGCAGGGTGTGCCTGCTGCCTTGTGGACACACGGTGTGTGCACAGTTAATTTGTGCCGTTACTCTAAGTGTTCTCATGGTTTCTCTGGTGCATTTTTCACTCTCAGCCCCTTTTCCAACTTTTAACAGCTCTTAACTTCGCTTTCTGGGGAAAACCAGGAGGCGGGCGTTGTGAGCAGTCTGTCATAATGTTAGCATCCTAGTAGATTAGTAAACTGATACATACATTCCAGAATTCCTGCTTCAAATTTTTTCGGGGTGCTTGGGTGGCTCCGTTGGTTAAGCATCTGCCTTTGGCTGAGGTTGTGATCCCAGGGTCCTGGGATCGAGTCCCACATGGGGCTCCCTTAGCAGTGGGGAGTCTGCTTCTCCCTCTGCACCTCTCCTTGCTTGTGCGCTCTCTCTATCAAATAAATAAATAAAATCTTAAAAATTTCTTTCCAGTGTGGCATGAAACATATTTATTAACAGAACCAAATATTTTTTGTTTCTATAAAAATTAAAAAGTCAGAATTAGATAAACAGGTTTAACATTTAATGTTTATCTAACGTGGAAATGATTTAAATATTCAGTGAACATCCATTAGTTTAACAGAAAGTTTGTTCTTATTTACATTTATTTAAATTGCCTGTTTCTAACAGGCTTGTATTAGACATTAAATAATTAACCATCATCTTAATTGTTTTCTTGTTGATATATTCTGTAACCTAGAGACACTATGAGCTTACTTGATCAGTAAACCTGGGTGGGAAAGTTTCCAGTTTGCATTACGTTCAATATTGGTAACTCTGAAGACATGCCTGTTTTTGTTAAACCAAGAAACTTAAACTAGCTTTTATTTATCAGAGTTTATCCCAGATCAAATGAACTTGAAGAGTGTTTGGATTAGTACTATGTTTCTGAGAGTATACTTAATTTATATAAATGCCTAATTTTCTTTAAGCTAATTGAATAGAGCCTTTAAAGTTAATTCTGGCAATACCGTGCGGTGGTAAAAATATATCACCTCAACAACATGGACGTAGGCGTCATAAACCTACAGATAGAGATCTTACAGCTTTTGTTTCAAAAAATTTTAGTCATGTGTCACATACAAAACTCAGAAGCACAGTTGGATCCAAATTGTGTTTTTGGCAGACGGACCAGGTTGAGGTCGTTTGCTCAGATGGCCAAAGATTTTACTAAAGATTTTTTTTGCATGCTGTAAGGATCCTTTTAGAACTGTTTTTGAAGTCATTTTTGTATTTTCGAAGCTTCTGCATACCAGTCAAACAAAGCATTCATTCCATTGTTGGTCTCAGAGGTTTGGGATCCTCTTTTCCGGGTGCCCCCTAAGGTGGACTCAGCTGGAGAAAGGTTCCCGGCAATGGCCATTACAGTTCCAGGTTACCCAAAAGTTTACCTGTTTTTGGAGAGAGGCCCAAGAGCCTGGTCCAAGGACCAGGTGGAGCCTGTTCTCCTTTGGATTCCCTAAAACGCCTTAACTATGAGGCCCTTCGTTTCTAGCAGCTGTTCCAAATCACCGGGAATCATGTGTTTCCCCCTCTGAACAGGATGGGTGACTTACCGAAAAGTTTCAACAAAGGGAAATAGAAACCAGAAAGCAAAGCAGGGACAGAAAGCAGGTGTGCACAAGAAGCTTGGAGAGCTCAGAACCCGGGGAGACGTACCTTAAAATTGCAGGGTCGGGGAGAAAGCAGGGAGCTCAGTGGGCTCTGAGCGCACCAGCACCTGTTTGCTGTCTGGCCTCAGAGTCACTGGGAGTCTTGTTTGCATTCCATTCCTGACCCCATGAAATGTCAAAGGCTCAAAATAGCCAAAGTAAGACCAGTGAATCACTGCAGTAGCAGTTAGTAAAAGTTTATCATGCACACTCTGAGACAACAGTTTGCAAACCAGGAGCACTCAAACCAGAGCATGGAGTGAGGCTGGGGGGTAGATGGTCATAAAACAGCTCATGTGTATTCTTCCCAGGGATTGGTCATAATGCTAGAATGTTCTTAAGTGATAGGGAACTGGTTAGTGGTTACCTCCTACCAACCTTGGGAAGCAGTTCACGTTTTGCTTGTGATTTCCAGAGGCACAAGCGAGGGATGACCCAGGTCCAGTCAGTCTTGCAAAATAAGCTAGGTTCAGTTTTGCCTGCATGACTAAACTGGTTCTGTCTGCTCAGGGAAACTTCAAGGCTGTTTGCTGTCTGTCCTTGATTTTAACAAAAAGTTTTCTACCAGTTTCTCTGTTAGGTCTTACCCGTTGGAGCATGATGCTGACAGCTCCTTTATTTTTATTTAATAATTATATTTCCATGTCTTTCTTTCCCCAGCATACTTTGAAGTATGATTTTGCAACTCCAAATACCTAGCAACTTTGTGGGTCTGCTTTTTTCCTTCTTATTTGTTGTTTCTGCCAGTTTTTGTCTCCTTGTAGGCCAGTTTGTATGTGTGCACATGTATGCCCATGCAGATTACATTTTAAAAATTGTTTGAAATAATCTGGAGTCCGGGCTGGTATTCCTAGGGAAGATTTATGCTTGCTTCTGCCAGGCATCTGAGGGAGTCTGGGCTCCCCCTCAGCTCCGTATTAGGAGTACAGATGACCTACAGTCAGACCGCGGTTCTTAGCCTGGCTTCCTACCATACCCCAGCTCACAGCAGCCTGGGGTCACAGCCCCCTCCTCCCTTTGATGGTCCCCGAGAGTCCTGGGGTTCTGGTCCTCTGGTCCTTGCCGAGCTGTCAGCCTCTCAGCCGCCCCTTGCTCTCAGTGATCTGAGCTGTTCGGGACGTGGGCTTTACCTCCCTATATCCTGCCCCTGTGAGTGCTACCATCACGTCCTTCACTGCCTTCTAAGTGTGTGTGTGCAAGATCTTGTCATGGAAGTTTCAGTCACATACAGAATTTAAGAGAACCCCCTGACTTTTTGACAGTCCTCTGGGACCGTCTTCCTGGCTCGTCCCGTATGTCCTGCACCTGACCTGGAAGTAGCCGTTTCTGTAAGAAACCCTGGTTCCTGATAGTTCTTGTTGGGGTATTCTTTTAGATTTCGTTTTGATTTTCTGGCTTTCAGGGGAGTGTTCTCAGTGAAGAGTGCCTCCCTCCCAGGAGTTGTCCGTTCTTTACATGGTGCCTACAGGTGGCCTTGAGAGGTTTCAGTTTCTTGTTGCCCGAGGTGTAGGCAGGTGGTTGTGCTGTGGTCCCCTTGGCAGTCTGCTGAAGCCCGTGGGTACCTTCTTGTCGTGTTTCTGAACACGGTAAATAAGGGATCACGATAGAGATGAGTTATGTTTAAATGGTTGTAAAACTATGAAAATAAATTTGACAGTACATTGGCTTCTTTACTAACGTTAAGTGCAACTTGGTATTAATATACATATCATTAAAATGTTATATTTTAAGATATTTAAATGATGGCTTTTGATGCTCATCACAGAATAAACTGAGGTGGTCTTTGACTTTTCTTCCTTCACCTGCTGGTCGACAGATCATCAGTGAGAAGGAACATAGGGAGCTGTGTAGACCTGTGTGTGCCTACAGTGCCAGCTTCCTGGGTGCGGTCGGATATCCGAGGCCGAGGCTCCGCACAGCTGCCCTCACTGCAGACCCCAGCCCCAAGTTTGGGGCTTCCCACGGTCCTCTTGGATTTGCTGATTTACTGGGACATGTTGCAGAATGCAGGAAAGCACTGTGCAGGCCCTCATCTCACTGAGCTTCCCATCATGGTGCCTGCAGGTAGTGTTTACAAATGAGGGGTTTGTGGCAGCTTGTCAAGCACGCAGTGCCATTTTTCCAACAGTATTTGCTCGCTTTGTGTCTCTGCATCATGTTTTGGTGATTCTTGCAGTATTGCAAATTTTTTCATTTGTTACAGTGATCTGATCAGTGATAATGACTTGCTGAGAGCTCAGATAATGGTTAGTTTCTAGCTATAAACTTTTCAAATTAAGGTATTGTTTTTTGGACTTAATGCTGTTTTATACTTTAGGGACTATAGTACAGTGTGACCATAGCGTTTTTCTGCACTGGGAAACAAAAAATTCATTTGACGTCCAGTGGTCTGGAGCTGAAGGTGTGCGTCTGCTTGCAGTCCAAATCAGGACCAGACGTGAAGGGAAACAAACACATAGGGCGAGGTCTCTGAGGTTCTGAGTGGGCAGCTTGTAGCGCTCTTCGTGGAGTCCGGAGCGTTGCCTACCTTGCATGTGGCTGTGTAGCTGTATGTGGAGTTGGAGCATTGCTGACCAGGGAGCCCACTTCAGCTCCATGTCCAGAGTTTTATTGGGGTTTCATCATGTAAGCATGGTTGATGGATCGTTGGCTCTCAGGTTGAATTGACCATCTAGCAGCTGGGTTGCCTTCATGGGATTCTGAGCCTCATTCCTCCAGTGCCATGATTGGTCTTTCTGATGTGACCAACCCCATTCTGAGACGTCTTGTTAGCACACATCATCTAGGGGCCACCATGAATCACAGACTCCTGTCACTCCAGAAGCTCCAAGGATTTAGGGGGACTCTCCCTGGAATTTGGACCAGGGCTGGCCCAGCTCTTTGTCTCAGCATCACCAGTTCTGTTTTCACAGTTGGAGGACTGCTGACCCAACAGCTGGTCCCCTCTGTTTGGGTCTTGTCTGTGGCAGGCCACGTAACATGATTTAAAAGTGTTGATAAGCTTAAAAGTGACTTTGAGATCTACAGCACATGCAGCGGGAGGGACAGACTGCTTCCTCTGAGGAAGTCAGAGGTTTTAGTAATACTGTGGTTTGTTGCGTATGTTCATGGAGGAGGGAGGTGCTGTCTTGAGATGAAGGTTACAGATGTTTCCCCCATCCAGATTCACGGCACCTGTGCATTTTGTCCGTGCTTGAGAGCTCCTGTATTAGAACGTGGTATTTACATGTGTATGGATTTCAGCTGTTCGGTAATTCTGCTTACATTGATATATGAGAGTTTGAGGCTCTGGAGGCCTTCAGATAGCCACTTGGTATTATAGCCAAACACTGGATAATTAGCAATACTTCATTCATATTAAGCCCTTCATTTTAATCTTGAGGTTTGAGCCAAAGGGACAGCCTGCAGTAGAGGCCTCTGTAATGTTGTCTTTAGGTACCATCTGTTGGACTTTACTTTTTTTTTCCCCCAAAGATTTATTTATTTCAGAGAGCGCGCACGCAAGCGAGTGGGGAGAAGGGGCAGAGGGAGAGAGAATCCTTTTTTTTTTTTTTCTTTGGGTTTCAATTTTTATTTTTTATTTTTTTTATTTTAACGTTTTTTTATTATGTTAGTCACCATACAGTACATCCCCGGTTTCCGATGTAAAGTTCGATGATTCATTAGTTGCGTATAACACCCAGTGCACCATGCAATACGTGCCCTCCTTAATACCCACCACCAGCCTATCCCATTCCCCCACCCCCCTCCCCTCCGAAGCCCTCAGTTCGTTTCTCAGGGTCCATAGTCTCTCATGCTTCATTCCCCCTTCTGATTACCCCCCTTTCTTTATCCCTTTCTTCCCCTACTGATCTTCCTAGTTCTTATGTTCCATAGATGAGAGAAATCATATGATAATTGCCTTTCTCTGCTTGACTTATTTCACTTAGCATTAAGGGGGAGAGAATCTTAAAGCAGACTTTGTGCTGACTGTGGAGCCCAATGTGAGGCTAGATCTCATGACCTTGAGGTCATGACCTGAGCTGAAATCAAGAGCCACCTGCCCAGACGACTGAGCCACCCAGGCGCCCCTCCATTAGACTTCTAGTAAATTCTAGGAAGTAAATTTCCAGTAAACCTAGGAAAGTTCTCAGTTGTACTCCAGTGGGTTTTCCCCTAGATTTATGAAGTAAAACCATTGATTCTTTTTCTCTCTTAATTTTTTATTGTGAAAAATTCCAAACATAGAAGAGTTGAAATAGGCAGTTGAACATTGTATGTTCCCCATCTAGATTTAGGAATTACAAACATTTTGCTGTTTTTTTAATTTCTTTTAATTTTTTATTTTTTAAATTAATTTTTAAAAAGATTTTATTTGTTTGACAGCACGCACACGAGCGCACAAGCAGGGGGTGCAGCAGGCAGAGGGAGAAGCAGGCTCCGTACTGAGTAAGGAGCCTGATGTGGGACTCAGTCCCAGGACCCTGGGACCATGACCTGAGCCGAAGGCAGACGCTTAACGACTGAGCCACCCAGGCGCCCCTTTTCTTGTCTTTTTTAATCCATTTGAAAAAAATCACATCTTAGAAAATAAGTTACAGACCTTTGAGCACCTACAGTAAACCTGTGTCGTTACCAGTTCCAAACTTGCCTTTTCTCCCCCCTGCTGTTTTTTCCCCAACCTTTTTTTTAAATGAGATTTTCCTTAATTCATTTGTGCATGTGCACATCACAGGTGAGTGGGGAGCAGGGGGAGAGGGAGAATCCCAAGCAGGCTCCACACCCAGCACAGAGCCGGACAGGGACTTGCCCATGATCCTGAGATCATGACCCAAGCTGAAACTGTCGGATGCTCAACCCACTGAGCCACCCAGGCGCCCCTCCCTGAGACTTTTTTAAATGAAATTTTCTGTACACAGAAAACTTGCAGCTGTAGCTGAGTTATATTGTATACCTTCCATTGAGATCCATTCACTAGTATTTTGCTGCACTAACATTTTTTTGTCAAGCCATTTGAAAGCTTGGAGTAAATTGCAGACGGCATGACACTTCTTACAACAGGGATATTTTTCCTTATAACGATAATATTGTAATTAATGTTATTTAGTATTTAGGTCCTGTTCAGATTTTAGCTGTAGATCATTTTTCACATGTTTGTGGTCGTGCACGTTCCTCCCACCCATGTTGAACCATCTGCTGTCTTAGCACAACTTGTTGGCAGCCCAGACTTCAGCTCACACGGGACGTATTTTGGCTGTTAGTGCTCCTCTGTACTTTTCCAGTAGTGGTCCCGGTGTTGAGACCTCTTTGGGACTTAACATCTTTGCTTAAACAGTTTTGGAGATTTATTTCCTTCTTATAAATAGCACTGTTTGATGATAACAGCTGGCCGCAAATACTTTGATGTGTAATTTCTGTTTTGTTTTTATTACTCCTTTTATATCTAAAATGTGAAAACACTCATTTCTTATGCTGTCTGGAAATAGGACATAGTGGTGCTCTCTTCCTTTATGGGAACGGTGCATGTGTTTACTGTTAACATAGGAGGTTATCTCGGCAGTGCTCCTTGCACTCTGCTCTTTGTGCTCGAGCTGCGGTGTGCCTTGTGCTCCGTGTGGTCCCTGTGTGTGCCTCCTGGTGGCCGTGAGGCGTCTGAGCGGACGCTCCTGCAGCATCCTGTGACGCACAGTGTGTGCTTTGGGACAGTGTTTTTCTGTGACACTGTTTGTGAGAATCTTGTCCCCTTTAAGATTACTATGGAAGGAGAATTTCGAGTTTGAAAACTAAATTAATGACACATTTTAAAGATTGTTTAGCAAAATTGCAAGCCTGGATAGTTGGCCATGTTTACTAAAGATGGATTTAGCAGGGGAAAATCCAGGATCTTTTCTTTTCCAGCTTTTTATTGTGAAAAACTTCAAATTGAAGTAAGAGTTCAAAGAGTAACATTAGTATGTCCCTCACTTAGATTCAACAATTAGTAGTTTATAGTTTTCATTTTATTGTGTGTGTATATTTCATTTTTTTTCCTGAACCATTCGAAATTCACTTGCAGACCTCTGGCAGTCTGCCTCTAGAAATCTATGTGTTTCCTGAGAATGACTGTATTTGGGTGTGCAACCCCGGTGTCACAGGTGTGTGAGGGGCCAGCGGTAATGCCACAGTGTCCTTGAGTTTCTCCACTTGTCTTCAGCGTCTCGTGCAGCTTTCCCCTCCAGATTGCGCGCTCAGGGCCCCTTTAGTCCTAGGCTGGAGTCGTGCCTGGACGTCGGGGAGTGGGGCCTCTTTGCCTTTTAGGCTCCCGTGTCGCCTGTGTTCACTGTAAACTGGCCATGAGGTCCAGAGGCTTGGGGGAAGCGTTTCTGACAATGCTGTGTCAGCGACGGCACCCCTGGGGGCTGTGAGGAGCGCCTGGCTCGCGTGAGGGGCGCTGGCCTGTGTGGCCGTGCTCTGTGGTCCCTTGGCACCCTTCACCTCGTGACAGCCGCGTCCGTCGGGCCTTTCCAAACCTAGGACTGCCTTTCTGTGGTCCGTGACAGCATTTTCTGTAATACTTGAAAAAAACTTACAATTCCCACTCTCCTAGAAATAACGAGATTTTACAATGTCAGCATTTAAAGTTTTTTTAAAAAAAATTTATCTTCACTTTGTCTCGTTGACTAAATTAACCACTTAATAGAGTGACTTAAGGTCAAGGTATGTTTAAAAAGGTTTTTTTTGAACAAGTTAAGTTTTTCTCTTTCTGGTCAAAAGAGTGAGATTTGTTCTGGGAAAGTTTTTCCAAGCATTATATGGCCTCTGTGGGAACGAGCAAAGCCAGGGGTGCGTTACCGCTGGGTCGTGTTTGCCTCTTGCTCGGCCCCCCTTTCTCTCTGGACTCACAGGCATCAGGGTAAGTTCAGGCAGTTGGAATATTAACTGCCTCTCAAAAATGGGGAAGGACTTTGATCTAACATTTTGCATTCTTAGATTGTTCTGAAAGCTCCTTGTAGCCTTCCCGCACTGCAGCTCCTCCTTCAGCTGGTGCCTGCACTGTTCAAAGTGGAACAGGCCTAACACGTTCCTCCCGGCAGCCCGCCGTGCCACGTGTGCAGTAGGAAGCATCACCGGAGAAGGCCGCACACTTGAAGACCTCAGGCAGCTGGGTTCGCATGTTCTAGAACCAGTTTAGCTCACTAGGCTACAGTACATTGACATTTGTGCAGATTCAGCTGTTCCTCAGTCTTCGAGGTAGTTTCGTGCAGAGCCCGCAGGGGTCGTGGGGCGTCTCCAGTTGGGAGATGGTGCATCGTTTGTTGAGCGCTGCCGAGAATGCTCTGACGGGAAGGCAGGAGCCGGTAGGGAAGGCAGGGGAGCGTGGAGGGCGCCATCAGGGTCAGGTGGTGTGAGGGTGAGCCGTCCTCTCTTGTGTGGGGCTGGCCCCCTGGCAGATGGCAGCCTGACTCCCGAGGCGTGGACCTCTGTTGCACACTCATTTGAGGTGGGAGGTTATAAATTGGTTGGTTATGCCTAATGGCATAAGCTGTGGGCACTGTAGGCGGGGAATTGGGTCAGGGTTTTGCCACGAAGGTGACAAGGCAAGAAGGGTGAGAGAATGGGGCAAAGCAGGGGAGCAGCTGTTGTGGTTGATGTTTAAGGAGTCAGAGCAGTTAGGAGGGCAGTTAGTCCCCGAGGAAGACCACGGACAGTGGCACAGTGGTGAGGCCATAGAGGGAGGTAATGGTTGCAGCAGGGAAGTGTGGGGTGGGAGTGGCCGGGTAAGGGAAGAGGGACGATTGGAGGTAGTTTGAGTTGAGGTGCTTGGAACGAGGATTCTGGAGGTGTGGTAGTCCTTGGTGATGAGAAGGTGCAGGCTGTGACCCTGGAGGTCAGGGGCGGGGTTGGGGGGCAGGTGGCTTGAAAGGAGGGTGTCAGAGACCTGAGGGGCAAGCTGCAGAGGCATTGTTGCAGAGTACGTGGTGCAGAGGAGAGTGGGATGGGGTCCTTGGGCCGCCAGAGGCGAAGATGTCAGGCCAGGATGCCCGCCACTCTGTGCTGTGGCTGTGTGGCTGTGTGGGTGGCAGGGTGGGGAGCTGGGGGGGTGCCCAGCGGCATTCTGCCTTCTGGAAGGCAGGGCCCCGCGGGGCTGGGGAGTCTTGTGGATGAGTTGCTGAGGGAGCTGGCGTGGCTGGTGCTGAACAGGTTCGGGGAGCGAGGCTCAGTGGCGATGGGTGGCAGCCACTTGTCAGGCAGCCTCGGCGTGAGCTCCTCAGGCCTTGCATGGCGAGGCCACAGAGCACTGGAACCTCTTGGGGGAAGAGCTGTGTCCAGAAGAGGTGCTGCTCCTGGCTGAGGTGTGCACTGTCCCCTCCTTCCTGAGCCCCAAATGGGGAGGGAGGGCACTCTGGATACTCGCTGAATGCATGAATTCTAAGATCTGGTCATTTTTAAGTCTGTGTTCCTTGAATAATAAGTTTTATATAGTTAAGAATTTTTATTGGTTAAATGGATTCTTCTCAACTAATTAGGCTTTTTAATCATTCTATTTTGTTACTTTCTTATCTCGAGAAAATTAATTCAGCACCGCGTTCAGTTCTTACCCCTGTGCACGGGTGGCCGTGGTTTCGTGAAGACTGAATGCACCCAGCCCAGAGTAGTCCTGGGCTTCAGTGAGATTTGCAGCAGACATTTTCATGTTTTATGAGACTGTGTCTCCACATATGTATTACTACGTGGACTGAAACAAATCAAATTTGGCTGAAAGGATAAAGTGCTTCCGTAAGATGACCTAACTTTTGCATGGGTGTGGGACTTGCTGATCTTTTCTGGTTTCTGGAAGCTTGAGAGCGGACAGGGCACGTCAGTCTTGTTGGCTGTGCTCCTTTCTCTTGCCCTGCGTGCTGGCCTGGCGCCCAGCTGTGGTTCTGACCTGAACTTGGTTCCCATGCTGCCCCCGCTGCAGCCGTGCTGGTAGCCTTCCTCCTGGGGACTGCCGCCCCCGTGGGCTGGGTCTTCGTGTCCCATCAAGGAGATGGGCCATGACAGGGTGCATCTTCACGGACACCCCGGCATCCACCCTTTACTGATGGTGGCAGCAGAATGGGTCGGGGGTGGGGGGAGGAGGCAGACGCGGTGTGGTGCTCTGCGCCGCCTCCGGGGAGCAGTGCTGCCGTTGGTGCCCAGGTCTTTGGAAGTAAGGCTAATTGCTTCTGGGCAAAGCACTTTGACGTCGTGTTTGAAATTTTATGTTAGTTGGTGGCTGGCTCAGGTCGTTCTGCTCTTGTGATGCTCTAGTAACGGACTGTTCACTGTTTTGCAGAGTCCTTATGATTTCACATGTTTTTGCTGCACTTGTAAAAGAGGCACTTGGATGATGGATTAACAGGAACATTGAGATTCTGTGAAAAGTTTCAAATCGGAGAGTATTCAATTTTCACCCTAGTCCAGCAGCTGTGCTGCTCACTTAAATACAGATGAATGAAGACCCCATTCGGGAAGACACCTGGCCAGCGGTCCAGAGCGGATGCAGGTAGGCGGCGCGGTCCCTGCGTTCTTCAGTAAGTGAAACGTTGCTAAACTCCAGGAGTACTTCCGCGTAGTTCCTCGTGGTTTGCTGTTCTTGAAGCTGTGTGCTTTTCCACTACTCCGTACACAAACGTGGGGAAAACAGCTTCCTTTTTTGAAAGGCAGGGACCATGTTCATATTTTTTCTGTCGTCTTTCATCTTCTACAAGTTACAGATATCCATTAAACTTAGCAAGTGAATTGTAAACAACTACGTAATGCGATTATAAGAAATGAAGGATTTCTCATTTCTTTTTGAAGGAAGTGAAAGTGTTTTGACTAGAGCAGTATGAGATTTAGGGTATTTATAGTGATTTTAAGGAAAAAAAGCTTTTTGTATGTTTATTTGAAAGAACTTTATTGGAATGAAATGGATAGAAACAGAATATTTGATAGGAATTATTCCCACTTTTGTGGGACACAGCTGATACTACTGGAATAGAGGGTTAGACTTCGAATGATTTTTACCCACCCCAGAAACAAAGGTGAAGCTTTACAGGCTATACTGTGAAGTAGGTAAGTGGTATTTTCTTTAGGACTTTAGTTTCTCTCCATTCATAAATACATTCGAATGTTGAAAAAATCTGTCATAACATTTTAAGATTCTTTGATAAATGAATCTGAGAATTATGCTGGTAAAACTAATATTCTGCAGAAATGCTTGCTGTTTGATTTAGAACTATTTCTTACTTTTATTAAGGAAGTATTTGGAAGTCCTTTATAGAAGAGCCACAGGGATTCAGATTTTTAAGTACCCCCTTATCTCTTTTTTGTTCTAGCTCCTCTTTTGTAAAGATAATACTGATTTCACTGTTCAGGGTTTGTCAGTAAGATTACTTTGGGCCAGAGATGACAGGCTGAAGCGTAAGCCATCTGCGAGTGTATTGTCACTTCTTGGCCCCCTCAGCCACGCAGACCCGGGCATGCCACACATCTTCTCGAGCCTTGGTTTTTATCACCTGAACAGGTGTGCTGTGCTACATACTTGCTGAGGTTAATAGGAGGAGTGAGTGAGCTTGTGGGTTGGGGCTCAGCTAGGTGCCTGGCACATTATAGCTGTTCTACCAAAAAGCATTGTTATCGTTGATCATACTATTTATGATTTAATTTTATTTTGTTAATTGCAAAAATTGCTGTCAAGTTTTTTTTTTTTTTTAAAGATTTTATTTGAGAGAGAACGAGTGGTGGAGAGGGGCAGAGGGAGAGAGAGAGAGAGAGAAGCAGACTCCCCGCTGAGCAGGGAGCTCAACGTGGGGCTCTGTCCCAGGACCCTGGGATCATCACCCGAGCTGAAAGCAGATGCTTCTGACTGAGCCACCCAGGCACCCCTGCTGTCACGGTTTTTGTTGATCAGTGAAACCTCCCACGTTTGTCATTTGAGATAGTAATTCATTTTCCAGAGTTCTTTTTATGCACACCGTTCCAGTTTCAGCACTCCTGTTTCCTTCATTGATTTTGAGTCCTTGTTGTCAGAAGAGTGAGCAGAGTACACCGATGTCAGTGCCCAGAGGATCTAAACCGAGAGATGCTGTTGCTCTTAGGGGAGAGATGCTGTTGCTCCCAGCCAGGACTCTGATCTGAGATACTCTTCTTCCTCGACGTTTCTAAGAGCACCTGGCATAGGCTAAAGACAAAGCGGGTGCTCTAAGTTCTCGTCGGCCCGTTGTTTGATGCTTTAACACGAGACCGTGTAGTCTCTTGTTTCCCGCTGTTGCGTGATCCTATTTTGGAAAGATTGCTGATCCCTTGATCAGTATTGTTTATAAAATTGTCTTAAATCATTCTCCCTCTTAACATAGACGGAGACTTTCTTGCTTTTAAACCCCTCTGTCAGTTACACATGTGCCCATTTACAAATAAAGAAAATTCACCCAAAAGATGGGTTTTTTTTTGTCCTGCAACGAGAACCCTGGGTGGGCATTCTAACCCTGGTTGGTGCAGTGGCTCAGCTATGCCTGGAGAGAAAGCTGAGGGACCTTTGTCTTCCTCTCTGGGCCTCTATGGAGCTGGACTAACATGACAGCTCCCCCAGAGCAAGTGTCCCCAGAGAAACAGGCGCAGCTGTGAGGCTCCCGTGGCGGAGCCTGGAGCCCTGGGACTCGCACTGGCTGACTAGTGCTGCCTTGCCAGCCGAGGTTCAAGGGAGGGAGAGTGTACTATGCTCTGGGAAGAGGGTGAGGAATTTGGAGCCCTGCCTTAAAAGTGCCACAGTGGTAAATAGATCACTAGGCAGTCCCTGGTACTGGGTTCTATGTTTGACATAGAGCGTGGGTGATCAATAAAAACTTGAAAATTGAATGCTTTTGCATGCTCTTTATATTTCTAGTTGCACATGTTAGGAATTTCTATTTTAAAATAACAGGTTTATCTCTATAACTATGTTGGAATTAAATTGGTTGTTAAAATAGTAATTTATATACACCTAATGACGGGCGGCAAGTCCTATTATATGGTACAACATGTTTCATGTGTTTTTTCCCTTAGTTAGCCTCCATTTTTACTGGTTTATCCAAGGTTGCAGTTTTCCCCTTTTTATGACATACTTTAATTATACAGATAGATACAGGGAGTAGTAGTAATACGTATCCATGTGCCTAATACTCAGATTTAGCAACTTCTTTGCTGTATTTAATCCAAATATTTTTAAAACCTTGATTTTATTTTTACCAAATTAATAAAAATTCATTGTTGAAATTGTCAAGTAGTGCCAAAGACTTAAAAAGCAGGCATTCTGGGGCACCTGGGTGGCTCAGTCGTTAAGTGGCTGCCTTTGGCTCAGGTCATGATCCCAGAGTCCTGGGATCGAGTCCTATGTCAGGCTCCCTGCCCAGTGGGGAACCTGCTTCTGTCTCTGCCTGCCACTTCCACTGCTTGTGCTCTCTCCCTGTCAAATAAATAAATAAAATCTTTAAAAAAAAAAAAAAAAAGGCATTCTGCCCCTTCTGATGTTTACCTTCACCATTTGTAAATATGAGTAGAAAAATTTCTCTTGAATCTGACAGTGCTGAACCAGGAAAGGCAGTCTAAGGACTTTTTATTGTTTCTTCTTCTTTTGTATATTTATTTTTCCTGGAGTTTAGGGATTTCTTAATTTTTTTTACTATTTGCTTAAATTTCTTTGCAACTTGAAGTCTCTTAAACAGTTCCCACAGCTTTATAGAACTGTCAGTGTAATATGCCTTGTGGCCGACGCCATAGATGGCCCATCTGTCCACGCTTCCTTGGGGACTCTTGTAGTGCTTTCGGCCCTGTTCTGTGAGCCTCGTCCTCTGGCCCCACAGACATGCTCCCATCCTTGGAATGCCTGTTTTCTTTCTGTAGCTGGATTCTCCTCGTTTCTGTTTGCCATGCCCTCCCTGTTTTGGTGTGTACTCTTGCCTAGGAAAAGCTTGTACGGCGTCAAGAAGCTTCCAGAGCAGACAGTGAGTGAGTTGATGGTTAAAGTGACAGAGGAGGGGTGCCTGGGTGTCTCAGTCGGTGAAGTGTCTGTCTTCAGCTCAGGTCGTGATCCTGGGGTCCTGGGAACGAGTTCCGCATTGGGCTGTCTGCTCAGCGGGGAGTCTGCTTTTCCCTTTCTCTCTGCCCCTCTCCCTCCGCTCATGCTCTCAAATAAATAAATAAATAAATAAATAAATAAATAAATAAATAAAAAAAAATCTTTAAAGTGACAAGTGGAATGCATGGTCGGTCATATTCTCTACTTTTCTGCCCGTTTGAAATTGTCTCTAATACAGTTTTCCACAAGTGTACCTAGATGAGATTCTTTTTGAAACCTTGCATCAATATTGTCTTAATTCTGTTCTTCTCAGTCTTCAGTGGGGCAGAAGGTTCTAGGTTGGAAATAACTTTTCATTCACAATTCTCCAGGCATTGCTCCATTCCTTGTCTTTGAGGCCCCAGTGTTGCTGTTTGGGGAAGTTGGATGCTGTTTCTGCACCTGGGTGTGTCCAGTGGTTTCTCCCTGTCCTCTGAAAACTTCTGGGCTGGACTTTCCATGTGCTGGGAAACATGGCAGTGAGTGTCTGGATGGGTCTTTTTCGCTCCGTGCTCGGGCTTTCAGCGGCAGGTCCGTTTGCTGTGGGGAGTTCTGTGCTCCTTCTTTGATGGCACTCATTTCCTCTTCTCTCTGGAATGCACGCTGCTGGGACGTCTGCTGCTTGAGCTGGTCTTTCTGTTTTTTTCCTAAACTACTTCAATTACTCGTTTCCATTTTCTCATTCTTAGGAAGTTTACTGACTTTTTTTTCCAACCTTTTAAAAAGATTTCAGTGAGCATTTTGTTTCTTCTGTGAGCTCATTTTTGTTTTTATATTATTTCATAAGTGCAAGTAACTTGTACTTCTGAGGCTATAAATTGTATTTTTAAAAAGACTTGTTTGAATTAGTTTGGCCTGTTAGGAGTATCTTTGTGTCTGTTTGCTTTTTAGTCTGTTTTGTCTGGAGGTTCTCTGAATTTCCTGAGATCCGAGGTGGATCCTCTAGCGAGGCATGAAGGAGTCGGTCGGAAGCTGTGTGTGTAAGTGGTGCCTGGTGGACTTGAGTTACGTTATTGGGGTCTCCAAGTGTCACCGTTTGTGGGTGTTTTCCCTAGAGGTGGGTCTTCAGATTTCCTACCTGTATGAGGAGAATATTAATCAACTCTCAGAATTCCTGATTTCTCCCTTAAAGTTTCAGTCTTATACCTTTACATCTGCTGAGGCCTCGCCACCAGAGATGACTTCCGGTCACACAAAACTGGGTTACATATTTGCTCAGGAGCAGGGACAGAGTGCCCTTGACAGCCTCCCAGGGCGATTTCACAAGAGGCAGAGCTGTTCACGGGGAGGAATGAGTGAGCTGGTAGGGTCGGAGGTACTGAGTGTGGTGTGGACGAGATTGGTGAGGATTCCTGGTCTAAACGAGGCACCGGAACAGACAGGGTCTTTATCTTTGGAAAATCTGAGCCCACCTGAAATTAACAGCTGGTAAAAGTCATGTCTGTGAGCTGTTGCGGGTTTGGTTCTAGACCACCACAATAAAGCGAATATTGCAGTAAAATGAATCAGATGAATTTCTTAGTTTCCCAGTTGTGTAAGAGTTATGTTTACACTGTACTGCAGTCTACTTCCTGTGTGCAGTAGTTTATGTCTATTTTTTTAAAAGATTTATTTAACCATTCTATTAATTTTTTTATTTTCTATTTTTTTCCATTTTTAAAAATTTTATTATGTTAGTCATCATACATCCTTAGTTTCTGATGTAGTGTTCCATGATTCATTGTTTGCATATAACACCCAGTGCTCCATGCAATACGTGCCCTCCTTAATACCCATCACTGGGCTAACCCATCCCCCCACCCCCGCCCCTATTTATCCATTTTAGAGAGAGAGAGTGTGTGTGTGTGCATGAGTGGGGGAGAGGGGGGCAGGCAGAGAGAGAGGGAGAATCTCAGACTCCCCCCCCACCCCCCCACCCCACTCCCGAGCATGGAGCCCAGCTCAGGGCTTGATCCCACCACCGTGAGATCAGCACCTGAGCTGAAACCAAGAGTCAGATGCTCAACCGACTGAGCCACCCAGGTGCCCCCCCTCCTTTTTTTAAAGTAAGCTCCATGCCCCATGTGGGGCTTGAACTCACAGCCCTGAGATTGAGTTACATGATCTACCGACTGAGCCAGCTGGGCACCCCAATAGCATTATGTCTAAAAAACAATGTACATACCTTAATTTAAAAAAACAGTTTGTTCCTAAAAACTAACCATCATCTGAGCTTTCAGCAAGTCACTGATCACAGAAATTGTAATAACGAAAAGGTTTGGAATATTGTGAGAATTACCAAAATGTGACACAGAGACACGAAGTGAGCAAACGCTGTTGGAAAAATGACGCTGATAGACTTGCTTGATGCCGGGTCGCCACAAACCTTCAATTTGTAAAAAGCGTGGTATCTGCAAAGCCCTGTAAAGTAAGGAGCAGTAAAAGGAGTAATGAGTGTTTTGGAACATGCGTCTCTGAGCTTCTGTTAGAACGGTTTGAGTGAATGTAGTTTTTCTTAGCCATCTTGGTTTAGTACAGTGTAAATAACTTTTGTGAGTCATCGAACAGTTTATTTTATAAATTACGGCTCTATTTCTTTCACATTTCAATCAACAAATAGATGTAGTACCTAGTAAAGGATCTTGTTCTGTTTTCTACTGGGAAATCTGTGGTCCTCAGATGAGCGATGCCACCCACTTTCAATGACAGACTGACACCAGGCACAGTGACTACATATACACCTGCCTACTCCTCTGAACAGTGTGTGTTGGTGACTTCTGCTTAGCAGTATGTAGAGCGCCTCCTTCCCACTCTATGGATGAATGGTTTTCATACTCATTTGTTCAGAGTTCAGTTACTTGGACATTACGGTTGTTTCTACTCTTCTGTATTAGACGTGATGACTGCAATGAATAGGCTTGTTCATTTGTCCTGCCCATGTGTTGTTATTGGGATGGATTTCTAGAAGGAAGACTGAATCAGATCTTAAATGCATATGTAATTATGTGAGGTATTCATGGGCTTTGTACCATTTTGCCCTCAGTGTATGTGTGAAGTGAATACTGCGTCCTGTAAGGCCTCTTTGGCCTTCCTTTTTCTGTTCTTTTCTCCCCTGATTTTCTTCTACTTTTAGAAGCTCTTTTAAAGTCAGTTACTTTGTGATAGGAGTTATTTCTTATACTTGCCACTGTGTGGTGTCAGCTTCTGGGAGAGAACTGAAGTTCTTGGCCTCTTGTTTGCATCCTCTTGGGTCTCAGCCTCCGTCACAGAAGTCATGCTGGACTTCTGCAGTCCTAGCTAATGTCTGTGGTTTCTTGGATGCTGTGTTTATGAATCTTTTCTCTCTTGTTTTCTGAAGAATATCCTCCAGCAACTTCCAGATATTTGTGGGAGAGGTATTTTTGAGCCCATATGTGAATGTAAATGTCTATACTCTTAATTGGTAATTTAGCTGGGTATGGAAGTCTGGGTTCAAAGTCATTTTACCTCCACTTTGCAGGTCTTGCTTTCCGGTTGTGTAGCTCAGTGTTGATGATGAAAGAAAGGTCTAGTACCTCTTCATTTTTTTAAAAAGGACCTTAAAAAAGGACTTTATTTTTCTTAAAGATTTTTTTGAGACACACACACATACACACAGAGCACAAGTAGAGGGAGAGGGAGAGTAAGAGGGAGAAGCAGACTCCCTGCTAAGCTGGGAGCCCGGCATGGGGCTCGATCCCAGGAACCTAAGATCATGACCCGAGCTGAAGGCAGATACTTATCTGAGCCACCCAGGTGCCCGAGGACTTTACTTTTCTTAAAGCAGTTTTAAGTTCACAGCAAGATTGAGCAGCATGTATGCTTCTCATATACCCCTGGTGCCTTCCCCCTTAGCCTCCCATACTAGCAATAGCCCTCACCAGATAGTACATTTGTTACAGTGCGCCTACATTGGACACGTTGTGATTACCCAGAATCCGTTGTTTATCTTAAGGTTCACTTTTGGTGGTGTACATTCTGTGGGTTTTGACAAATGTGTAATCACTCAAATCCACCGTTCTGGTATCAGAGTAGTTTTACTTCCTGAAACTCTCCTGTTCTTCAGCTATTCATTCCTCTCACCCCCTGACCGCTTGCAGCCACTGACCTTTTATTTTATCCATAGTTCTGCCTTTCTTGGAATGTTAATAGAGTTGGAATTCTATGGAGCCTTTGCAGACTGGCTTCTTTCACTTAGCAGTATGCACTTAAGGTTCTTCCATGTCTTTCCATGACTTGATAGCTTGTTCCTTTTCAGTACTGAATAATATTCTATTTGTAGATGTACCATTGTTTATTTATCCAGTCACCCGCTAAAGGACGTCTTGGTTGCTTCCAAGTTTAGGGGATTACAAATAAAGCTGCTATGCACATCCATGGGCAGGTTTTTGTGTGGACTGGTTCCAACTTATTTGGGTAATTACCAAGGACCATAGTTGCTAGATCATATGGTAAGAGTGTGGTTTGTAAGAAACCACCAAATTGTCTTCCAGTGCAGCTGCACCAGTGTGTATTCCCTCCAGCCACAAATGAGAGTTTCTGTTGCTGTACATCATCTCCCGTGTTTGGTGTTGTCAGTGTTCTGGATTTTGGTAATTCTGTTAGAAGCGTAGTGGTATCTCATTGTTTTTAGTTTGCATTTCCTCCACGTATGATGTATAGAGCATCTTTTCATACATGAGTTTTGCCGTTTCTATCCGTTCTTTGGTGTTAAGCTCTTTGTTCCATGTTTAATTAGGTGGTTTTCTTATTGAATTTTAAGAATTCTTTGTGTATTTTGGATAATAGTCCTTCATCAGATATGTTTTCCAGGTATTTTCTTCTGATTGTCCCCTTTTTTAAAAAATTTATTTTATTTTATTTATTTTTGAATTACAAACCCTTGTGTCGAGGGCTGACTTTTAATAGATCACAGCGAGGGAGCTGCTCTGCTACGTATGAAACCCTGACCTAGAAGCAGGTCGTCTGTGAATGGTTTAGCGTGAACATGTGTTGTGTGACTGGCGGGGGGGTGGCCTCCTTTCCAGATGCGCCCTGTTTTGCAGGATGAGGTGCTTTCTGCACTGGACCCTGGTCTCTAAGTGTGGTGGCCCGCTGGTGGGGTAAGTGGGAGACTGGCTATCTGAGGCCAACCGAGGCTCCTTGGCACTGCTGTATTGTTCCACCTGGGCAGGATTCTGACTTAGAGGTGTTCAGTCAGAATCCCACAGATGGTAACTTCGCCTCATTGGCTCCTCAGCCAAGCACACACACCAGATTCTCATTTTTTTGATAGTGTCTTTCACAGAGCAGAATTTTTTAATTTTAATGAAATGCATCTTATCAATTTTCTTTTCATAGATTGTGCCATTGTATTATCTTAAAAAGTCATCAGCATAACCAAGTTCATTTGGATTTTTCGCTATGCTAACTTTCAGGAGTTTTATAGTTTTGCACTGTGCATTTAGGTCTGTGATCCATTTTGAGTTAATTTTTGTGAGGGATGTAAGGTCTGTGTCTAAATTCATTTTTTTGCAGGTGGATGTCTAGTCATTCCAGCACCATTTATTAAAAAGACTATCTTTTCTCCATTTTATTGCCTTTGCTCCTTTGTTAAAGATCAGCTGACTATATGTGGGTCTTTTTTAGAGTTCTCCATTTGATCTGTTTGTCCATTCTTTAGCCAGTACCATGCTGTCTTGATTAGTGTAGCTTTATAGTATGTCTTAAAGTCGAGTAGTGTCAGTTCTCCAGCTGTTCTCCTCCTTCAGTATTGTGTTGGCTGTTCTGGATCCTTTGTTTCTCCCTATAAACTTTAGAACTGGTTCGTTGATATCCACAAAATAACTTGCTTGGATTTGGATTGGGATTGCATTGAATCTATAGATCAAGTTGAGAAGAACTGACATATCTTTTTTTATTAAAGATTTTGTGTATTTGATAGAGAATGAGTGAGAGTGAGAGAGAGTGAGAACAAGGGGAGATGGGGCAGAGGGAGAAGGAGAAGCAGGCTCTCTGCTGAGCAGGGAGCCCCATGCGGAGTTTGATCCTAGGACTCTGGAATCATGACCTGAGCTGAAGGCAGATGCTTAACCGACTGAGCCACTTGGGCACCCCTGGGAAGAATTGACATCTTGACAATATTGAGTCTGTCTGTGAACGTGGAATATCTCTCCATTTAGATAGTTGTTCTTTGATTTCTTTCATCAGTTTTTGTCATATCTGTCTTATATATGGGGTCTGTAGTGATGTCTCCTCTTTGATTTCTCATGTTAGCGATTTGTGTCTTCTCTCTTGTTAGTTCTCCTGGCTAGAGATTTATCAATTTTGATCTTTTCAAAGAATGAGCTTTTGATTTCATTGATTTTTGTCTGTTGATTAAAATATTACTGATTTCTGTTATATTTTTTATAACATTTTTTTAAGTTTTATTTATTTATTTGACAGAGAGAGCTCAAGCAGGGGGAGCAGCAGGCAGAGGGAGAAGGTAGAGGGAGAGGGAGAAGTAGGCTCCCCGAGGAGTAGAGAGCCCGCCAGGACGCTGGGATCATGACCTGAGCCAGAGGCAGACGCTTAACTGACTGAGCCACCCAGGAGCCCCAGTCTTTATAACATTTTTTGCTAGCTTTGCATTTAATATGGTTTCCTCTTTTAGCTTCCTAAGATGGAACCTTAGATTTTTTAATTTTAGGCCTTTCCTCTTTTCTGATACATGCATTCAGTGCTATAAATTTCTTTCTGTGCACTGCTTTCCCTGCATCCCGCAAATTTTGTAAATTGTATTTTCATTTTCACTTAGTTCAAAACATTTTTTAATTCATCTTGCAATTTCTTCTTTGAATTATGTATTTAGAACTGTGTTGTTTATCTCTCAGTATTTGGGGATTTTTCAGCTATTTTTCTGTTACTGAAATTAGTTTGATTTTATTGTGGTTTGAGAGCAGTTGCAGGAATTCTGTTCTTTTAAATGTATTAAGGTGTGTTTTATGATCCAGAATGTTGTCTTGGTGACTACTTCATGGGAACTTGAAAAGAACGTGTATTTTGCTATTGTTGGATAGAGTGGTCTATTGATGTCAATTTTATCCATTTGATTAGTGGTGGTGTTGGGTTTGACTGTGTCCTCACTGATTTTCTGCCTGCTGGATCTATCCCATTTCTGATAGAGCGTTATTGAAGTATCCAGCTATGATAGTGGATTCATCAGTTTCTCTTTGTAGTTTTAACAGTTTGACTTCCTTAGTTTGATGTTCTCTTGTTAGATACACATGTTAAGGATTGTGATGTCTTCTTAGAGGATTGATTGCTTTATCGTAAGATATTTCTTTTTCCCTGGTGACTTTTCTTGCTCTGGAATCTCTCTGAAATTAATATAGCTACTCTCGTTTCTTTTGATCAGTGTTAGCATGGTGTATCTTTTTCCTTTCCTCTACTTTTAATCTAAACATACCTTTAAAGTGGATTTCTTGTGGACAGTGTACAATATGGTCTTGTTTTTTTTTTTTTTTTTTAAGATTTTATTTATTTATTCGACAGAGATAGAGACAGCCAGCGAGAGAGGGAACACAAGTAGGGGGAGTGGGAGAGGAAGAAGCAGGCTCATAGCGGAGGAGCCTGATGTGGGGCTCGATCCCATAACGCCGGGATCATGCCCTGAGCCGAAGGCAGACGCTTAACCGCTGTGCCACCCAGGCGCCCCAATATGGTCTTGTTTTTAATTCCACTGTGCAGTCTTGGTATTTTAATTGGTGTACTTAGACCATTGATATTAAGGTGATTATTGGATTAATATCTGCTCTATTTGTTACTATTTTCATTGCCCTTGTTCTTTTACTTTTTTAAGAGACTGCCGTAGAGTTTGCAGGATACATTTATAACTAATCCAGTTCACTTAGAAGTAAGCTATAATCATCTAATATGTTGTTGCTGGTATTCTGAAAAAATGGTACCAGTTCTATTAAATAGGAGTAATAAAAATGGAAGTGTTTGTTTTATCTTCACTGATTCCATCTCTAATGATCTCTCTGTAGATTTGAGTTTCTCAGCTATATTATTTTTCTTCTCTCTGAAGAATTTCTTTTCACATTTCTTATAGTGTAGGTCTCCTGGCAACAAACTCTCTTACCTTTTGCTTGTTTGAGCAAGTCTTCTCCTTCACTCATGAAGGGTAGCAGAATACAAAATTCTAGGTTAATTTTCTCCCAACACTTCGTGTGTCTCAGTCCGCTCTCTGCGTGTGTGCTCGCTGAGGAGACGTTGGATGTAATTTTTGCTCTGTTCCTCTGTACATACGGTGTTTTTCCTCTGTCTCTGTCAGGAGTTTTTCTTTCTCCTTACATGTGATTTTGGGGCATTTATCCTGCTTGGCATTCTCTGAACTTCCTGGATCTCTGGTTTAGTGTCTGACTTCAGTTTGGGGAAATCATCAGTCATTATTGCTTCACATACGTCTATTCCTTTGTCTCCTCTTTTTCTTCTGGCATTCCCATTGTATGTGTTACTTCTTTGTAGTTGTCCCATGGTCCTTGGATATTCTGATTTGTTTTTTCCTGTCTTTGTCTTTTTTCTCTTTGCTTTTCAGGTTTGGAGGTTTCTGCTGGCATGTCCTGAAGCTGAGAGAGTCTTCCTCAGCGGCCTCCGGTGACCGCTGAGTTAATGTCGGCCACGTTTCTTACTGTTTCCTGTTCCTTGCCCTGTGCTTTCTCCCTTTTTTCTCTTCCACTTTTCCCTACTTTTTGTGGTTTTATTCAACTTTCCATGATTTTACTTTCTCCATCATGAGTCCCCCCAGACACATTCTTCATTTCTGTTATGATGTTCTTTTTTTTTTTTTAAAGATTTTATTTATTTATGTGACAGAGAGACAGCCAGCGAGAGAGGGAACACAACAGGGGAGTGGGAGAGGAAGAAGCAGGCTCCCAGCGGAGGAGCCCAATGTGGGGCTCGATCCCGGAACGCCGGGATCACGCCCTGAGCTGAAGGCAGACGCTTAACGACTGCGCTACCCAGGCGCCCCCTGTTATGATGTTTGATCTCTGCCATGTCTGTTTAATTTTTTCTGATAATTTCCACCTTTCAGTTTACGTTACTCATTGTTTCTCACATGTTTACTTTTTCCTTGGAGCCCCTAGCTTATATTGATCGTTACTAAAATTCTTGGTCTGATAATTCTACCATCCCTGTCATACCCGAGTCTAGTTTGGATGCTTGCTGTCTCTTCAAACCATGTTGTTTGCTTTTTAATGCGCTGTATAGTTTTTGGGCTGAGACATGATGTGCTGGTGAGAAGGAACTCCGTGAGCCGTCAGTGATGTGACAATGGGGCGTGGGGGCGGGGCACGTTCTGTAGTGCTGTATGGGTCTCCTGCCCTCTTGAGTCTGTGTCACCAGCTGACCTTCTCCCCCTGTGGGACGGGAGGGCAGGCAGCTGCACTTTGAATTCCTCTTCCCTCAGGCTAGCTGGGCTCCCAGACAAACCCCAGAGGTTAAGCTCTTGAGGGCAGGCCTTGTTGAGAACTGAATGCTTTGTTGTATTTCTAGACGGGTACTTTTCCCCTCCCTCTACTGGAGGCAGGAGGGGATTTTCCTCTCATCTTCCCTGAGAACCTGGCAGCGCTCCTGGAGGTGAAACCTGCCCCAGCATTGGTGCCCTGCGTCCCTTCGGCATGATTAGTGGCTGGAGGCTTCGTCCCAGCCTTCTCCACACTGAGGCCCCAGCCGCTGGGCGTCTTCTGTTCAGGCTTTCCTGCCCTGCTTCCCGCAGATGTTTCTGCCCGCTGAGCTCTGATTGTCTGTATCTGCAGGTTGGTCAGCAGTTTGGGGGGCACCGGTTTGCCCTGTGACATCACGTCTCTGACCAGTTGAGGAAGAGTTGTTGATTTTTCCTCGAGTTCGGCTCTTTGCTTGTTAGGACGCAGCACCAGAAACAGCACGTTCTCTCCGTTCATGGCGTTCGGTTTTCAGGAGCTCTTTGTTTTCTGCTTTTGTAGCCTCTTGTTCCCATGTGGTGACGGCGATACCCTCCGTTCCCTTGAGGACACCCGTTCTTTCACGTCATCTGTGTGGCTCTGGAATCATTTCAGAGTTTGCCGCTCGTCTGACAGGACTCCTACCATGGAGGGGTTGTTTCTTGAGTGATCAGTAGAAGATGGTTTCCACCAGGGTCCTCCTCCAGCTGGGGAAGTGAGCTCCATGGGGACACGTGGTGACTTGTGGGCCTGAGCTTTGCCTGGCATGCAGGGACGGGGCAGCCCAGATGCTCAGTCAGCTGCCCATCCCGGTGTCCTCCGCGTGGGAGGGGAGGCACCCTGATGCCTGGGGCAGGCCCAGCAGAGCCTGAGTGAGTCCTTCACGTCTTCACGTCTCTCCTCATCCCGTCTACCCCAAGCCTCGCCACCACGTTCCCGGGTGCTTCAGGGAGCTCTCCCTCCAGGCTGTGTCCTCTGTCGTCCCTGAGCCCCCTGCGAGTCTGTGTGTGGGTGCCCGGGCTGCACAGAAGGAGGATGGCCCTGCACTGTCACCTGGGAACAGTGACAGATTGTCCTGTGCAGACCAGTTGGCCGTCTCTCTCCGTGTTCTCTTCATAGTCGGGAACGTAATACTAGTAAGGAAATGTGTGTTTAAATCACACACTTTAAAGGCCAAGGGGAGAGAACTTGGTGGCCCACCCGCCAGCCTCCAGCCAGGGGAACCACCACACCGAGCTTGTGCGCGACGTGCTTTGTTCTCCGTCTACTTTTGCTGCTCAGAGTGAGTTTTGATCACTGTAGTAAGTACTGTGTTTGCTGCATTCCACGGATCGAGTTTCCATTTTTTCTTCAAGATCAGATTTCATTGTGATTTTGTCTTTGAACTGTGGACTTTCAGAAGATTGTTGTTTAATTTTCAAAAACACGGGTATTTACAGATATTTATTTCTGGTTTAATTCTGATGTGGTCAGAGCACAAAATTCTTATGATTTCAGGTTAAGTGCATAGAAGGTTTGTGTTATGAGGAGCAGATGGTGTGTCTGGTGTGTCTCATGTGAACTTGGGGAAAAGTGCGTGCTGGCTGTTTGTGGAGATTAGGTCTTCCGTGTCTCCACCGATTGTCTACCTGCGTGTTATGTCCGTTACCGAGAGAGGAGTCCAGGTCTATGCATGGGATTGTGGTGAGTCTTCCGGCCACACGATCCGGTTTCAGTCCGTGTCCTTCAGTGCTCTGGGACGAGGTCCACACACAGTCGGCCTGGGGTTAAATATGGGGGCTTCTTGGTTCATTGGCTCTTACCATTTTGAAATGTTTTCTTGATCCCTGATAACTTTGTCCTGAAGTTAACCTGTGTGGAGTGAGCCACTGTCCCGTCCTTTCCGTCTTGTCTCTGAATTGGTGTGTGTGGCATGTTTACGTTTGATGTGGTTCTCTGTCCTTTGGGCTGGGTGTAGTGCTGAGTCTCCGGGTTCACCCCGCTGTCTTCTGTCCTGGCTGTTTCTGACAATGAATCTGGAGTCGGTATTACCTTTGTTTCCCGGCATTTAATGAGTCTTTCATTGTCTGGCTGTTGTAAAAGTATTTTATTGGTTGCTGGTTTCAGAAACGTGGTGAGGATGTGCCCTGGTGTGGTCGTCGTCTTTGGCGTTGGTGAGCTCGCTGGCCCTGTGGTTGCGCACTTACCGCACCTAGAGGCCTCCCTGCCGTTGCTTCCTCCAGAGTTGTTTCTTCTTTCCCGCGCTGTCCTCTCTGTCGTGAGCGCAGTTGACTGTGCCATCTGGCCACCGAGGCCGTCCTGCTGTTCCCCATCATTGTGGAGAGCGTCACTGGTCTTCGCATCTGTGTGGTCTGGTCCGCGGTTCACCATGTCCGCTGATCTTCACTTCAGATCTGTGTTTTCCACTAGTTTCATTCAGTCCTTTCTTTCTTCACAGTTTTTTAAGTGTCGTCTGTATCTTCCTTTAAATATTTGAGCATATTTATTATAGTGCTTTTCACATTTTTGCCTGTTACTTACATTGTCGTTTATAACCCACGGAGGTGTGGGGTCCAGTCTGCCGCTCTGTGTTGGGAATGAGCTGTGGTGCGTCGGGACCCCGTCACTGCCCTCTGACTTTGCTCCTGTCCACAGATGGGCTGGGCTGTAGCAGCTTTGATTCCTGGGGCTCCTTCAGCCTTCCTGCTGAGGGGCCACCTCTTTGAGGTTTTTACCACACAGGTTCAGAGAGGTGGCTGGCGCACCCACCGGGTTCTTCTGGTTTCCCTTCTCCTACTGTCGTCTGCATGTTGCCCTCAGAACACAGTCTGGGTCCGTGTGGGGCCCCCCCAGTCCTGCCCCACCGGTCGTCCCGGTGCCTGGATCCAGGGGTCTCACGTCTGCCGGCGTTTTGCTTGCTGGGAGCAGAAACACGGCTACTGTAACGTTGTACTTTACGGCTAGAATTGGCACTTACTTCTGTGGTTTTTGTCCATGTGATTTTAGGTGTTTTTGTTATGGCTGATCTTGGGCGATGAGCTGTCGTCCCTGTCATTTTATCTTCCCAGAACTCCAGTTATCTCCTTTTTGAAAATTAGACAAACAAATGGCTTTATACATGTTGGCTGTTTATGGTTTATTTTCATTTCATGCTTTATGTAGCAGTTTTTCAGAAGTTAATTTTTTCCATGTTCTGAAGTATTTTCTATCCAGTTTTTATTGATTTATATTCACTTCTCTTTTAGGCCATGCTGGTGTGTCTGCAAGCATGATGAAGAAAAGGACGTCCCACAAGTAAGCACCCCTGAAGCTTGATTTTAGATAGCAGGTTGTGGCCGTAGGTGACGTAGGGTCTGTGACTCGCGTGATGCCCTCTCCCCCGGTTGAGGAGGTCATGCCTCGCTGTGTGTTGAGTACAGGCATACAGCCGTGTCCCTTGTCCTTGTCCTGGCCTACGGCTGCCTAGGCCTGTCCTTCCACCTCGTAAAGTCTCTGGGCCATGATTTCCCCTCCAGCTCGAAGGGGCTGGACTGATGGTAGGAAGTGTCCGTTGTGACGAGGGCGGCACGTGCGTGGTGAACCTCTCCTCCTTCTCTCTTCACAAGGGCTGCACGTTCCTGGCATGCAGGTGGTTTTCTCAGCCTCAGATCTGCTGCTGGTTAGGAGCTCCTTGTGGTAGAGGCCTTTGCTCATGCCTGAGGGCCTTGCTAGCATGCTGACAGGTGCTCACTTGCTGCTTTATAACATTTTCAAATAAATGAAAAGTTTGTAATCAGGGAGCTCATATGCATGTTGAAAGATAATTAAAAAGCCATGTATTTTAAGTGACCAGTATGTTATAAATCCTAAACTCTACAGATAACCAGAATAAAGAAGCCACTTTTTCTTCCTTAAATCTTCATGTATGACATAGTTACATTTAAAAAGAAAATTGAGTTACTATCTTAAATGAAAATACTGTGCTTGTACTGAATTACACTTAATAGATTTCACAAGTACCCCCCAGGTTCTGGTCGCTGCTACTGTACCATGGAAATTGCACTAACGAACCAGTTCTGAGAGTTCTGAGTCTTAATTGTAGACGGTTAACTCTGGAAGAGACCCGTTGACCCCAGCTAGCACCTTCCGAGCGTCTCGTTATAGCCGTTCTTTCCAAACCGTTCATACTTGTAAGCGCCCCAGCCACCACCCTGTGCAGTTGAAGAGCACGAGATGCCCGTTCATAACGGTCGGTGGTTGGTGCACACGTGGACATGTAACGTAAATATCTGTAATGCGTAGTTCAAGAAGTGACCTGGAATAGGAAGGTGTGATGTTGAGGTGAGTATGTGTGTCCCTGAGGTGTGATCAAGCATTTCCCAGATTCCGTGGATTTGCCCATTCCCTTCATGCTTCTGCCACAGCCAGCTACCTGGTAATTGGTGTGCTGTCTGCCCTCATTATCATACCATAGCATTACCATAAATGGGAAACCATGTCTTGGCTCAAGTTTAAGGTAACCAAACAAATACAAGCCTTAAATATTAGGTAATGATAGAAACGTAACTACAGTGGGGAAGAGAAGCAGGGCACATGTTAACTTCACAAGATCAGAACAGTTCATGCAAAATAGATTTTGCCAATCAGTTAAAAATAATTGGCTTTAAGAATGTAATGTGCATTCAGTTTTATCCATTTTTACACGTTGCCGGGTACAAAAATGCTAGGACTGGAAGGTCCTTTAATCAGGACTTCGGGCATTGTTGGGTTTGTGCAAGGGTTTCATGAGCCTCGTCTGAAGCACTGTCATACGTTAACTCCTGGATCCGAGGTGCTGGTTGTTTCTTCCCTCAGAGCACAAGGAATAAACACCTGCCTTTGCAACTTTGCTGTTCATGTGTGTGTCAGCTGAAGGCATGACCCCCTGTGCTCTGCTGTGCAGGGAGCTTGACCGGTGCTTTGCTCGTTTCTGTTCAAAGAGTAGAGGGCCGAGACTGGGTTACTCTGTAGCCAGAGGGAGCCGGAAAGAAAGGAAAGGCCGTCGCTCCCCTTCCCCTCTGTCTTCTCATCTCTGTGCACATGTGAAGATGGTTTGAAACAAAGATCGACGATGCACAGGTCTGCACAGTTCACCGCGACTGGCTGTTGCTAGCGGCCTCTGGAGGGGCCGCTGCCCGGGATCTGACATGACGCAGAAAGCTGGATGGCTCAGCTGGGCCCCTTGGCTCATTTCCTTCATCTACCTGGCACCGGGCTTCCCAGGCCTAACAGTCCTGCCGTGGACCAGGACGGTCCCTCTCCATAAGTGACACTTTTATGGAAACCACATAGAGAAGCCGACCTGGCGCCTCCACTGTGGCCCTCCGGCGATCGAGGCAGGCCTGCAGGGCTGACCCACGCCTCATTCCAGGGAGGCTGAGCAGGAACCCCACGTGTGGACGCCTCTGCCTGCTGGTAGGAGTCACAGGGACACCCAGGAGACGCGTGCCGGCGGCGCCACCATCCCTGCGCATACTGGCAGGACTCGGGGACCTGCCGTGGTGGAGCACCATGGCACCCAGAAGTTCTGCACCGTGGCTTGTTTCTGATTTTACGGTAAATGGGACAAGCTGACGTGCCTCCTGCCGGCCGGGCCCGCACTGCATTTTGGGAACAAGCTGGTGACCGGTGTTTCCTGGCTTCTCAGGAGGTGGTTTGGGAAATGCGTTGCAGTGAACAGCCTGGGCCGGAACTGCACAGGTCCACACGCACCTGCATTTCTTTCTGTAAACACGGGACTGCACGGTGCATGTGTTTTGTCTTCCATATGATGTCTTATAGCACTCTGGGCTCCAGCGTGCTGCATGGTGAGAACGCCATGTGGAATACGTGTAACATACAAAGTAGGGGTTAACTGGTTTACGGTATCAGTCAGGCTTCTGGTCAAGCTGGTAAGTTTTGAGGGAGTCAGAAGGTACGCGCAGATTTTCAGTTGTGGGGGGGTCAGTGCCCCAGTCCCTGCTTTGTTCAAGGGTCAGCTGTGCTTTTTGAAGGGAAGGTAGAGTTGGGGGGCCTCTACGGTGAGTTTAGCTATAGTGGTTGTTTCAGTTTTCAAACAGAAATCTGGTTCTTTTTCTTCCCTAATTTGAATAGTGGATGCATTTCCATTTCCAGGGTTTTCGTTATTTCCCACTAACGCACATTTAGAGAATGGACTGGAGCTATTACGCACTAAGTAGAGATATTTCCAGGGAGCGATTTTGCATATGTTAAGACGTAAGTCACTGACAGCGACAAGGACAGAGACGCCCCCTCCTCCTCTTCCTCGGGTCCCTGGGTGTCCTTGGGCAGTTTTCCTGGCATCCCTGTCAAGGAGGAACCCTGAGTCCTTTTATGCACAGAGGCTGACGAGCCAGTCCGGGCTCCTACACGGAGCAGTGACTGAGTGAGGGCTCACAGATAGGACGGCAGGATTCTAGAGCACACAGTGACCACACCGCGTGTCCGCGGGGAACGTGTTCTCGTCTCCCGTCTGCAGAGTGGGTGTTGTCTGTGGTAAACACACGGACTAGATGAGCCAGTGGAGCAAGGTGCTGACTACCTTAAACTGATCAAAACCTAGACGACTTCTTAATGAGTTTGTAAGGAGCTGCTCTTCACACCAGTGAAGTGAATAGCGTTTTGGAAGGCCATTGGCATTGGCAGGCTTCTGTGGACAGCTCTCAGTGTGTAACAGAGTAACCAGAGAACCCATAGCGATTTGTTTTTATCTTGTCCTGTTAAGTCAGTAATGGCAGTATCTGCTTATTAAGCACACGTACCAGAAAGGTGGTTTTTTTCTTTCTCTTTGCTGGTGGGCATCTTGTACAAAGACAGTCACTTTGATTTAATCAGTATTTTCTGCTGAAATCTGCTGGAACACAGAGTAAGGGAACTGCTTTCCTAGGGCACTACTGAGTAGAAGGAAAGCGTGTCTGTAATTCGTACAACTACGTACTGGGATTGTGATAGGCACTTACTGGTTCACAGCAGAGCTCGGGTAGTTGCAGTTGGATTGAAGAAGTGTGGTTCCGTTAATGGTTGACCGCCAGAATCAGGTCTACCAGTCCTGGGGGGGGGGGGGCAGTTCATGTGGGTCTCAGGCATGGAGGGAATCTGGGTAAACACTGGAAGGTCTCCCCACACAGGATTTTCTTTCTGGATGACAGAACAAGTAGCATGGTTGATTCAGAACTTATTGGAAGTGTTGAAAGTGTTGAGCAAGGTAGATATGTCCCCTACAGTCGCAGCTTACCTTGTTGGGAACATGGATGCGTAGAAATTAGTGTTGGTTCTGAATCGTGCTCCCCAGGTGTGGTGCCTGGGGCAGAGCGCCTGGGAGCCTATTAGCTTAGAAGGTCTGAGATTGTGGACTCAGGTCTCTGGGGCCAGTGTGGGCCTTCCACACGTGCTCCTGGTGGCCACGTGGCTGCCTGTGGCTCCTCTGAGGCTCACTGGAAAGCTAAGCAGGTAAGTGCTGTAGCAGTGAGAGCAGCTGCTGAGGGGCTGGCCCCCGTCCACTCGCCCTGAGGACAGATAACAGCTCACAAGGGTCCCTGAAACCAGTTGTTTCAGAGATGGCTTCTGGAGATAAGGAGCAAGCACAGTGATCATAGGTGTTTACCTATGGTCTCTCTACTTTACCATCGAATCTTTTGGATGGTGACTCAGGGCGGCCTTGTCCTCACGCTCGGCTGCAATTCCAGCTACCTTCCCAGAGCGAAGTGTCTGGGCGTCTTTCTGCAGCTGCGCTGTGTGTCGGCCTGGCGAGTGATTGCAAGAGCATTGCAGACTTGTTCCCAGGAACATACAGGAGATTGAGAGCAGTTAAAAAACACGTTTTTCCAGGGAGGACCTGAGTCAACATCACCATGTTCAGGGATCCCTCACTTTAAATTAGCTATTTCCGTTGATAACGTCCCATCTGTGTGCTGCTCTTTGACTGAACCACCCGGAGAAGACCCGAGAAGGGTGTGTCCGATTCAGCACCTTCTCCGGGAATTGGACACTTCCTCTTAGTTTGCTTTTATATGTACTGTTTCAGCTCGTGAAAATAAGCGTTAATTTTTATTACAGTTCTTGTTGCTTTTTATCTAAATTAGCAATTAGCAATTAAAAAAATTTTTTTAAAAGATTTTATTCATTTATTAGACAGAGACAGCCAGCGAGAGAGAGAGAACACAAGCAGGGGGAGTGGGAGAGGAAGAGGCAGGCTCCCAGCAGAGGAGCCCGATGTGGGACTCGATCCCAGAACGCTGGGATCACGCCCTGAGCCGAAGGCAGATGCTTAACGACTGCGCCACCCAGGCACCCCAAAAAATTTAAGAACTTGTTTAGGATATAATTTTTAACCTTTCTAGTTATGAGCAGTTTAAAGTATACACAAAAACAGAGCCCTGTCAGCCAGCTTCAGCGGTCATCAGCGTTTCGCCCAATCACAGACACTAGTATGATACACGAGCGTATCACTTGTTGCCCAGGGAAGTTTCGAACCTCGTCGCCTGGTCGATGCTGGTTGGAAGAACTTAAATCAACTTAAAACAACATATATTTGTGCACTGTTAATATGAAATAATATTTGATATTTTAACATGTATGAAGACATTTCAGAACACTCTTCTGTAAGCTGTGGCTGCAAGAGCCTTGGGCAGTGTCACGTCCCGGTAGTTGGGGAGCTTGACTTCGACTTGAAGCACAGGTGTGTTATTCTAAGTACTCGTGTTTGCCTCCAGTGCTGCCGTGGGGAGAATGACCTGTGTCACCTCTGCCTCTTCAGCCAGACTGCGGATGGATCTTCTTTCGTTCTTCCTTTAGAGCCTGGGATGTGATGCCCCACAAGTAGAATTACCCCTGACTAAACGCAGGCACTAGAAGTGAAGTTCGGAATTGGTAACAATGAAAATGTGTAAATCTGTTTTTACATATAGTTTTCTGCAGAAGTAAAATACTCATTGCATTAATTTGTCAGTAATTAAATTAAAAATTGTGCTTTATCTGCCCATAAAGACAAACTGCTTTTAAGTCATTGTAGGAAAATTTGGAAGCACGGGTAGACCCAGAGGAGGACAACCTAAGTATTGCTAATGCTATTCCAGGATTACTCACAGCTGTTCGTTCTGTACCTAACGTGGGAGAAGCCTTTTTTCTCCCTATCTGCGGGTAACTATGTGCACAAGTTTTTCATGTCCTATATTCTCCATTTCTTGTGGATTAAATAGCTGTATAGTACGAGCTGCTGCATCAGGGGGCCTGTGGTCAAACGTACTTTATCTCCAGTCTCCGTCATGTATACGGCTCAGCGCGCGGCAGCCGGGTCTCTGTCCACCACCTCCAGATAAGTTACTGGGTGTGGAATCACCGGGACAAGGGATTGCTGAGTTGTGTGCTGGGCGGGCTGTATCTGTACCACAAGCAGAGAGAGGACTGGACCTCACCATAATTTGCATTAAAATAAGTCCTCAAAATTTGCAATTTTTGTTATTATCGAGCTAGAAAGTTCATCCTGCCTCATCCTACTGGCAGGCCAGAACACTAGAAATTTCTGGGAGACCTAAAGCGTGTTGGAACAGATTTATGTAGAAGTGAAGCTGAGCTGAGGAACTCTCTACCACTTTGAGGAGAAAAGGAGGCTGTCCGAAGAGTGACGGCCGGAGCAGACCCTGGAATTCACACCGGTCAGAGACCAGCAGGGCTGGCTGTAGCCAAAGGGGAGAAACCAGCTCGCCCAGCTGCTTGCCTGCCCTGGCTGTCCTCCCGAGGTCTCCACTCACTCACCTCCTGGCCACTCTTCAGCCCCCTGCGTCACAGCTGCGTGTCAGATCCTGCCCAGATGTCAGGGCTTGCCTGGGCCTGAGGAGGTGCTCCCCACCATAGATGCCATGGCCCCGGCTTGCGTGTAACACTGGAGCCCTGGGAACCAGCCAGCCCCTGAGCAGCGCTGACGGCACGAGAGATCGTCACACACGATGGGAGAGATCACCGGTGGGGGGGAGATGCACATGGAACAGCCCAATACGGACAAGGCCGAGCAGCGGACTTCATGGAGGAGTCAGGGAAGGAAGCAAACGTTACCCCCGATGTTAGAAGGCTTGTTAATTGAAGAGATACCGTTCAAGAGAAGATCAAACCATCAGTTTCTAGAAATTCGAGATACTATGTAAGATACTCAATAGGTAGGCTGAAATTCAAGCTTATCTGTTTTACCTGATTTTATCTGATTCAGGAGCACTTGGTCTGAGGCTTTCTGGAAGGTGAGCAGCGTTGGGGAAGGTAGATCATGGAGGACAGACCTGGAAACCCTGTGTCCCTCTGCTACAGAAGGGGTGGAGGGGGAAGGATCAAGAACAAGTATGGGAGATAATTCTGCACAGCCCTCTCTAGATTGACCAAGTGCTAGTTAAGGGGTGATTGAAAACAAGTCACAAGTTCTGGTGACATTTTCGATTGCAGGAACAAAGAAAATTCTAAAAGCAACCCAGAAAAACCGGTCAAATTGAAGAAGGATCTGTTGGTATCTGATATCTGTAACTTGGAAGATGGGAGACAGTGAAAATACTGTTTTCTGACACAGGCACTGAGGGGAGAAGGGTCTTGAACCTGACGGGTAGACCGAGGCGGTTTGGGGACTTGGGCACCAGGGCAGCGTTTGGAGGCTTCCTGCATCTGTGAACCCAGTCTGATTCCCCACAGGGTGTATGTAGCAAGATAAAATGTCCACGGTATGGGAGCGTTACAAGAAGCAACAAAAATCCTTCCTTCCTTGTTTGTTTCTAAATAAGGTAATATTTTTAAACAGTTATTCAGATAAGAACAAAATGAAAAGTAGCAATTTAGAACAGCAGCCCAAATTGGAGCAGTGTCAGGTGGGGTTACTATGTGCCAAGGTGTTTTTAAGAAATTTTCCTCCTTTTACTAGGAGTTTTTTGCTTGTTTTTGGTCTTGCTGGAGCTACGAAGGACGTACCGGTCTCGATTAACTGGATTTTACTAGAGTGGCACTGAGTCTGAGCGCGGTACTCGGGCGGTTAGAGGTGGCCTCTGAGAGCAGAGCTAAGCTCCGACTTCCAGCAGGAGCCCCGTGCAGGGCACAGAAGCCTCTGTCGTCCCGGCCGCACAAACGAAGGGGGACACAGGGGAGGACGTGAAGACACAGCGCCGCACAGAGACACAGAACGAGATGCCGGGCCCACCCAGCTGTCCCGTGTATGGCAGTAGGACTTGGTTGCTTGCAGCTCCCTTCACGAAGGCAGAGGGAAGGACGGCTGTGTTTGGGTAAAGGGTGCAGGAGCCACTTTGGAGAGGACCATCCGGCAGCTCTGAGTCCCCTGCAGCGCCCTGGAGAAGGAGGGGGCCTGTGCTGCTGCTGAGCACGGCCGGGACGAGGGCCTCCTGTGCGGAAACACGGTGATGCACGGTGCCACGCTCCCCTTCAGGAGCAGCTGCGGGCCACAGCAGAGCGCCACTTGCGAGTGTACAAGGGACGCGTGGCCGAGCTGGAACGCTGCTGTTCTGAGTCTCCAGCTGCCCCTTTGTGCCGTCACTGGCCAAGTTGAGGTTGGTTTTGTTGAGAATCACGGTAACAGAAGATGTCCTGCCTCTGGATCTTAGAACCGTCTCTGGCTGTGGTCTGTGTTCTCCAAGGAGACAGGACCAGTGGTGATTGTGTGCGTGTGTGTGTAGGTGTGCATGTGCACGCATGGACAGAGATTGGAGCCCGGGGAAGATCTGGTGGTGTAGCTCCAGTCTGAGGGAAAAGTGCATCTTCTGTGAGACCTTCCTCAAGACCTTCAGCTGATTGGACGAGGCCCACTCACATTGCGTGGGGGCCATCTGCTGATTCCATGTCTTTCTAGGAGAGTGCCTTCACAGAAAACACCTGCAGTAAGGATTGACCACACAGCCGGGTCCTATGGCCCAGCCACGTGGACGCTGGCGCAGATGCTGTGTTGGCCTGTAATTTTGGTAGTGATGGTGGAGTGTGTGTGAGTCAGTGAGATGCTGCACGGGACTGCGTTCCTTCCTCACTGGGGTTTGGGAGCCAACCTCTGCCCTCACTGTGTAGAAAGCCTGACCCCGTACACAGCGCACATCGCTAGGACTTCAGCCTGAATGTCACAAGAAGTAGGTGACGGATTGATGGAGGAGGAACGCCATACTAGCAAGATTCCAGCCGTTTGCCCACACGGCACGCTCCCAGGGACTGTGAAGAGGTTCGCAGTCGTCGGGGTTGAGCGTTGTTCGTAGCTGCGGGACAGGGACTCGGTGGTGCGCAGTACTGGCCTTTTCCTCTGCACTGAGCCGCACGCTGCAGTCCGAGCAACTCTGAGTCCAGCTGTCGGCTCTCCCTTCTTCCCATCGAGTTAAGGGCCGCCGGTCTCAATGCTCTTCTGTCCAGCGGGCGGCTCTGCCTTGCTTTGTCTTTCCTCCCCGCAGGGTGGTGCCGACTCCCACCCCCGCAGACCCCAGCTGCACGCACCTCTCCACCTTTCCCCGCGTTTGTGTGCAGTTGGAGGTGCTCCCGGCCTGCGGTCGGCCCCTGGGGAACTCCCGTGACTTCCTCAGGAGACACTGGCGAGGACCCTCGGCTCACATTTCCCTCAACCCCGTCACTCTGTTGTCTGGTGGCCCCGGCATCACTGTTACGGTCCCAGTTTTCCTTACGCGTGGTGTGGTCCTTTCGGCAGGATGCTCACGAGATGCTGTGTTCCCTGGAGTCCATTGTTTCACTAGAATGTTAGTGTCCGTGGTTGGGGGTCCACCTTCCCAGAGCGGCCTGTGCACATGTCCGTCTTCTGGTTTGGGGAATTTTTCTTGAGTCGTGTTGGTGTCCTTCTTTTGTGTGGAAGCTGGAATTCATGTCTGTTCCCATCTCTCTGTGACTGTTTTGCCCCTGCTGTCCCCTTATCCTCTCTCCCAGCTGTGCCCCACGGTGTCTGTTGGCTGGGTTCCCCCGGTTTGGTCCTCATTTTTGGGCTCTTCTGTCTCTCCTTCGCTGCCCTGGCCTATGTTGTGTGCCTGACAGTGGGCAGATTGTCTTTGGGTGTGAGGCCCCTGTGTGTGAGGAGGGCTGGGGCTGCCCTGACGGCTGTCCTCCCTGATGAGCTCTGAGCCCCTCCGTATCTGTGAGGCCTCTGTGGGGTGGCCCCGTAGTCCCTTCCGAGGCCCACCTCCTTTGTCTCTTGTGGCGCCATCCTGCTGGAGAGGATTGCGTGCCCTGTCTTGCGGGGAGGAGGGTTTGCTGGGTCCTGCTGAGCCTGGCGGGGCGGCGGGGGTGCAGACCCGTGATTTCTCCTGTCCTCACAGCCCTGCATGAAACCTCGGGACCCCTTCTCCAGCCCGACGTGAGACGTTTTCCTCCTGGGCCGTGCCCCTCTTGCTAAGGTGAAGGCCTGCACCAGCTGATCCGGCCTGGTCAAGTGGCCGTGGTTCCTGGAACTTGTGTCTCTGTCTCACAGAACCCCTGGGTTTACCAGACTCAACTGCTTGAAATACAGACCTCTATAGCTTTAAACGTCATAGCCTGCAATAAATTGTTTTTCTTTTCAAAGTCTGTGTGCACGCCAGTCGCTCAGCACTTGTGCTCGCAGCGCGGCAGCTGAGAGCTTTCTGCCCGCCCGCTGGAGGTTCCCGCGGCAGCGTGGGCAAGACCTGGCCCTCAGCTTGTGCTCGTGCCCAGCCCAGTCCCTTGTGTGCAGACTCCTAGGTGGAACCAGGATTCCTTCCCTGATCCCGAGACCCACACGTATTGCTTGTAAACATCGTGTGTAGATTTCTCAGTTAATAATCTGGGAAGAATGTAGTTTGGTGTTGCCGCAGTAATTTTTACATTACATTAAGTATTTGTCACAAATGCAAGTGTGTAAGATTCTGTGTTTTCTAGAGATTGCTGACGGTACAACGTGGGGATGATGTGGGGATGCCAGCCGGCCTGGACTCTGGCTGCGGGGGGCGGGGGGGAGGCTAAATGTCTCACTGATTAAGGTGGTGGGGGCTCGTGGGATGGGTCCCGGAGTGGGTGAGATTGAACGTTTGCACATTTCCGTTGGACGAGGAACGGGTTCATGTGCATATGTACATATTTCACGCGCCCAGCCCTTCTTTTTCTGTGATTAACTGGGATCATTGTGAGTTGACTCATTAGAGGGAACTCAGATGCTGAGAACGTGATGCTGTGCTCCGTGTGAGGGCTGAGGTTGCCACAGGCAGTGGTGCTCTCCTGCCCATCCACAGTGGGTACACGGGGGCCTTGTGGCCAGCAGGCCGTGTGCACACGTGGTGACCCTGAGGGGCACCTGGACTGGGCGTGTGGCAGCACGAGCTAGCTCAGGCCTGGGGTAACCCGTAGGAGAGCGTGCTAGCTGGCGGTTGGACTGAGGGGTGCGTTCTTCTGAGATGATCCCTTACGTGTGTATATGTGTGAATGCAGAAAACATCGGAGCAGTGTGGGGCCGAGCAAACCTGTGTCCCAGCCCCGGCGGAGCATCGTAGGCTGCAGGATTCAGCATGGGTGGAAGGAGGGGAACGGCCCTGTCACCCAGTGGAAAGGAACCGTGCTGGACCAGGTGCCTGTAAATCCTTCTTTGTATCTTATAAAATACGATGGATTTGACTGTGTTTATGGACTAGAACTTAATAAAGATGAAAGAGTTTCTGCGCTCGAAGTCCTCCCTGATAGAGTTGGTAAGTTCTCTTTACTATTTGTGCGTTGTATGCTTTAAAAATGATTATTGAAATGGATGCTTTTTGATTACTGTTTTGCATTATTGGTATTTTCATTTTTACTGGAGTGCCAGCACTCCTGATAGACAATTAAGTCACTAGAACCACAGTTCAAGGAACTGTGAGGGATTTAAAGATGTATGAAGTTACTGCTGAAGGAAGTGACAATCTGATCATTTCTAACATGGTTATTTCCCACATTTTGCTCACTGTTCATGTGGACTCTGATGGGTAAGAATATTTTCTTATTAGCTCAAATACGCTGTGTACTTATTTCATCCAATTATAGTAGCTTATGCCTTTATTTTAGAATCCTTATGTGAAGTATATCTCACAGAGTGTGTTATGACAAAAGTGATCATTGCACTTTCACCTGTAATTCAGGCCGCCAGAGCCGGTGGGCTTCATCACACATTCTTTAGGGTTGTTTTTAGTGACTGGGGAAGCGAGCGGCCCTTTCTTTAAGTGTCATACATGCTTCATGTTCATAACCTAGTTCCTTAAGGCACAAGGTGTCAGTTAATAATAAGAATGACTGATTTTATCTTTAAAGTAAAATGTTACTGTTACTGTTAAGATGAGTAGGACGCCTCCACATTAACCTTACTCTCTTCAGCGTGTTCCCTCGGGAGTGTTTTCTTAGTGCTGCTCGTGCACGGGCGCCAGCGCTGCTTTTGGGACGGTCTTCGGAAGCCTCGGTGTTAACAGACCAGTCCCGGCAGAGGTGGACTCACTCGGAGGGTGGGAGCGTGGGGTCCGGTTGTCAGGAGAGGGGGCTTCTCCGTCCCTCCGTCCCCTTCGTTTTTGCCACTGTGCTCGTGGGACCCAGTTCCGCAGCACCGTAACCCTTTGCCAGAGCGGGAAGTCCTTTGTTGGTGTCCCTTTGGAAAGCAGGGCTATGTCTGTGTTCATCCTGTGTAAGTACAGCCGGTTCTCACAGCAATCTTGCTTTCCGTCTTTTTTATCCATTTATGAGAGGTGCCTCTTTGGTCAGCGTTGCCTCTCCGGCATCCGTCACATCTTACCTCTTCTCTGGGCCCCTGGACCCTCTCTCTTCCTCGCGAGGCACATCCTCGGTTTCCTCTTGATCTTGATGTCTGCCCTTGTCCAACGTGAGAAACCCATATTGAACAGTCTTACCTGCAGGTCTTAAAAAGTGCCCAAACCTTCATCTCCATTGTTTGTAGGAAGTAATTATCATGTACTCTTCTGACCCAGAAGTTTAGTCTCCATCTCCTCTGGGGCGAGACTGTCAGCCCACGTGAGATTCACTGCATTTTGCTGCGTGGCCTGTGCCCGTTCTCTTGAGTTCTTCTGCCATTGTAGGACAGAAAAAGTCCTTTTATCTTGGTAAAAACATGGTTTGACCAAACCAAAATACCCCCAGATCTGTAAGTAGCTCTGGTGATGGACTTCAGGGTTGCCTAATGTTTTTCTTTGTAGTTCCCAGCAGGAGACAGGACTTGCTTTTGTAAACAGCAGAGTATTTCAAACCGGAAATCCGAAGGCTTCTCTGCAGACCAGCGGTACATCCTGTGCCGACTTTAATCAATAGTTAATTGTATATTCCCTGCAGTAGCGCAGTCTGGAAAGTTCTGTGGCCCTCACATTCCCGTAGGAAGACAGCACTGTTCATGATCTGCACAGCTCAGCAAACGCAGTATCTTCTGTGTGGGACCAGATCGTGTGTTGGTAAAGGATCCATTCGGAGACTGATAGATTGTTCTATTTTGGTGAAAAAAAAACGTGGGACTTGAAATTTACTACCTTGACCAATTTTAAGTGTCTGTAGTTCAGCCTGGTGTTAAGTGCGTTCACGCCGCTGTGGAGCAGATCTCCAGATCTCTTCATCTTGCCAGTCTATAGTTCTGTCCCCATTAAACAGCAGCTCCCCTCCCCAGCCCCTGCCTCCCACACGTCTTCTCTCTGTTTCCGTGAAGTTGGTCACGTTCAATACCTCTTAGGCGGGATTGTAGAGTATTTGTCTTTCTGTGACCGGCTTCTTCCTCAGCATATGTGCTCGGAGTTTGCCGAGTCTAGCTGCTGGCAGCATCTCCTTCCCTTTCAAGGCCGCGTGACCCTGCGTTGCACGTGTGTGACCCCTTCTGTGCGCCCCTCCCTCCGTGGATGGACGCCTGGGCCGTCCCCACTGTTGGGCTGTCACGGGCGGTGCTGCTGTGAACGTGGTGGTCAGGCACTTCTGCTTTCCTTTCCCTGGAGGGTAGTCCCAGAAGTGGATTCGCTGGGTCACACAGTAATTCTGTGTTTGATTTTCTGAGGAGAGTACGTGCTGTTTTCCACAGTGTTGATAGCATTTTGCGTTCCCAGCCGCAGTGCACCGGGCTCCTGTCCTCACCAGCCCTTGTCCTTCGCTGTTGGTTTTGATTTGCGTTTCCCGGACGATTAGTGAGAAGTCAGGCATCTGTGCACGTGCTTTTCAGCCACTTGTCTGTCATCTTTGCAGAAATACCTATTCGAGTCCTTTGCCCATTTTTTAGTCGGGTTATTTAATTTTTTTTGCTGCCGAGTTGTAGGAGTTCTTTATGTGTTTTGGAGAGAGTGAGTTTTAACGTGACAGTGTGACAGGTGTGCTGGTAAGGATTTCAGGTTCTGCACCGCAGTTAAGCATTGAGGGTCTTTCCTGTAGCGTCACACGGGAGTGTCTGCAGTTTCCCCGAACACGCAGCAGCAGACTCCCCTCGTGGCCGCAGGTGTTGGTGAGGCTGGATCTTGTACGCCAACCGGAAGAGCACGTGACAGGTTGGATGCGGAAGCAGACAGAGTCCGGCTGTCCTCCTGTACAGCTGGACATCGAGAGGCTTAGCGAAATGTAACACACCGCGCTGTACTTCCTACCACATTTCTGCATCACGTAGTTTGTCATTTGTGATTTCTCACATAGCAGGTTCTGATAGTCCTTCATCTAAAGAAGGCCCCTTTCAGATCCTCAGAAATGTTTAAGAATACCGTACAGGAGTCTGGAGATCAAAAAGTTTGAGAACTCCTGAAGCTAGCCTTTGCTTTAGTATGCAGTGGGGAATTTATGTAATTTTGGGGAATTACTGCATGTGTAAGTAAAGAGAGGCACCATATGTGTTTAGTGTGTCCTCTACCTACTGGGTAGCAGTGTCTTTAGCAAGAAACTGTAGTCTGTGTTCCTTTGAATTTTATTTTAACAGAAATAGAAGCACTTGTGAATGAGTAAGATAGAAGTGCTAATTATTTTTAAAGACAGTTATCTACAGTGTGAGGACCAGAGAAACTTTAAAATCACTAGGATCCTCTGTAATTTTCCCAGTATTAATAAAAGGAAGGTGGTGATTTTCCGCCTGCCTCTTCAGGAACACAGAGCAGGGCTGAGGATGAGTTTGTTGGGCAGGTGTAGACGCCCTGTGATCTCAGTATTGGGAAACAGACGGGAAGGGCCCTGCTTTCGTCAGTGTCTGGGCCGGGAGCAGGATCACTGCATGTGGTGGCAGATGTCATTAGGGAATACAGTAGCGACAGGTGGGTGGTAGTCCCGCAGACAGGGGAGCCTGGTGGGGGGAAGAGAGAGGTCCGTGGGGGCAGGGGACAGACCAGGAGGGGAGCCTGACAGGAAGCAGTTTGTTTTTCACGTGACCAAGTGGGAGCGCGGGGGCGTTTCGTGCCAGGGCGCGGTCTGGCCGCTGTGCAAAACACTGGACGTGAGAGTAGCCTTTCATCCCTGGCCTGAGGTTACGTGGGTGTTAGTGGAGGGAAGGTGAGTGAGAGTACGTGGGAACGCTCCTGTTCTGCAATTCCGCAACAAAGCTGTTCTTATCTCAACATACAGTAAGTAACTGTTCACACAGAAACACACTTTGTACCCCGAACAAACCATTGAAGCTGCAGTTCACACACAATACCAAGGGCAGAGGAGTTCAGGAAAACACACAGAGCAGCAGGTGCTGTCAGGAGCTGACGTGGGACAGAACAGTGCCCGTGGGATCCCATGGTCTGGGCCCCACAGGGCTGCGGCACCGGCCCCTGAGGTCCGCCGGCTGACCCTCGGGCCACTGGTGTGCTGCGCAGACAGCCCTTCAGGCCGCCCCCTTGCATGAGCTCAGTCTTCACGGTACGTATCTAGTAAAACCCCGTGTGAACCGTTGTTTGCTTCTTGTCCCCAGCGACCTCTCGAATCAGCGATGCACACCTGGCCGACACGATGATCGGCAAGGCAGTAGAGCACATGTTTGAGACGGAGGACGGCTCCAAGGACGAGTGGAGGGGGATGGTCCTGGCACGCGCCCCCATCATGAACACGTGGTTCTACATCACCTACGAGAAGGACCCCGTCTTGTACATGTACCAGCTCTTAGATGATTACAAAGAAGGCGACCTTCGCATTATGCCCGATTCTAGTAAGTGCGCCTTGACGGCCTCTGTTTCTGTTAACTCCAGAGGAACCTGGAGTTCAGACGATGTGTGTGACGAGCTGTTCTGAGGCTGTATCTTGTTTATTTTGACTACTCGGGTCAAGTGATCATTCTTCGAGTCCTGCACCAAGCGTAGGTTGTGAAGTTTGCACCTGTTGCCGAGGGTGATGTGCTTGCCGTGTAGATGTGCCGTTCTGGGTCGTGGACCCGCGCGTGGTGGAGTATGTAGGGCCGGCTTCCTCACTCAGCTCGGTGTTTTCACGTCCCCTGGTGTTGGCATGTGTGTTAGTGCCTCACCTGTCTTCATACCAGATACAGCGGCTCCTGAGCACGTGTGCTCATCTGTCCACCGATGGGCGCGTGGGTGTCCATGCTGATGAAGGGTGCTGTGGTCACTGCTGCACCCTTCTCCACGCACGTCAGCTGTGTGTGAGGGTTCTGACACAAACGTGTCAGAAAATAACCGGCATTTTCACCCCAGCCGTCCTTATGGTGGTGAAATGTGACCTCATCCTGGGCTTGGTTTGCATTTCCCTGATCACTAAAGACGTCAGGCATCCTTTCGTGTGTTATTGGCCATTTCTGTGTCTTCTTTTCTCTTTCTTTTCTTCCTTTTTTTTTTTTTTTTTTTTAAGATTTTATCTATTTGAGAGAGAGTACACAGAAGCAGAGGGAGATGCAGGCTCCCTGCTGAGCAGGGAGCTGGATGCAGGACTTGATCCCAGGACCCTGAGATCATGACTTGAGCTGAAGGCAGATGCTTAACCCACTGAGCCATCCGGGTGCCCCCGTTGCCATGTCTTCTTTGGAGAGAAGTCTGTGCGTGTTGCCCGCCTGTTTCCCAGTCAGGACAGTGTTCTGTTGCTGCGTCATCGGAGTCCGGGTCCTGATGCGGGTCTCCTGACCTGTGTGGGACTTGAAGACACTTTCTCGTATTCTGTGGGTTTCTCTTCACTTTCTTGGTGGTGCTCTTTGAAGCACAGGAGTTTTTAATTGTGATGAAGTCCTGTTTGCTTTTTCTTTTGTAGCTCATGCTGTTGGTGTTGTGACCAAGTCCTGACGATTTACCTCTTTGTTTTCTTCTGCGTGTCTTGTAGGCATTGCTCTTACGTTTACATCTTTGATACGCGTGGAGTTAATTTTTGTGATGTGGTGGAAGGGCCCTGCTTCATTCTTGTGCACATTGTCTGAGCGCCATGTTGTGGACAGATCGTTCTTTCCCTGCCGGGTGGTTTTGGCGCCCATGGTACAAGGGAGCTGGCTGCGATGACGGCTGTGCTCCTGTCTGGTGGGGCACGTGCCGCACTCGGTCACACGGCTCTGAAGTAAGTTTTGACGTTGGGAGGTACTGAGTCCTATTTTGTTCTTAGAATTCTTTTGACTCTTCTGGGTCCCTTGCAATTTCATGAATTTTAGAATCCATTTGTTGAATCTCTGATCATCTTGACCCTGTGAACCCTGCTGACCCAGGAGCACGGGATACTTTCGCATTTATTGAGAGTTAAATATTTCCATCAACAGTGTCTTGGAGTCTTTAGAGTATTAGTTTTGTATTTCTTTTGTTAAGTTTATTCCTAACTATGTTGCTCTTTTTGATGCTATCATGAATGGAATTATTTTCTTGGTTTCATTTCGGGTAGGCCTGTTCTTTTTTAAACTATTCCATAGCCTTTCCTGCAGCACAGGGTTCCCTGGGCCTGGACGGGGTGACGCGCTGACGCTTGATACCGAGCGGTGCGACAGCACGTCTCGTTGGGTTCTTTCGCCAACAGGCCAGTCAGTGAACCTGCTTTCACGGTGCTCATCCGGCCCTGACTCTTCACCCTCTTTGTCTTACAGGCTTTGTGTACTTCTGTCATAAATCTGTAAAGGGAAGTATTTCTATGGGCAGGAATTTAATTATCAGGAGAGCATTCCTTAAAAGCATTTCTCCAAGTCTGTGTGAAGTTGATTTTTAACTTTTTTGTAGAGAAAGAGCTGCAGTAAGGACTGTTGCCTTGCTGCCAGAAAGCGTAGGGGCGTTTGGACCGTCTGGGGTGTCTCCCAGGCCCTCCTTACCCTCTCAGCCTTCTCCCCTGCCTGCTAAGTGGCTTTGCGAGTGTGGAAGTGCAGCTGCCACCAGTGACAATGCCCTGGTGCTGGGAGCTCTGCAGGGGCCTCTGTGTGAGACCCGTGCATCTTGGCTCAGTCGTTGTGAAATGCCCGGGCATCGCGTCTTCGGAATGCTCTGTAAACGTGCCCCGGGGCGGGGGGGGGGCATCTGGAAGCCCTTTGCTGCTCCTTGTAAAAGAGCTCACCCCACGCAGGACCTGCAGGGGTTTCTTGAGAGAGGGCGATAGCCGCCCAGCCCCACTCCCCTGCCCCTTGGGTCTTTGCTGCTGGAGGTGGCAGTTTGCTCTGGTTTCTGTGCTCTGAGAACACCTCGTGGCTCCCGCTGGCTCAGGGCAGGGTTCTCCGGCCCGCAGGCTTTGCTGGGGGCCTTCTGACAGGCACGGGTGCCTCCTCCATCCTGGAGGTCCCATCGTGATTCCTCTGGGCAGGGGTTCTCTTGGCACCTGTTTTCAGAGCGCAGGAAGTCTTATTTGGGAGCTGGGTGAAGAAGACCATGTTGTTGCAGTGAATGTACGGAGAAGGAAGCTTTCAGGAGTCACAGGAAAAAGACCAGGGATGTGTTGAAGTGAACGGCGTGTTCTCAGTGTCCCAGGAGGTATTGCCTGTTTTGAAGGCCTGTTTCAAAGTCACTGCAGTTGACTTGTGAGAAGTTCTGTGCATCTGGGCTTTTCTGTGGCCTTTCCTTGCCTCACCCCCTCAGACGGTCTCAGCTGTAATTTAACGTAAGCCATGGGGATTTCTGCTTAGGATTTTCAAAATCCTGACGCCCCTACATCCTGGGGGTGTGGGTGGCACACTGTTTTTGTACATAAAGTTTTATTGGCAGACAGCCACACGTTTTCATTTTGCGGCTCCTCACGGCTGCTCTCGTGGACTGGCACGGCTGAGCGGTTGGCGCAGATACCGTATGCCCTCAAGCCTCTGGCCCTTGAAGAAAATGTGGGCCGACTCTTGCTCTAGATAATCGGGATGAATCCGGATGTTACGCTTTTAAAAAATTGTTATTAAAATAGGCATGTGAGTTGGTACATATGTAAAAATTGACTTTAAATTGTTTCTTCCTCCCTCTTTAATGCAGATGATTCTCCTCCAGCAGAAAGGGAGCCAGGAGAAGTTGTGGACAGCCTGGTGGGCAAACAGGTGGAATATGCCAAAGAGGACGGCTCTAAAAGGACTGGCATGGTCATTCATCAAGTGGAGGCCAAACCGTCTGTCTATTTCATCAAGTTTGATGACGATTTCCATATTTATGTCTACGATTTGGTGAAAACATCCTAGATGTCATCATGAACTTGGCCAAATTTGTGGAACTATTAAATGTATAATTTGTAGACATAAAGACTTGATTGCTTTCCAGTTTAATGAAAGCTTACATGTCCCTGCGAACCCACAATCTCTGCCAGCAGAACTGGTTTTGTTCTGAATAGTACAGATTTATGTGAACACAAAGCATTTTGTGTAAGGAACTCCTTCCTCTTACGAGAAGTCTGTGTGTCTGGAGGGGAGTTACAGGCAAGTTTGGTAAAGCTAAGCTAGCATCGCGGTCGTGTAAAGTGTCCTGGATTGTCCCCAGCTCCCCGGCACCATAGTTCTCCCCGTCTGCTGCCACACTGCAAGCATAGTTTGGTACTGTCGGTACTGCCTTCTCTGTCGAGACACGTATGCACCTGTCTCTCCCTGTCCACATCCGTGTGTGTCCACACGCCCTGCGTGCGCACGTGCGCACACACACACACACACAAACACACACTTCCTTGGCAGTCCTTTCTTTGTGGATTGGGGCGGGGGTTCAGTAATATTCTCCAGTTTAACAGGAGTGTGCTTGTCCTAAGTCAGTCTGATTTCATATATTACTGCTGTTAATTTAAAATTAAATGTGGGCACAGGAGACGCATAGGGACGCCCAGCGTGTTTGGAACTCAGAAGTTCAGACACTTTTTCAGTCTGGAGGCTTTAAACCATGAGTCCAAATAGGAATCATTTGTGAACAGTTGCCGGACCCACATTAGAATTTAGCAAAACAGTTAGGAATTTGGGTAAAAAGCTGCCTTTAATTTCTAAGCTTTGTAAATTTTTGTTTACATTTTTTATCATAAATACTTTTTTTGTTTTAAAGCAAAGCCCAGGTACTTGGTCCACACGGTGTGATGCCGGTGTGTTTTGGACGGCACAGCTGGTCCGTTGCTTTGTATGCTCAGCAGCCTGGATTCTAGGTCGTGGATTTGAGAGGCTACAGTGCATCATGGGTTTGTGTGTATGTGGTAAGTTCCTGGCAGAGCCTAGTGCTTTGATGTGAGACATACAGGTTTGAGAACGGTGTTGCTGCCTTCTGACAAGTTCTCTGGGACACTTGTATTTTTATTACTGTTCTTGCTGATACGTGGTTGTGGTCAGAAGGCTTTCCCCCCAGCTTTCCCCCACAGAGAATATCTAGACACAGAACGGCCTCCATCCCCTGACGCCCTCTGTGGTGCTGTGTGGTCCTGGCTCCCGGTGTGCTGCTGACATGGACTCTCTGTCATCGCGCTAGCTTCTGGGCGTGACTGGCCCTTGGCCACGCAGCCCTTTCATGGCTTGCTCTTGCAAGGTTGTTTTGACGGAAATGGAACCGCAGAAGTTGGGGTGGTAGTGACACGGCCATCTGTCACTTTGTTTTGGATGAGCCCTGATGGTTTGGAAGCCAGGAGAGAGGCAATACGGGAATCCAGTCTCTTGTGGAGCTTGGGAAGCTTGCCTGAGTTTTGGGCAGAAGGCACATGTTGTCAGTTACCGGCAGTCCGTGCGGCCTCTGTCGTGGCTGTTCTCAGTGTTGGAGATTCTGTCATTGGTGGCCTCGGTGCGCGTGGTCCACGTGGTGCCCGCTGCCTTCGGGAAGGCTGTGCGTTGTGGTGCTGTTGGACGGTGACCCTGTGCTGTAGAAGTGCAGCGCCTCACCGTGGGCAGCAGGGGGAGCTTGTCTGCCTCTGCGCTTCTCCCCGCAGTGAGTGCCTGGTCTCACGCTCCTCTCCTCCTCCTTGAACAGGGGTTGTGCTGCACATCTGTCTGTCACCTCTTTTCCCGGTGGCCCTGGTCAGAGTCCCTGCATGCGACTCTCCAGGCTGAGCCCGGTTCCCTGAGTTCAGGTGGACGCGTGTGCCCCGAGAGTAGGGGTGTCCAGCATGCGCACTGTGCAAACGTGACACAGTGGCTTTGGACTGAAAACCAGTGTTCTTTGGAAGTATCCCGAGGGTTGGGTCAGTGGAAGCCTTTCCAGCATCACTTAACGACTTGCATTGTGGTTTTCCTGCGAGTACCTTTAGCACCTTCTATACCAGGTGGTCTGCCACTCTCCAGACGAATGTGACACGTGATGGTCACCGTTATTTTAATCATTGTTCCATTTGTTGCCTTTAGGGTGGAAGGAAGGGGAAGGGGTTTATTTTGTTGTTTTCCTTTTCACCCCCCCATTCTCTTTTCTTTTGGTGGCTTAACCCACACCTCCGCGGTGACTGATTCCACTCCCTTGCCCGGTCCTTCAGGCTTTGTTCTAGGCTCATGTTTCAGATCTGCATGCATTGCTTGCCTTTTCCTGGTATCAGAATGTTGGTTCCTTGTTCTAGGAGCCCAACATGAGTTTCCAAAATTATCATGGGACTTGTGACTGCACAAGCCCCGAACCTGTATAAAATGTCCCGGCCTTCCTCACCGACCTGCTATCGTGTTCCCGTGTCGTGTGCGTGTGACGTCCGGCTGCCACGTGAAGCTTCCGAGGAGAACCTTAAACGCAGACCATCCTTTTTTGCATGCTCTATTCTAAGTAGAATGTTCAATGTAACTAACTGAACTTGCATGTGAAAGATATTTAGGTTTTTTGTTTTCTATCTTTGTTTTTATTTGTTTTCAGTTTTCTGTATATTTGCTTCCTGTACCGTTGTAGTGGTCGTAGGATGAAAATGCACTGGCCACGCCATGCAGTGCCAGCAGAAGGTGATTTCCCAGCTCTGTCTGTCGTGCAGCATTTGAAGGGACTGTGCATTCTCGATGCGCTCACAGTTACCTCTAAGCCAGAGTTCATTCCTATTCTTGTTTTACGTGCCAAACCCCGAAGTGCATTGGGCTCGAATCTCTGAACGCTGTGGACCCATTAGAAGAGTGTTCTGATTGTCACAAATTGTAGTGCCTGAAAACATGTGTAAGCTGATTGTCTTATAAAAGAAAGAAAGAAAGAAAGTTCTCCAAAGACAAAACAGGAACAATTATTATAACAAAATAATTATGGTCGAAATGTCTGTGGTTCCTTGGAAATGCTGCGCTTTTTGTGTTTCCACCATTAGTGCGGTGTGAGCGGGTGTGTATAGTTCAGAGGTCTCCGTGTTCGCATCTTACAATTAGGTAAATGACCTCATCTTTCAGGCTTGAATTCATTTTTAATTTTAATTTTATTTTATACGATGTGTAGACAGTTTCCTGTTCTCTGCATTTAGAAGTATAAACAATATAAATCTGTTAATTCTGTAAGTAATTTTTATAATTATGATGTAACTCTATCCTATCCTTAAAACATTTAAAATAAACCCTTTATGTGCAACTTCTGACTGTAAATTTTGTGCTCATGAGCAAAATGTGATGTGTTAAACCTGCTTCTGGAAAAGTTGTTAAAGTTTTATTTTAAGATTTTTAACCTTTTCCCTTCTCCACATGTAAACCGTCCGATGTGTGCAGAAACGGAAGAGGCCGAACTGCTCCTGCGCTGGTAATACTTGGTCGTCCCCGAGGGGACGGGGGCAGTGAACAGTGTCCAGAACCATTCCATAGTCCAAATACTCAAGTCTGTGGATTCCCGTGAAGGAGAAAATTTATCATAAAATTTTAAACTTGATTATTTTAAATAGAATTAAATAATGTGTGTTTTATACTTTCACATCTAGTTTTGCTTTATATACTGCCTGTAATGCTGCTAATACTCGAGTGCCCACCAGCGAGAGTGTAGGGGAAGATCTCCGTTTCCTGGTGGTGGGACGAGGAAGTGTGGGTGACACAGCTGACCGGTATGTGTTCTGTGCTTTCTCTTCCTGGGTAATTTTAACCAGTGAGGTAAAAAGTAGATTCACGATGTGCCTTTAATTAGATTTGCTTTGCGATGTTTCCCTGTTGAGCTGGGCCTGTGGCTCACGTGGTTAAGGCTGGCGCTGCGGGGAGGCGCAGGCAGGTGTGGGGAGGGGGCTACAGGAGCCGGCGCGAGGCCTGATCGCGTGTCCTCCTCCTGACCTGCACCAGCCCTAGTGCCACTGCAGGCGCAGCTTGGGAAGCGTGTTCGCTAAAAAGACAGCAGGTTTCGTGGGAAGGTTGGCGGTCGCCAGCCGCCGTCCACAGGCCAGCGAGTGGGTCTGTTGGAAGCGGTCTCAGCTTGGAGAATTGTGGGTGGGGCTGCGCGTTGGACCGTCCCCGGCACAGCCATGGCGCTGGTGGTGAGGAAAGTGTGGCAGACGCTGCGCAGCCCTCAGCTGTCGCTGCATGGGACTCTTGGTCAGGGAGCGCACACCTTCTGTCCATGGCGCCCATGAGGGAGGTGTGGGGACGCATGTGTGGTGCAGGACGCCAGCGGGCCTCGGCACAGGGGCCTGGAGCGACCACAGCCCAGCCGTCTCTGTGGGCACTTCTCTGACCTCCCTTCCCAAGTCGATGGCAAAACGTGTTGTCTTATCTTCAGTTATGCTGAAGAAATACGCATTTCCGTCACAGGACTGCAGGAACTATTGAGATAACTGTAAACATGCCCTTAGGTTAATATTCTTGTAAAACCTGGACTTCTTACACCGCAGTACATGGTCTCACACCTGTTGTCTAGCTGTTGGTTTGTCTCATGTCCTGTGTTTGTAAGCGCTCAGGCCGCCGAGTCTGAGAATTGGGGGAGTCTTCGGATTATTTCTGCGGACGTCTCAGTCTCTGTCTGCCCTCGTACTGGCCACAAAACCCTTCAGCTTAGGTGACTCCGTGGCAGACGGTTTTAGGGTTATTGTTTTGGTACATCATTTTGCCTAAAAATGCATTCTTTCTGCTTAGTTTTTTCCTGAGGACACTGGGCCAGGTGGCGCTTTGATCCCTCCCAGCCCACGCGACGGTGACGCTCAAGTGCGGGCCCAGGCTCGGCTGTTCCCGTTGGGTGAGTAGGCTGCCGCCTGCTGTGTGGGCGCATCCCTGTGCCTCTCACCTCCGCGCTCTGGACTCGGGCGTTCGGGGAGCACAGGGCGTGAAGCCCCACGTGAACTACCCAGAACCCTTCACGGGATCAGCACGTGCACGTAACTTTAAAACTCTGTCTTGGTGTTGGAACAGCTGCGTCAGATGTGACGTGAACAGGACAGAGGCAGGCCTTTCACAAACCTTGGCGCTAACGTAGAGCTAGCGACTCTGGATTGAAATTCTGTGCAGACCGCAGAAGTCGCTTTAGAGCTTTGCCTTGAATTTGTGTCCTGCTGAGTGTGTAAGCAATCTAGTAGCTTCTGCCCAGGGGCTGTGTGTGCGAATGTGTGACAGGCGGTGGGCGCCCCCAGCGGGGAGACGAGAGGGGCTGTGATACTGGAAGTTGTTCTTTTCTGGGGACTCTGTGTGTGTGTGTGTGTGTGTGTGTGTGTGTGTGTGTGTTACGCACTGGGGACCTTATTTTAGCGGAATTTTGCTTCGGCTTGTCCTGTAATGCTAAGGTGCAGTCGTGTTCACGCCTTGGTTGTGTTCTCTCCGGAACGGCCCTGCGGGAGAGTGTGGTCGGGGGCTGAGAACCGCATCTGAGGGGAGGGAGCCCGCAGTCTGCATCGTCCCCCAGCTGGGATTCCTGCCCGTCACGTCCGACCCTGTTACCAGAGGTCTCTCTGCTGGACTCACACACATTCACAAAAACACGGACGAGTCTCAGTTGTCCTCACCAGCCTTCTCTTTGTGTTACGTAGTAACTATTTTTCACAAGGGCTGTGCTCTGATGGATAGGCATGTGGTGGGCCCCTGAGGGGTACTTGTGAGAGCACTCCCCATGCCACACATGGGAGGCTGCTCTGGGGCTGCAGCAAACACAGGACGGGACAGGTCGTTTAAACAGCAGATGCTCTCCTCATGCTGGAGGCTGGAGTCTGGAGGTCGGTTGGCAGGCAGGGCAGGGCTGGCGTCCCCTGAGGCCTCTCTCCTGGGCGTCCAGATGGCCGTGCTCCCCTTGTCCTCACGCGGTCATTGCTCTTCGTGTAGTTGTGTCCTGATCTTCTCTGCCTGTAAGGACACAGACAATGCGCATTGGATCAGGTCCCTCCCAGATAATCTCATTTAACCTTAATAATCTCCTTAAAGGCCCTGTCTCCGAATGCAGTCCCATTCTGAGGTCCTGGGGGTGGAATTTGGGGGACGCGGTGCGTGCAGCCCACAGCCCGTATCGAAAGTTAGTTGGGCTTTCTTAGTGTTAACCTAACACTGGGAAAGAAGTCTTACTGGCCAGGCATTATTTTTGACAGACTATTTTTAAAGTGATAACTAAGGTGCTATTTTAGTATAAAAGGGGTGGGTAAATTTCATGCACTGAAAAGCATGAAATCACGGAGTTCTAGGTGTGGCCGCCGCCTCTCCCGGTGCTCGCGGGCAGATCAGCTCCCTTTACCGTGCTCTCATCTGTGCATGGGGAGAGCCCTGCCTGGCTCCCTGAGGACACACCTGGGTCCAGCAGACCTGAGCCTGACACGGAGGCCACGCGCCACCACGTTGCAGGGCCTGCCTTACTCAAAGGCCTGTGTTGTCCTGCGGGCCTTGCCATGTCCCGCTCCTTGTGCTTGACTTGGCTCACACGTCCTGTATCCTGGGACGTCAGTGGGGAGGTTCTCGTTGGTACTGATCCTGGAACAGTAGGGTCCACACACGTCATCCCCATAAAGACTGTGGAGGTGTTGGCGAGGTTGGATCGTGACTGAGAACGTGAACCCCACCCTTGTCCATAAAGGTGCGTGTATGAGTCTTGCGTGAGTTTTCATGTTGTCATGGGGCCCTGAGCACCACGCTGCCTCCTTACCACTTTTGAGAGACATGGCGCTGGGATTCTGCGTCCACTGGCGGCCAGATCCGCTGTTATTCAAAAAGCAGGTCTTGTGTCAGAACCCACGGCCGCTGCACAGGGAGGTGCTCTTTAGAACGCACACTCTTTAGCCTGTTCTGTAACTGCAGACGTACACGAATAATTTCACAAGCTCCCTCGCACCTGTCACGGAACAAAACGGGTGTATTTGCTTTGTCCTTGAACCAAGTTCTCCATCCTTCAGTGGTGAATTTCCAAGCAGTGCCGTGGAAGATTGCAGGTACGCACCTGCGGGCAGTGTGGCGCCCCCTCAGAGCGCTGACCTCCGAGAGGCATTTCACCAAAACCCCTCCTCAACTTTGTGGTCATTGGTCGGTGTGGTTCCACAGTGGCTGTGGTTTGGGGGCTGCGGGAGCCGTGTGGTGCAGCAGGTGGACTCCGTGGGGCAAGGTTGCCGGACGCGAGAAAACCAACCAGCCTGGCAGGGTTTGGGGTCTGGTCTCCGCTTCTCTGTCTGAAAACGCCCCTGTGCCCCAGTGTCTCTCCTTGCAGGGTTTGTTTTAACCTCTCCAAACTTCTCATTTGTTTTTCCAGATAACGTGATTTCCTGTGTCTTTAAAGCACTTAGGAAAGATAAGTAGCGTTTACAACAGTGGCTCAGTAAGTGGCGGTCTGTGGTGTGTATGCAGCAGTCAGGCTGGCGCCTGCCCTGAGCATCCCCGCATCAGGCTGGCCATGCTGACCTCTCAGCGAGCTGCCTCACCCCGGTTATGCCTGGGTGGTGGCCGATGAGCACGGGGCCACCGGGGGCATGTGTTCCTGACCGGTGTCGTCCCTGGAGGCACTCCCGTGCACCGACTGCCACGTAGAAACCAGAGAGCGGCATGGGACACAGCAAAACACGGGTTGCGACATGTCCTCCATTGGCGTTGTTCCCAGCTGCCCACAGCCGGCCGAGTGTCAGGACTGCGGAGGCCACCAGGGCGCCGGGCAAGGCCGTGTGCACATGCCGCAGCTTCCGCGTGGATCCCGGAGAGTCACCGCATTTCTTGTTAACCAGAGGAAAAGCTTGAAATTTTTTTCCTGGTTTTTCTGTCTTCGTTATTTCAAATATCCTAGAATTGTGCGTCTCGTGTTTTTCATGTTCTAGTTGCAGTCCCAAGCTGGCCGCGGGGTGAAGGGCTGGATGTGGTTTCAGCCGGACACCCGTCTTGATGGCAGCTGCCGAATTTCCCTCCGTATATTGTTACCTCCACCACCTTTAGAAAAAAGACCAGCCTTCCCTCTCCGATGGGGATATTGCTCAGTTGGGTGGATTTGGAAAAGTTTAAATATTTTGAAGAAAGACACTTAAAATAGGACTTCTGAAAACCAAGGCACTTGAACGTTCTCCTGTGGAAAGAAGGCGGGGTTTTACTAAATCGCGTACAGGCTCACTCAGCACTGAAGGTAAAGTGGAAAGTTTTCAAAATTGATTTGAGAGGCTGTTATCATTACTGCTTTAGTGTGAGACTAGTTGTTAATTTTTCCAAGAAAATGAAGTTCCTCTTAAAACCAAACGTACTGCTGAAATTCTTTTGCACTTTGTGAAAACTAGAATGTCTATAAAGTGAAATTAGGCCTTTAAAGATCATTTTTAAGGATCGCGGTAATATAATTTTGTGTTTATTTGTGCTTTGTGATCTTTAAAGGTAAGATTGTAAGAATCTTGTGTCATGGATCTTTTCAGATGGTTACACCCTAGATCACGGGGAAGTACTGTGTAGAGCATCCTTCTGAAACGGTTCTGGGTTCGAGTGACCAGAGAAGAAAATTGTCCCAAAGGGACATACGTGGAAGCACTTTGCTGGAAGAAGGACAGTCGTCCATGCAGTGCTGGGTGCCTGTGAGTGCTGGAGGCCATGCTCGGAGCAGGGGCGCCCCGGGGTCACCTGAGAGCCCATCTTCCATGCCCCCTGTTCCTTTCGGCTGCCCACCAGCCTTGAGTGTGTTGGCATTCCTGCAAAACGGAGTGCTCAGCCAAGAGTCGGGAAGTGTCCCAGACGTCCTGTCCTCCCGGGGCTCTGGCTGCCGGCCAGCAGTCCCATAAGATCGTGACGAGTGTCCAGGCCACCCAGGGGTTGGTGCCGTCACCTGGCACTGCCTCCGTGAAGTCCATGGTGCAGCCTGGCCTGGAAGCCAGTGCGAGTGTAGTCCCTGGTGGTCAGCGGGGATGCAGAGACAGAAGGCAGGAGATCACCTGCCCTGGCCCCTGCCGTCCGGCCTCCCCTCAGGCCACTTGGCTGAGGGAGGAGGATGACAGAATCGCTTCCTGTGCACAGAGATGTGTAGCTGTTCTGTCCATGATGCCCCTGCTGTGGGAGGTGGGGTCCGTGAGGAAAGGGCGTCACAGAAGCACAAATCCCAGCCCCACGTGGCTGTGCTGGACTGACTGCCTCGGGCTGTGGCTGCAGCACACTCGTGTGTGCCGGTGGAGCTCACCATGGTACTTGGGAGCATGTCCACCGTGTGTCGTGGGGCTTCTGAGTGGTGCCTGGGGAGCCAGTGGGGGTCTCCCTGCCTCTGCACCTCATCACACACACTGGTGACCAGGGCTTGCAGGGAGCGCGGCTGGCTGGCCCGGGCTGCACGTTGGAGCCGATAGCTGAGCAGCGCCGTACGAGGTGGCAGTGCCAGCGGATGGGACTGTTTTCTTGCACAGATGGCCCCGGTCTTCACACCTTCGTCTCCCTTGCGCTGTCAGCACTTAACACACTTTTTGCAAAGGCTACTGAAAATGATCCTCAGAAGCCCGAATAAGCCCTTCTGGAAAACTCAGTTGTTACCTCTGTCTCTAAAAGGTGGCTTTTGTGTGCTTTCTCCTTGCTGTCTGACGTGGTTCTGGGGCAGACGGGTTTGAGCCGAGAAATAGGCATTTACTGCACGCAGATTTTGTTATCCATGAGGAGAGGCTGGTCGTTAAGACCGGTCAGTAAGAGTGAGATGCGGGCCCCCCTGGGGCTAGTGCTCCCGACGGCACTGTGAGACCCAGCCCCAGCATGTGTGCGGTGGACATGCAGGTTCCTTCCGGCACTGAGTCTGGGGCCCAGGAAACTGCAGTCTAAGAAAACTCCTCCCCACACCCAGAGTAGCGTGATGCGCACTCACGTTGGAGATGCCATCTTGGGGCTCAGGGCTACATAAAAGTCATGGGGTTTCTGTTAGTATTCGCAGAGCTCCATCTCCGGGATGATGAGAAAATGCTGTTAGGTTTCTAATGACCGTGACCTGACTCTTCCTCTGTTTTAAACCTCCAGATTACATTTTACATCAATACAAGAATCTTTCCTTAAAGGACATTGGAACTCTGGAAATGGTTAAGGTTGGGTTTGGAGTTCTGTAAATGCTTTCCGTGGTTGCTCAAATGATCAGCATGTGGCATTCCTGTGTTTGGCCGTCCTCGAGTCAGGCCGTGGGCTGTCCTTGTGACTCAGCCAGGTGGCCCTGGTCTGCTCCTCCAGGAGTGCCTTCTGGGTGGAGCTCGGCCCTCCAGCGTCAGCATCCTGACGAGGTTGGTGTCTCCATCTGAAATGAAACGAGACTCCCTTCTAGATACCTCCGTTCTCTTCCAGAAAGGATGCCCACTAAGTTTTAGAGCAACAGACGAGGAAGACCTGCAGGCTGGGCAGACCTTGCACCAGAATGATATTTACCTGTAAGATGCTCTTGCGTTCTCTTGCATTAACTTAACGTTGGAAAATGGGTTGATGTTGCTTTATAACTTTGGAAGATACGTATTATTTATTACAAGAAACCACTACTTTATTATAGGAACAAAGTAATATTTATCACAGGGCATTTGTCATGTACCCTTGGAGATTCACTGAGTAGCCACCTCAGCTGCGTGTTCCACAGAATTCACGTTTGTCCGGCAGAGGCTGGAACTCAGTCCCCAGACCGTCTCAGTTAAGACGCGGGTGTGTGTGCCCCGGCTTAGTACCAAGCGCATCCCTGTTGACTCTCCAGGCAGTTCACAACAGCCGACACCCGGGACTACGTGCAGAGAAAGAGAAAGCTTGTAATGTGCTTACTGTTACTTCTCAGTACACGTAGTAGAGAACTCGGATTAGTGAACTAATAACCCGTGTCTTGTATTGAATTCCTTGGTACCTTCCTGGAAGGGAGTTTGACTTTGGCAGAAACTGTAAAGTGGTCATTAAGGAGGTTTGTAAATTGCATATTACTTCCTAGTGAGAGTCACAACACAGCATATCAGTTGATGAGATGCAGCTAAACCGTGCTCACCGGGAGATTTACAGCTGGAAATACTGAAGAGATTCCAAATCAGTAGTCGAAGAGTCTACCTTAAAAGCACTAGAAGAAGACGAGCAAAACAAATCCAAAGCAAACAGAAGGAAAGAATGAAGATTAGTATGGAAATCAGTGAAACGGGAAGCAAAGACAACAGAGAAAAATCAACAGAACCAATAAGTAGGTGGTTCTTTGAAAAGATGCACAGGCTGGCGCACTTTTAGCTACAAGGACAAAGAGACACGAATTGCTGTTATCAGGAGTGAAAGGGGACGTTACCACCAACCTTAACAGAAGTTACGAGGGTTGTAAGGAGATATGCACAGGTTCGTGCCAGCACGTTGGACTGCTCGGGGGAGGTGGGAAGATGTTAGTTGTCAAGAAGTGGAAAATTGCACTCGGCCTGTAACCAGTAAAGAAACAAATGAAATGCAGCCCAGGGCCAGAGGGCTTTGCTGATGAATACCTCCAAACGTTTGCAGAGGTGGTACTGCCCATCTTTGACAGCCTCAGAAAAGAGAAGAGGGGGGAGTATCTACCGGCTGCAGGCCCCGAGCCAGACAGAGACGGAGCGAGAGTACTGTGGACCAGAATCCGTCACGAGTGCTGAGCAGAGATACAGAACCTTCAACAGCTCCAGTGGCACGGGAACACCTCTGACATTCTGCGGGTTTCTTTCCCTGATAAAGCAGTATCACAATATGGGGATCAGATGGATTTCCTGGTTTCCCAGTACATACAGAAGTTACGCTTATGCTGTACTGTGGTCTGTTAGGTGTGCAGTAGCATTGTGTCTAAAAATAAGTGTATGTTCCTTAATTAAAAAATACTTTATTGCTAAAAAATGCTGACCATTATCTGAGTTTTGAGGGAGTCCTGATCACTGATCACAGATCACCATAACAGATATGACGATAATGGAGAAATTGGAAATATTGCAAGAATTACCAAAATGTGATGCATAGATACGAAATGATTAAATGCTGTTGGAAATGCCAATAGACTTAATCAGTGCAGGGTTGCCAGAAACCTTTGATTGAAGAAAAAAAGTAATTATGAAGCGCTGTAAAACAAAGTGTATCTGTATAGAAAGGTCAAGGTACATGGCCAGGTGAGATTTAATATCAGAAAACCAGTGTGCGTATTCCACCATATTAAAAGGTGGAAGGACAAACGGCACAAGTCAGCTCAAAAGGAAAAAAAGCATTTGACAAAATATGGTACCTATTCATAATAAAATCTCAAGAAACATGGAATAGGAAGGAATTTTCTCAACCTGGTGAAGGGCCTCCATAAGAAATCGACAGCCGGGGCACCTGGCTGGCTCAGTTGGGAGAGCAGCTGACCCTTGATCTCAGGGTTGTGAGCTTGAGTCCCCTGTTGGGTGTATAGGTTACTTAAAAATTAAATCTTTTTTTTTTTTTTTTAAAGAAATCTAGAGCTGACATTGTATGTAACAGTGGAAGAATGCCTGTCTGGTAGGATCAGGAACACCGAGGGCATCTGGTCTCGTCCCTTCTACTCAGCATTGTACTGCTGTGGTCAAGTGAGAAAAAACTATGCATCCAGACAGGAGAGGATGAAATAAACCCATCTTTATTTGCACATGACATGATTCTGTGTTGAACCTGAGAACTAATGAATTCGGCAGGGTGGCACCATAGATCTGGATACAGAAGTCAACCCCTTCTCTACATACAACATAGTAGTTAACTATCTGAAGCTGCATTAATTCCGTCCACAACAGCATCAGGATGATGAAACTACTTGGGAATAAATTCAGTAGAAGTGAGATTGTACGCTGAAGACTGCAACTGTGAGAAATTCCACGTTCATGGATTGGAAGAGTCCTCACTACTACGGCGATCTCTCCCAGAATCCTGGCCGGTTTGTGGCAGAAATTAGCATGCTGCTCCTAAAATTTTTATGGACATACAAAAGGACTCCAAATAGCCAAAAGAATGTTGAAAAATGAAAATTTGGTTAAGTTCTGCTTCCTGATTTCAGAGCTTACTATAAATGTGCAATGAGACGGTACCAAGATAGTGTGGTGCTGGTGATCTGTCTCAGAGACCGTGGAGAATCCAGAAAACTGCACGCGCGGCCCGTTGGTTTTCCTCAGGCACACCAAGGCAGCTCGCTGGGGAGAAGATTGTCCTTTCTGCACACGAGGCTGGAAGAATTTGATGTCCACATGCAAAAATGTGAATTTAGAGCCTTTACTATATAGAAATACTAAGAATGGAACGTGGATAAACCAGAAAGTAAGAGCCAACATTGTAACCCTCAGAGGAAATCCCAGGCGAGAATCTTCAGGCCCTGGGGTGGCAGAGACTCCTGTATGATCCCCGAAGCCCAGTCCGTAAAAGGCAGGGCTGACTCAGTAGGACTTCATCGGAGTTAATATGTGTGCGTCATAAGCACCTGCTAATAAAGCGAGGGAAGCTACAGATGGGGCTGTTTGCAGGGCATGTTGATAAAGGATTGGCATCCAGAATCCAGAAGGAGCGCCAGCAAGAGGACGACCCAAATGGAAGGAAAGCTGAGTGGATGCTCTTGTGGAGGAGATGTACAAGGGCCGGTAAACGCACGAGAGCTGCTCCACATCCAGAGTCACTAGGGAAAGGCGGGTGAACGTGGAGCTGGTGCTTCGCTCTGTTGGAGCGGCTGTCCCGCGTGGGACGGGCAGTGACATGCTGGTGAAGACGGGGAGGGTGGTGTTGCCGTTGCCTGAAAAGTTAACACAGACTTTGCATCTGACACTGGGTTCCTGGGGGTACTCGTGAGAACTGAAAGCCCTCATCTGCAGGAAACTTGTGAGCCGGTCGTGGGAGTCTTGTCTGTGGGCGCCAGTGGGACGTGTGCCTGGGGTGGACAGCGTGGCCTGCTCAGGAGGGACGGCAGGCAGGACACAGCGTGGGGGGAGCAGGTAGAAGCCAGCACAGCATACCATTCTGTTCACGTGTCTCGTCCTGACAAGGGAGGAGGAGATGCAGAGTGGACTCCGGGCTGCGGGGCGGAGCTAGGAAGGCAGGCCACCTGCCAGTGGGCACGGGAGGCATCTCCGTTTGGATTGTAGTGTTGGTGGACCACGGATAAATCTACTGAATGAACGTTCACTGAAAACAGGCTATTCTGTGATGTGCGCGTCACATCATGAAGCCTTTGCAGGATGCGTGAGCAAGACCGGAATTCTGAAGTAAGTCAAGGCTGCCTGGGAATCTGCGTGTGTAACACACTCTGATGGAGCTTCTTTCTAGCGGGAGGGGGGCTGGGCCAGGGGGCATGGTGGCTGTGGGCGGCCGTGACCTCCATGAGTGGCCTGTGTCTGCGCTCAGGACGAGGGCTGGTGAACCGCGTCAGGGCTAAAATCATGGGAAAGTAAGGTTTTTCCATTTCAGGATGATGACTGGTGGGAACTCCAGAGGGGGTAACGAGGGGTCCTTATGAGTGGATGGTCCTGCCGAAGGCTGGGGGAGAGGCAGAAACGGGAGAGGATGCCCCATGCGCGTGCGGGTGGGCAGGTGGGGAACAGAGGCAGAAGGCCCCTGGGGGACACCCCTCTGGTGGCTGTGGCAGGTGCGCCGGCCGTGCCGAGCCCACCGCCTCTGCCTGGGGCCCTTCTAGTGCTGACAGGTTCCAGCAGGGGCCCAGAAGGAGCTCCATCTGAAAGGGGGGATGGGCTGGGGAGGAAGGTAGAGCCAGAAAGGGAGTTTGGATCACAGAAAATAACAAGGAAACAAAAATAGAAGCCGAGTAGGACACGCTCATGCACTTTATTTTCACTCCCCAGAATTTGTGACCTGAAATCTTTGCTTTACGCTACTCAGTGGGAATTAAACAGGTCACAAGTGGGGACCAGTGGGGAGCTGGGCCCAGAACCCTTGGGACTCTCGCGAGGTATCTCCATGCCATCATCTTTTGGTGGGTGAACTGGGGAGACCCAGGCCCTGGGGCCTCGACCCAGCCAGACCCCAAGGACGGGCACCCGGTCTAGCCGACGAGTGACTCAGCGGGAAAGTTAAAGTCTGCAGAGGAGAGCGAGAAGAACTGAGGGCTCGGGCGAGTGAGCGAGAGCTGAGTCCGGCCGGGTCTGGGTCTCCATGTTTTATCAGCAGTTGGTAACAGAGGTGGGATATTCCGCACCTGGGGCCGGAAGCTGGGCTTCGCGGCTTCTTCCTAATTTGGTCAGGGTTTCCTGGCCCGGCACCGCCATCTTGGGCCTGCGTGTTGGGAGCGGGCTTCTGCGCGGTGCTGCCGGGACAGGCCGCAGAGCCTCCCAGGGGCCTGCCGGAGCGTCCTCGTTGCTGACCTCCAGGCGTCCTGGGAGAGCCCCTCTGACATTCCTTCACAACCGCGCCCACTGCCGCGAGTCCCTCCGAGGCGGAGCCGGGACACGCGCCCCCGAGGCTGGCGGCCGCGCAAGGGGCTTGAGCAGTGCCGGACTCATGTACGTTCGCGTTCGTGGTTCTGTGGGGTTTTGCGGAAGCGCGTTTTGAGGAGAATCAGCTACGGAGGCGATCCTTCGGGTCAGCAGAGCAGAGTCATGTGGGACGGTGTTCCGTCAGAGTCCTGCGCAGCGCGGGTCCCCCGCTCCCAGCGACTGTGGTAAGTTTGAGATCACCTTTAAAATCCGCCTTTGATAACCGGCCCTACGGAGGCCCTTAGACCTACGGCTGCTGGGTGGGTGCTTTTAAGAACCGGGGTCTACCAGTGTGTCTTTGAATGAGCGTCTCTCAGTAAAAGTGGTTTGGGCGTGTGGCCGGGGACTGCCGGAGACCAGGGTGGCGCCTCCGGCAGGGGGGAGACGGGGCAGAGGGCTGGGCTCCCGGCCGCCAGGGCGCATCTGCTGACAGGAGCCAGCTGTGCTCCTCAGACAAGGAAGGTCTGAGTCCGACGCTCTCAGCCCTTTTACCCCAGACGTCGTCTGAGCCCTTGACGAAGTGCGGGCTCTGAGGGGAAGCACGTGAGCCTGCATGGAGCACCAGGCAGAGCCGCAAGCCCGCGGTGCTCAGGGGGCCTCAGACTGTCTGCCCAAGACTCACGGGGCACATCCTGACCCAGGCCGGTGAGGAGCTGGGAGAGCGGGCCTGTGAGGAGGAGGAGGAGGGAGAGCCGGCCGGTGAGGAGGAGGGAGAGCGGGCCTGTGAGGAGGAGGAGGAGGGAGAGCCGGCCGGTGGGGAGGAGGAGGGGGTGCAGGCTGAGATACACAGATCGGGGCACAGCACCCAGAGAGCAGAATGTTCCGGACTGGGCCTCTGTTGAAACGGAGCACGTGTGCCCAGGGGTGCTCGGGATTGGTTGGTTGCTTGGCAACTACAGGGCGGTGCCCCGGACTCCGTGGAGCAGGTTCTGATTCAGCGGCTCTGGCGTGAGCCCCGGCGCCTGCATTTCTAGCCAGCTGCAGGGGCGGCTGCTGCCCTGGGAGGGGCCGGGTGTGTAGAGGAGGGGCCGGCAGAGAAGCAGGAGACGCGGGGAGGTAGCCAGCCTCGGGAGCTGAGTGAGACTCCTGCGGCGGAGGGGCTGGGAGAGTAGGTGGGGAGGCTGGGCCTCCATGCTGCCAGGACACTGATACCCCCCGCACCCCCAGGGGCTGGGTGGATGAGCCCCGTGGAGTGAAACTGCAGCGGTGGCACCACGTCAGCCACCACAGGAGGGAGTGAGCATGCGGCTTCCTGGAAACCGGTCACCAGGCCTGGAGGGCAGGTGGCCTCCACCCCAAGGGCGCTGTATCCACCTTGGACTGGGAGGGGTTTGGAGAGGCCCTTCCCCTGCGCGTCTTTTCTGGGCAGGACTGCCGGCGGCCTCGGGCCCCAAGAACACGGGGGAGTGAGTGTGCGTTCCTGGGCTTCACGGTCAGCAGCCAGTGGCCAGCCGGTCAGAGCCTGGAACGCCACAACTGCGGTCAAACACGGAAATAGGAGGGCCTCCCTCGGCCTGCACCTGGCCAGCGGTCTTGCAGGGGTGTCCGGGGTCATGGGGCAGTTGGTTGGGTCCCTGCGGCCGCTGCTTTGCTGTGACAGAGTCATAGTTGCCGGGAGGGGCTCAGTAGCAGCGGCGTTTGTCAAAATTATAAGAAGAAACCAAGCAGAATAGCTTCCTACTTGCCAGATGCTTTTTGAGAGAGCCTACCAATATCTCATTAAATTCTCTCAGCGGGTGCTACCATCTCCCTTTGACCGCTGTGGGAAACTGAGGCACAGAGCCAGGAGGTGAGTTGTCCAAGGTCCCACCAGTAGGAGGTGGTTGGGCCTGCTTCACTCCCTGCCGCACATCCGGCTCTTGAGACAACAGCCCGAGGGACATGCAGCTACACGCGTGATTATGTGTGGTGACGGCGTGTCCTCAGGGTGCTGCTGAAACTCCACTGTGACCATGAGAGACGTGCAGCGTATTCACCCCTGTTTCACACACACCGTGACGGCTCTGCTTAGAAAGACAGCATGTGTTGGTGAGGACACGGGGGACGGCGAGCCTCATTGCGGCTGCCGGGATGCAGGGAGATGCAGCCACCACGTGACCCGGCATCTCCCCTGCCCTCAGCCCAAGAGAAATGAAATGTGCCACCCACGTTTGTGGCCAGGAAGCGGAGCAGCCCGTGTCTGCCAGCCAATGAGTGCGTGCACAGTGGTCTCTCCACACACTGGACTGGGGCACAGCCATGGCGGGGCCAGGGGTCGTGGGAGCGAGACATGAGTACAGGCTTCCACATGGACGAGCCTAGAAACGTCTCCTGGCATGAGAGAAGTCAGGCCTGAAGGCCACATGTCCTGTGGTCCCGTTTCCGGAGCTGTCCAAAAGGGGCAGAGCCGTAGAGCCGGGAAGCTGGTCGAGAGGTCGTGGGGCCGGTGGGCCCCGGGAGCCATTCAGCGGGTCGGGAGCTCCCCAGGGACTCTGGAAGCATGGAAGTGCACAGTGGTGATGCCCACCAGAGGGCCAGCTGAAGGCTTTCCTGGAACCCAAGTGAGGGCTTGGAAGGACGTCCACTGCTCGGTCACTCGCACTGGTGCAACAGCCCCATTTCAGCTGGCGGCACAGGGACAGCGATTCCTGTGTTTTCATGCTTTTTATCCTGACAAGGAAGCCCCTCTCCCCATGCAGACGTGGCTGCTGACCACCTTTCTTAGAGCAGAGGCTTCGTGTGCTCACACGCACGTGCGTGCATATGCGCATGTGTGTGTGTGAGCTTGTTGGGGGGCTGGTCCGAAAAGGGACACGAGAGACCCAGCGGGCGGAGGAGGACCCGCCGTGCTTTCTGGTGGGAAGCCAGGGTTTTCCCATGGCCTGTGTGCCATGGGTCCTCTCTGGGCTGCTCAGCCGGGGTGACCTCCCCTCCAGCTGCCCCAGAGCCCTTGTGGACTTGGTTAGAGACAGCTTCGAAATGCTCAGCGGGGAGGCTGCAGCGTGACAGGGACACTGCCTCTAGCGGGCACTTGTAGCGACTGCAGGCCCATCGTGGCAAACCGAAGTCGGACGCATGCGATTTCTCTTTAGAGGAAAATCCCCCAGCTGTAGTTGGGAATCAAGAAGGATCAAAGTGGACCCCCACATTGAGAGTCTTGGAAGGAGACCATGAGGGGTCTCCCAGCGTCAGGTCTGGAGGCAGCAGGCGGGAGCTCCAGGCGGAGACCTGGGACAGGCCTAGAGATGAACTGCAGGTGGACCTTCGGATGGCTGGCCGCTCCGCTAGGGCAGTGCCCATGCATGCTCGAGCTGCCAGTGTCCATAGTTGTGAGGCCATCCGCCCTCCAGGGGCCTGAACCTCCCTTGTTCCCAGCAGACCAAGGACTGCATGCTGGTACGTGAGCCTGAAATCACGTCTCTTCCAACAGTGCCTGCACCCTCCCTTCTCGTGGCTGCTGGGCAGAGGGACGAGGACACTGGACCGGCTAGGAGGAGTGCCTCACCCCTGCAAGCAGCCCCTGGGCTGGTTGGTGGTCAGGACCCAAGGCCGGAGGGCACCCGTGGGTGGCAGCAGAGCTGCTTGGTGACCTGGGAGGGGTTGCAGGGGTGTTTGTGTTAAGAAGCTCGTTGAGCTGCACATTTGTTCTGTGTGGTTTTCAGAATCTCAGTAAAAGCTTAAAGCCAACGGTGAGCTACAGAAACAAACCAGGAGCAGGGCATCCATGGGCGCTGGCGCTGCGGCCCCACAGCTCCCAGGTCGCGAGACACTTCAGGCCAAGGTCTTCCACAAAATGCACTGGCCTTTGTGTTTGATCTTGTTCCTAAAGACTTGGAAACATTTTCCTTAATGGCGGGTGCCCTCTGGCCTCCGGGTGTAACGGCTTTGTGTCAGGGAGGGGGGTGCGGGAGGGGGTTGCTCACAAGATGAGCAGGCCCAGCACTTTCATGGCTTTTCTCATTATCCAGATGCTTTCCCTTGAGGCCTCCAAGTTGGTCTGCGTGTGTGTCTGGGACTGGGACTGAGATCAGTATGGTGCCTGTGTGCTCCTGCTGATGTTCCTGCTCCTGGTTCCCACCCAGCTCGTCAGGCATCTTGCCGGTCGGGGCTGGGCTCCCTGTCAGCTCAGCAGGTCACGTACCGGAAGCACATCTCCTAGCGGAGCAGTGCAGCTGCTGAAACGGTATTCTCAGTGCAGCCCTGGGCCTGCCTGCTGCTCACCCGTCACCCCGATCTCCTGTCTTGTCCCAGAAGGGACTCACAGCAACAACAACCAGGGATGTTAAAGAAACACAACAGGAGATGTGGGAGAGAAAGGGGATGCGGCCCCCGATTCTGAGCCCCAGGGGAGGGGGGACTCCTGCAGTCAGGCTGGCAATTAGGAATTCAGGGAGCCCTGGAGTCGAGCACCTGGGGATGGGGGGACGTGGCAGACACTCTCGATGGGTGACAGAACGATAAGGTTCTCAAAAGTCGAGTCCTACTGGGTCATACTCAAGGAACACGAACAAGAAGGAAAAGCGTTTCAGGGTCCAAAGCTGTGTGGGTCCGCGGTGCCCCCACCCCACGCAGAATTCTCCTGTGGCTCTCGTTTGCCCAGACCTGCCCTTGTGTGAAGTGCTGTTTTTGGAGCTGGTTTTACTGTGCAGTAGCGGTAGGTTGCACGTTACTGAAATAGGACAGACACGGTGGGACACGGGGCGCTAATGTCCCCGGCTTCATCAGCCAGGGGCCTGGCCGCAGAGGAGCTTTCCCCAGCTTGAGAGAGGAGGGTGCCTCTGGAGGAACGGCAGGCAGGTTGGAGACCCCCTCCAGAACTGGACGCAAACCTGGGGGCCAGCCCTGAGCGCTGGATGCCGCCCCAGCTCCTGCCACAGGGAGTGGGGCCACGCGGGGCTGAGCCCGCCACAGGCCAGAAGAGGCTTCCAGGGCACTCGAGGCCCTGCCCCCAAGGCCCAAACCGCCATGTGCGTGTTTGGATGCTCGGTCACAGATTGCGCACACACATATACACATCTTTGACACGCTTCACACACGTGCACACGCGTGCACTGAGCCTACTGTTCTAAGGTGTAAGGTTCCTTATTCAGGTGTGATGAGGCCAACACACCAGGACATGATGCCCCTGAAGGCATCTGAGGGTGTGATGGTGCCCAAGAGGAGGGGACACGCCACGCCATGCCACACCACGTAGTTCACACGGGCAGCATCGTGTCAGACACAGGCGGGGGAGAGGACGAGTGTGGGAGGAACGGCGAGGCCGGGTGCGCAGGCTGGGGACTGGCCAGTTTGAATGAATTTGGCAGGCTCTGGGCCCAGGGCTGCTCGCCCCAGGTGGGCAGGGAAGAGCACGTGTGAAGGAGGTGGCTGGGTTGTTTGGTGGGTTTGCTCCCAGGCTGTGCTCCCCTCTCTGGGCAGTTGGTAGCCCGGGGAGGAGGGGGCTGTCCTCTAGGTCGGGAGGGCCTGATGTCAAGCATCAGAAACACATGGTTGACACCTCCCCCCATGTCTGTTAGGTCAAGGACTGGGTTCTAAACCCTTGCTGGGGACTGAGGCTTGCTGTGATTTCCTGACACGGCTGCTCAGGTGACCTCTGCTGGCCGTGCAGCATTTTGCTGGGAAATGGGGGGGCTACATGTCCGTGGATCACCCTGTCCTGTGCCACGCTGAGAAACATCTTGCAGGTGCCCTGTTAAGTTTTTCTGAAGAACAGTGAGCAAAATTACTAACTTCTACAGCGTCGTCCTGAACATTAAATAAAACTGGCTTTTTCACCGCGAGTGCACGTAGGGGAAGGATATGGTGACCACTACAGTTTGCTGCCACTGGCTTGATTTGGGTTGTCCCAGCTTTTTCCCACTGCTCCCTGTGCCCCATCAGAGTGAATGTCAACACTCCGAAGAAGGCAGCTACTGTCTTAGCGTTCTAAGGGAAAAGTTGCGACCCTGCAAGCCTTCTGAAAGGATCTCGGGTCTCCCGGCGTCCTGTAGAACATACTGTGAGCACTCCTGAAATTCAGGTTATTTATCTTGTAAGCCATCTGTAAGCCTTCGGGGATTGGTAATGCTGCTTTGGGTTCAGTGGCTCTTAATGTCAAAGGACGAGGCAGGTGTCTCTGGAATTCTCTTGGCCTATTCCTCACAGCCTCAAGGTGGCTGCACCAGCTCCAGGCATCACATCCTCACTTAGCATTCAGAGTCAAGGAGAAGGGTAGGACCAGGCAGGGCTTCTCATTCTCTTCATGTCGGGGAGAGGAATATCATCCCAGGGAGAGCCTTCCGTTCCCCTGGGCAGGTGCTGGGGAGGGAGGTTGAGAAGGAAGTGTTTGGATTGCCCCAACACCTGGAGGGTGGCAGGCAGGGAGGATGGGGTCAGCAATGGGAAGCCACATACCACACCAAGTCCAGTACTTTCAGATTTCATCATCTCTCGTTTTAATAAAACCAAAAGCAGTTTCATAGCTGCTTTTTTTCAAAGAGAGGAGCTTGTACTATTTTGTTTCTACACCTCGTGAGTCTTTACCTGCAGATAAAGCACCTGACACGGTGCCCGGCACATAGCCCTGAATAAACCGGCCGCTGGGCCCTCCGCGAGCTGGCACAACCCACCTGCCCTCATCCTCTCCGCCCGCCTGCCTGCCCGTGTGCGGCTGCTGCAGCCAATGGAGATGCTCACCCTCCCCTGTCCTCCCTCCACCCGCTGTAGCCCACCACCCACCACCCCGTTCCTGGGCCTGCCTTCCTATGAAGCCTTCCTCCTGTCCTGCTCTTGACGTAACTGTCCTTCAACACTTCTTTTTTTTTTTTTTTTTTTTAAGATTTTATTTATTTATTCGACAGAGATAGAGACAGCCAGCGAGAGAGGGAACACAAGCAGGGGGAGTGGGAGAGGAAGAAGCAGGCTCATAGCAGAGGAGCCTGATGTGGGCCTCGGTCCCATAACGCCGGGATCACGCCCTGAGCCGAAGGCAGACGCTTAACCGCTGTGCCACCCAGGCGCCCCATGTCCTTCAACACTTCTGTTTTGAGTTGAATTGTGTCGTCCAACAAAGATATGTTGGCATCCTGACCCCCAGAACCTGAGAATTATTTGGAAGTAGGGTTGTTGCCGAGCAAGGAGTGAAGCCAGTTCATGGGTGTGGACTCCTGCAGTCTCGGGGGCCCCACCTTGAGCTTGGGGCTCTGTGCTCTGTAGTCACCATTTTGAAATTCTTCGTAATTTTATCTTTGAACCTGTGTTTTGTACGTGAAGTCTGACAGGCCCTCGGTTCACGCATGCTCCCACCTGCCAGTGCCTGCCGTCTCCTGGGGACGGGTTCCAGACTGCTCCCTCCTCCTCTCTTGGTGTCCCTAGTGGCCAGCTCCACCTGGCCTCCTGCCCCCACCCCGTGGGTGTTGGGTGCAGAGGGTCACCTTGGGACATGAGACCGGTGGTGTCTCAGGGTGGACGTGGTGGTGGGGGAGCAGCTGGTGGGACAGGAACCCAACAGTGGTGGGGCTGCTCATTGGCAGACTCACAGGGTAGGACCCCTGGGCCAGGGTGAAGGTCAGTGTTCACCCTGTGCCCGACACAAGGGGACATTCAGCAGCCAATAAGACACCATGACAGGCCAAGAGAGAGCCGTGGAAAGAGGGAAGAGCCTGTGTACTGCAGCACCTCCACCAGCCCCGAGTTCTCATTTTGTGCTGGGCCTATGGGCTACTGTGGCTGGCCCTGCTTGGGAGCCACGGTGAGCCACGGAGAGCCACGGAGAGATGCCCCAATGCAGAAATGATGCATGGATCCGTCAGCTGCAGCCTGAGGCCACTTCTGGTGGCTTGGAGCTGGGGCAGGCAGCCTAATGAAGACACAGGTGTCGGGGAGGTGGTCACACTCCCCGGGGAGGGGTGGTCTGGCCACTGGACCTCATACCCCATGTGCAGTGTCGGCCAGGCTGCTCCTGCAGAGGTGGGGGCAGATGTGTGAGCACGGACGTCACCACGGATTCTGCAGCCCTTGGCACGGGCACCCTCAGCCTGGCACACCCCCCAGGGCACGTTTCTGAGGACAATTTGGCGAGATATGGGATATGGGGGTGAGCTTCAAGAGAGGATATTGTGGATAGCATGGAGCATTGAGCTCATGTGATGAAGTTTCTTTGAATCCTGGCAAACAGAAGCTGTTCTGCAGTTGTTGACCCCCTACGTCCACCTCCAGTGCCATCACCCCGTCCTGGGTTGTACTGTTGGCCAGGACGCCCATAGCGCTGCTCTTTTCCCACACACATTATTCTCCTCTTACTGAGGGCACTGGAGCCTGGGATCTCCCACACACTGGACTCTAAACATTTGGGGTCAGGGATGTGTCGTGCAATGTGCCTTCCCCCAAAGCACTGTGTGTGGTCTGAGCCTTGTCCCCGAAATCCACATGCTGAAGCCCTAATCCCAGTGGGACTGTCTCTGGAAGTAGGATTTCTAGGAGGTAATTATGCGTGAACAAGGTCCTGAGCTGACAGGACATAGCTTTATAGGAAGAGGAGGAGAGATCTCTCTCTGCCATGGGGGGGGGGGCACAGGGAGAAGGTGGCCCACAAGCCAGGAAGGGGCTCCCCAGAACCTCGATCTTGGACTTCCAGCCTCCAGGGCCGTGAGATACAAGTTCTGCTGTCTCGGCCGCCCTGTCTGTGCTCCTCCGTTCTGGCAGCTGGAGAGGACCGCACACGCTACCACCTTCTCTCTGTGCTTCAGACCATCAGCTGGGGCAACACAGGTGTTTCTAGAATCATCTGAAGCATACCTGGGAAGCCACTGGTGGGGCAAGGGAGCACTCCCTCAGCCTGAAGCCACATCTGACCACTTCTAAACACGAAGCTGTCCCTGGAAGCCAGCCCTGTGGGGTGACTCGCCCGTGGTCCCAGCTGGTCACTGAGAAAGCCAGGCTTCTGTTTCTCACTTGGGCATCCTCCCCCTACAAGGGGCCAACCACTATTTTGAAAGTGAGCCTTGAAGACCTCACAATATCATTCCCTAGAACAAATATTTAAATACAGGCAAATAAATAACTCCAGCATGAATATCTAAAACCAGGAAACTCACAGTGTGATATTTACACACTGGGATGTCTAATTTGGTTGCTATGCTGATCAGAGCAGACAAAGTTTCCGTGAGAGTATTTGTGTATTCGTAAGCAGTGGTAGAAATAAATGAATCATTGTCACGTGTACATGTTGTAGTGAAAAGAAAAAGTCGGTTTCATGTGAAAAGGCCTAGGATCCTGTTTTCTCCGTGTGCCCCTCGCTGTGTGGCATCCAAAGGCAGGGTGGAGAAGAGGTGCTCTGGCTGGGACTTCCCAAATACTCCCACTCAGAAAAATACTGTCTCTGACGAGGAACAACCTCGATCACAAATGTGGGGAGCGTGCGTGCTGACCACAGAAAGCAGAGCCATGATCATGCTGTAGTGTGTCTTCCCGGAGACACTTTGAAGACCCGTGTGCCAGCCAGCCAGTGTTAGCCCCGGAAACGTTCTGCCCTGTGGTCAGTGCCCTGGCTGTGAGCCAGCCAAGGCGTCTGAGCCCCTGATAGCTGTTCGGGAGAAGCAGAGCTGGGCGCCGGTTAAAGGCTACGGGCAGATTTTATTCAGTACTACTGCGGCGGGGAAAGGGCTGAGCTCAACTCTGAACACAGGCGGTGTTGGGGTTTACGGCCAAGGGAGAGGGTAGGGTGGAGTCAGTGGATGGAAAGCCACTAAGAGGAGACCCCACGGCAGGGGATTGCTGCTGAAGGTAAGCCAGGGTGATCAGTTCCAGGATGGAGGACTGGCCTAGCAGGCCGCGGACTCGGGGACCAACCCAAGACGGGAGGACTCAGGGGAGGCTCGGGGGAGTCTGATCGTTAGACAGGAGGACATGCAGGAAAGACTGTGCTTCAGTTGTGTGAGGACTGGATGATAGGGCAGAATATAGGTCACAGACTGTTTTGAGTGGTGGCAGAGGGCACGGAGAGGGCGCTGGCAGGGTGGGGCGGGGAGGGCAGAGCCAAGAAGGGCCTCACGCGGCAGCTCACAAACGTCAGGATGGGAGCGCTGTCCAGCCTGGCCGTGATTATCTAGGGCACATAAAGCTGATTAGCAGATGCCCGTGCTCAGCGCACCGTAGATTCCCGGAAGGAAGTCCAGTGTGAGCTGATGTGAAGTGACCTGGCTGGGATTAGGGGACGGCAAATCCTGGTTCTGGGACTCCATGTGTGTCTGTTCCTGCGTTAGTGAGGGTAGGTGTGTAGGAGACTGTTCTGGCTGAGGCAGGAGAGGATGCTGGGCCTCCTCCTGCCTCTCAAGGCACCTGGAGCCCCCTCCCCACTTAAGGAGTGGCCAGTGGGATGGAGTGGTGGGCCAATGACACAGGCTCACGGGACAGGAAGGGCCCTTGAAGACTGGTGAGCCGGTGAATGAGCTGAACAGGACTGGTGTCCCTTGCTCCTTCCAGGAGCTCTTGAGGGCAGGTCCCCTCTGCACGCGCACGCACACACACACTCGCATGTACACACACGCACGCACCCACACGCACACGTGCACACAGTCACACTCAGACCAGCCACAGGAGGGTCCCCTGGGGAGGAGGGGTGTTCCCCCAGATCTCCCCTCCCTGGAGGAATGCCCAGGCTTCACTTCACTGTGGCCGCAGGAAGGTTCCTGCAGGAGTTGGCGGGATTTATACAAATAGCTGGAGATTTCCCCTGTGGGAGGGTGTCACTAAAAGAAATGCTCCTCTATTTTGCTCCCTGTTGAGATAAAAGGAAAAAGGCCAAACAGATCAAAAAAGTTTTGATGACATTTAGAATTTCGGGGCATTCCATTCTGCTAGTTTTGACAAAAGTCGGACCTCCACATGCAAAGGCCCTCAACTTTTTCCTCCCGGTGGCCTCTAAGTTCCCCAGGTCTTACAATCCCACAGCGAATCGAGGCTTTGGCAGCGGGCTGCTGGGAGCGGCATGGGTCCGAAAGAACCTCTGCCAGGCCCTGCGTCTGCCCGGCGCGCTGGCTCCACTGCCCGCAGGTGCGTCCGCGGTCCGTCAATTCCCGCCGCGCGATTTGGGCCAGCCGGAGGGGTCAGCGGCCGGCGCCCAAGGGCAGGTCAGGAGCCCGCCCTTATTTACGTTTGGTGTTTTGTGCATCGTGAAGTTTTGCATTGATTTTGAAGTTTTAAAATACTGCAGTGGAATGTAACTTACCTTGATCACTGAGTTTTTTGGCGCTTAAGTCCCTTAAATCTGCGTCCCGCGGGAGTGTCTCACCCGCCGCTTCCCCGCCCCTGCCCAGGCAGGAGCTGAAATTACTTTGCTCGCTGCGGGATCCCCAGGGCCGCCAGAGTGCCTGGTACGTTAATACTGTCACCTCTTGGGTCGACGGGACGCTTGGGGCGGGAGCGCGGGGTAGGGAGAGCGCGGGGGAGCGCGGGGCGCAGAGGGGACGGTGCCAGAGGGGAGCAGAGATCGGCGGGGCGGGGCGGGTTCCGGGAGGGGGGGCGACTGCGGAGCCAGGTGGGGGCGCCGTGTGAGGAGGGACTGGGCGGAGAGCAGGCGGAGACCCGGGAGGGCGTGGTGGGCGGAGGCGCCGGGGCGGGCCAGGCAGCTCGGCCTCCTGGAGGCGGGAGCTGCTGCAGACGCCGCTGCTTCTGGGTCGCAGGTGTCTGTGAGTGTCCCTCCCCCGCCCAGTGCGCACACCCCTACCCCAGCGAGAGGCCGAGGCCGGGGCACAGAGCAGGTGGGGCCCCAGGTCCCAGCACAGCCCGAGTACGTCTGGTGCGGCACTGCCACCCGCCCGCAGGTGACCATCTACCTGCATTCCCCGCCCCCCCCCGCCCCCGCAGGTGTCTAACGGCCGCAGGTGTCCATCCCGCACAGGTGTCCGCCCCCGCAGGTGTCCGCTCCTCAGGTATCCGCTCGCGCAGGTGTCCGTCCCACGCAGGAGTCTGTGCTCCCGCGCTCACCGCTGCCCCCGCCCCCCGCAGGTGTTCCCCCTCCCACCCGGCCATGGTGGACGTCCTGTGCGGCCGGCGCCTGCTGACCCGCGACGGCGCGTGGGTGGAGGCCGAGGCCGCGCTGCAGAACAAGGTGGTGGCGCTGTACTTCGCCGCGGGCCGGTGCGCGTCCAGCCGCGACTTCGCGCCGCTGCTCTGCCGCTTCTACGCCGAGCTGGTGGCCGAGGCGCGGACCCCCGCCCCCTTGGAGGTGGTGTTCGTGTCGGCCGACGGCAGCGAGCAGGAGATGCTGGACTTCATGCGCGAGCTGCACGGCGCCTGGCTGGCGCTGCCCTTCGACGACCCCCTGCGGCAGTGAGTGGGATAGGGCTGGGCGGCCGCGCGGAGCTGGTCCCCGACCCCAGGGGAGCCTCTCCCGCGTCCCCCGTGCTCCCCGCTCCAGCCTCCCAGCTCCTCCAGCGGGGCTGCCGCCTCCCCCGGGGCTTGGCGAACCTTGCCTCGGCGGGTCTGCTGTTTCCAACCAGCTCGGCTGCTGCGGCTGCTGCGGTGGCGAGGTCCCCTCGCGCAGGGTCTCACGGCTCAGAGAGGAGTGTGGAAGCAGGAGAGGGAGCCTCGGGAGGCTCGGGTCAGAACTGGGGACCCTGTGTGCCCTACCGCGGGCGGCCAGGTGTCGCGGAGCGGGCTGGAGACCATGTGCTGTGGGCGGGAGGAACCCCCTCCCTGCTGGCCGGGGTGTGGTTGGACTGGAATTTCCGAACTGTAGAAAGAACCAGGTCCCTGGACTCCAGGGGGGTTAATGACAGAGGCCAAGAAAATCCACCAAGGGGAGCAGGGAGAAGGTGGGACGGGGTGAGGAGGGGGCACTTGAGTGGGGAGAGGGAGGATGTGGGGAGGAGGGAGATGGTGGGATGGTGGAGGTGGGGTAGAGGAGGTGGGAAGTGGGAGAGAGGACAGAGAAGGTGGGAGGGAGGAGGGAGAAGGCAGGAGGGAGCTCAGAGAGGATGTCAGCAGGGCTGGCAGACTGGAGGGAGCAGGGCACTGATTGTCGGTTGGGGTCTGTGCCGTGGTGACAGCCTCCAGACTTGGGTGTACATTGCTCCTCACAGCGGCGTTACCCCAGCACCCCGTAACAGATGTGGAGTGAGTTTCTGGGTGTGCTTTCCAGGGGCTTCTTTTTTCTGGGGGCTGTTATTCACTTGTGGTGTAATACCCCACCTCCCCCCCGCCCCTCCTTAACCATCCTGATGACGTTCCTTGTGGACAGTTAAAATGGCAGCTGGCTTTGGAAATGTTGTGGGAGAGCAGTGCTTCCCGCAGACACGTGGGGTGGGGGATGCTGAGGAGGTGAGCCCCAGGCCGTCCAGGTGGGCACCTCGCTCCAGCAAAGTCTTACTGATGACTGGTCTACGTGACAGTGAAAATAAGCCCGAGTGGCCGTCTCGTGGGGGTGAATCTCCGGGAGTTACTGGCAGATGATTCATTATAGGGTCTGCTCTCGCGGTGGTTGGGAAATGCCTGTGATTTGCTTCACGCTCAGATTCCGCGCAGGTTTTGAAGGAACACACTCAGTTTTGGAAGTGACGGGGTGACCGTGTTGGTCATCAGGCAGAGCTGGGGCCTGGGCAGAGCCCAGCTCTGGGGTTTCCCGTGCGGTGAGGTAGGCGAGGCGTTTGCTGCCCAGCGTCATGGTGCTCCTGTGTCGTATGTGGGCTGCCCCGATTGGTGAGTTTGGAGCTGCGGTGGTGGTTGTGTGCCAGCATTTGCCCCATTTCACAGATGCGTCCCTGAGGTGTGAGGAGGCCGGTGCTCCCGGCTCTGGAGCCTGACTCTGTCCGACACTTCCCCTTCGTCTCCCCCTCCGAGGGGTCCCAGGGAACCAGGAGCCTCAGCTCCTCTGCTCGGCCTCTCCCCGTCTGCCAGGGAGGGCCTGGCCGGGCTCCTCCTGGTTCTCCTGGGATGTGGTCACAGCCCTTGAGGTCCACTGCCCTCAGCCGAGCAGCTCAGGTCCTGTGCGGCCAGCCTGGTCTTGGGAAGAAGCCAGCCTCGGTTTTCCTTCTGTGAGGTTAGCTCCTTGCCCTTCTGCTCTCCAGACGGGACCTCGTTAGCTCTCCTTGTGATTTCTGTGGTAGGAAATGGGCTGTTCTGTGGGACTACGGGGAGCTACGCCTGAGTTCCGCCCATTCCAGCCGGATACACAGAATCAGATGACCAGCAACACGGAAATCACCACCACCATGGAGCACAAAGGAGTGTGGACGCATGCGGGCAGCCTTTGGGGAAGTTTCCAGAAGTGTGTGGAACACGGCGCTCTGTGTGGTGCCCCGGGCAGGTGGGGCCAGGACAGGAGTCACCGGGGCCCCTCTAGGTCCGTCACGGTCCGGGACCCTGGCCACCCACTGGTTGACTGCTGACCCCCTGAGTCCCAGGATGAGGAGGAGAATTCCGCAGACAGCCCCCACGGGGGTGCCCTGGGCATGGCTGGCGGCCGGATGGCTGGCGGGTGATCACAACCCTTCTGCCTGGACACACACGTGTTTACTGATGTCCCCGCAGCCGGTGCCTATGAGCAGCCTGAGTGTGGGGACAGCACCGAGGATGGGGGGTCCTGCCCATCTTCCTGCCCTTTATTATGGGCCCAGCACCCAAGCATCACCTTCTGCTTCTGCCAGCAGGAATTCCTGTCTCCTGCTGTCACAGGCAAGACCCACTCCGTGGTGATTGTCATGGACTTTATGATTGCCCTGGAACCTCAGTAGGCCCCCGAGAGGCCTGGAGTGGCCCTCCCCACCTCCAGTCCGCTCTGGCTCCCACTGCCCCCACCATGGGCCAGGCAGATGGATGCCTCAGCCCTCAGGCTGACAGGTTTTCGTTGGATGGAGAACACAGCTGGCCATGGCTTCGTTTCTCGAGTAGACAATGGCTCCATTAGAGCTGTCCACTGGATGGGGTCCAGTGGGTGCTGATGCCAAGTTTCTCAGCAAGCCCATGCTCCCTGCCCTCTCCCCAGCCCTGTGTCCCAGCTCCCCCTGGGCCTCCTGACTCAGCACGTCCCCGTCAGGCACCGGCTCTACCGAGTCTGGTTTTCTCATTGCTACTTCCTTCACTTAGGCCCTGGACCATCGGCATGTTCTCACTCATCCCCCCGCCTCAGTGTCCATGTCTGACGGACTCTTGTTCTGAAACCCTCCTCCTCTCATCAGAGGCAGTCTGGCCCCACCGGGGCAACCCCAGCTCCCCAGGGGGCTCAGTCCATGTGTTGTCTGCCTTACACTCACCTCCTGTTGCCCCTTTGTACCTATGTTCCGGCCAGACTGGGCAGCTGATATTCCAGAATACCCCGCATCTTTCCCACCTCCAAACCTTGCACAGGTGCTGCAGTCACCCAACCTTGGAGCCCCCACTTCCTCGCCTGGCAGCCCCTACACCTCCCCCGTGCTTCTGGGGGCGCTGGGGGCATTTCTGGTGGGGGGTGGTGGTGCTGTGCCCTTCCTGCACCCAGCACCACCGGTGGGAGGAGGGTCTCTGCAGTCTTTAAGGTTGGAGCAGACACTGTCCAGCGCTTGCTGCCTGCAGGCTGTGTCTTGGGTGGGTGGCTGGAGCAACTGGAGAGATTTGCTGGCCAAGTCTTCCAGTGGCCAAGGTGGGAAGAGGCTGGAACCAGAGTTGCCATGGCAACCCAGAAGGACTTGTGCAGGGAAGAGGACATGCTGTGTTCGGTGAAGGGAGGGATCCAGGATTGCAGCAGTGCCCAGTGCCGAGGGCTGGGAGGAACTCGGAATCCCTGACAGCCACAGTACTCCGAGTTCTCACACCTGCAATGTGCGTGGCCACGGGGCTCTCCCTTCCCAGACACAGCCTGCTCCCTGGGGACACAGTGCTCGGAGCAGTTGGAGAGGCTTCCAAGGTTACGGTTGTCCCCTGGGCGGAGGCTGCCAGGGTGGGGATTTGAGGGCCCACATGGCTGACTCTGAAGCTATTCGGGAGCAAATGTCTATTCCAGACTCCACCTCACCGCCCTAAGCCCGGCTTGCCTTGCGCCCCCCTGACGGAGTCAGAGCTGATTTTGCGTTGCAAGGGATGAGAGCAACAGCTCCAAGCTTAAACAGCAAATGTTGTTGATCAGCTTAACTTAAACATCCCACAGTCAGGAGCTGGTCTCGAGGGAGGGGGGAGGCCAGGGAGGACAGTTTGCTTTCTGCCATGCGTGCTTCAGGCTCAGGCTGCAGCCAGTGGCCACCTGGGAAATCCCGTCTCTCCTCAAGCTGGCAGAGTGGCTGCTGCATCTCAGGCTGCATGTCCTCACACGTCCTCTTTCCTGGCACACGTGCAAGGGCTCTGCGGGGTCTCACGGGTTCTGAGTCTGCTGGGCACCCATCTGGTGCTGGTCAGCGGAGCCAGGCTACGCTGCACTGGACAGTCAGCCCGGCTGGAACTGGGGGTGGGCTTCCCATCAGTAACAGCCCGTGTGTTTTGATCCCTTGGCAGCTGTTGGTCTAGTCACCATCTCATCCTCCCAGCAACCCAGGGAGGTGCGTCGTGTTTTTCCCATGGTGTAGGTGAGGACTCTGGGGTGCAGGGAGGTTGGCTAGCTTGCCCAAGTCCCTCAGCTAGTTCATGCCAGAAAGTGCAGGGCTGTGGACTGGTCAGCAAGCTGCAGACTCTACCACCCAGACAGTCAAGGGCACGGTTCTCAGCTTCCCTCCTTGGGGTCCCTGGATGGTGGAGGGAAGGGATGCAGGCGGCCCTGGGAGATTGGCAGGCACGAATCCCTGGGGGATTGTGGGCTCCACCCCCACCAGCAGGGGCAGGAGACTCTCCCTGGTGCTGCTGCTGCTGCCGGTCTGGGACCCCATGCCCAGAGCACTCACTGCTCCTGCTGCTCCACGGTGGGGCCTGGACCAGCAGCCGCCACATGGGGAGCCTGGCAGGGATACGGGTGTGAAGTCAGGAACGTGTGTGGGCTCCGCCAGGAGATCCCCTCACCACCCTCCAGGACACCCCAGGGCCCCCTGGCCTTGAGGGTAAGCCCTAGAGGGACCGCTGTGACGCGGTGGACGCTGCACGCCCCGCCATGCTGCCCACGGCGGAGGCCCGGACAGAGTCTCTCGTGGGCACCGCCGTTTCCTGCAGCTGTTAAGTCAAGGGCTGCTGCGTAGTTCCTCTTTTCTTCGTGTTTGTTTTATGCTTTGGGGGAAAGCTAATTTCTTAGGCATCTCAAATTCCTGGGGTTGTGCAGGATTCTGAAAACACTGGGGGGCCTCTCCCCCACCTCAGCTGGGTCCCACCCCGCACCCCACGAATTGCCAGACCTGCGGGCTCGTGATTGAGGCCGGGGTTCATCCCGAGGTCGGCGTCTGTCCAACTGTGCTTTGCGTTTGTCAGTCCTGGTGTCTGTTTCAGTCACGATCACGTTTAATAGCTGACTTGTTTCTCTCCGACGTTCATGTCTCCTCCTCACATGAGTAACTGGGGGACGCCGCGCAGACCGGCTTCTAGAAGCTGCTGGAGGGGCAGCCAGCCCAGCGCGGGGTTCCTTCGGGAACCGGCAGTCCGGGCAGCGGTGGGGCGTGGCAGGAGTGATGGGGCCCGCCCGTGGTGTCCGCGAGCAGTGTGGAGTCCACCGTGGGCTGGGACTGGTCATCGCCTGACTCCGGATGCTCCCGTGTCTTCCTTTCTCCCTCGGGCAGTCCTGGCAGAGCCCTGCTCCGTGCGTCTTCCCTGGAGCCAGGTCGGTTTGTCTGTCCGTGACTTCTGTGTTCGGTGTGCGTGCTTCTCGGATCAGACACACAGCTCGTCTATACAGATGCTTGTCCTTCAGGAGAGTGTGTTTAAGAGCACAGCTTCCTGTGTCTGATGGTGTGTACGGCTGGGGGTCCGGAGTTTATTCTGCGTTGTCCTCTTCTAATTAGGTTGAAGTCTGTGCTGCTGTTTTATGTGTAACATATGCTTATTTAGTTTTTAAACTCATTCCAAAAATTATTTCGTATTGATTTCCAATTTCTATTATGTTATGGTCTGATTAAGTGGTCTATATGCTATTGATTATTTGAAATTTATTTATTTTTTGAAGATTTATTTATATATTTGAGAGAGCATGAGCGGGAGGAGGGGCAGAGGGAGAATCAGACTCCCCACTGAACAGGGAGCCCGACACGGCACGGGACTCACGACACGGGACTCATGACACGGGACTCGATCCCAGGAACCTGGGATCAGGACCTGAGCCGAAGGCAGCTGCTCAGCCGACTGAGCCACCCAGGCGCCCCTGATTATTTGCAATGTATTAAGATCCCTTTGTGGCTGAGAGCAGGCTGCTTTTGTCACCGTCTCTCGATGTTTGAAAACAAGGCCATCTCTCTATGTTGGGTGGAGCCAGAAAGCTGCAGGAAGGCCGTGACGGAGGCGTCAGCGGGAGATGTGGTAATGGGAGGCTCTCATGTGCGTTTTTCCTTCCACGCAGACCCACAGTCCTGAGGTGACAGATGAGGGAAATCAGCTTACTGTTTACGGGAGGCTGGAGAAGGCCGGCCTTGGAAACGGGGAGGGATTTTCATCAGCTGCCCTGTCCTGAGGACAGTAATCCCGGGGAAGGTTATGGGGAGAAACCAAGAAGGTAGACACTATTTTCTCTAAATGGACACAAATAATTTTGTAAAAACATCTCTCACAGGGTTGCACCTGACAGGAAACGCAACCAAGAAATATGTCGTACTGTTGACCAGCCTGCCGTTGAGTGTGCTGGGCAGAAAGTCTCACACGGCTTTGTGTGGCTGTAGAACTCGAGTGTTTACTCGGACCGCGGATATTGTTCTGCTTCTTGAATGTAGGAGGGATGTAAATTTGTTGGGGGTGTCTCTGGGTTTAAAATTGCACTGTCCAGTATGGGTGACACCTGCCACTTGTGGCTACTTAAATTTAAATTAGCTGAGATGGAAAATTCGTTTTCTCAGGCCTGTCAGCACTTTCGGGTGCTCCAGGAACCCTCGCAGCTGTCAGTTGGGGCAGCTCAGGTCCAGAGCCGCGCCCTCCCTGCGGACGCTCCCTTGGCTTAGGACAGGCCCGCAGCAGGGAGAGTAGGTGAAGAGGAGCCCAGCGCGGAGGAGGGCGTGCCTGCAGGTGGGGGGCTGAGGCTTGGCAGGGTCAGCTGGCCGGCCCTCGGGGAGGCCCCGGTCCCCTCGGACGTGCACCTGGCGGCCCACCTGCTCCCCTGCTGACCCGGCCTTCCCCTCCCTCTTCTCTCCTGCAGTGAGCTGAGGACCAGGTACCACATCTCCGTCACCCCCAGGCTGGTGGTTGTGAAACCCAGTGGGGAGGTCATCACAGACAAAGGGCGGAAGCAGGTCCGCGAGCGGGGGCTGGCCTGCTTCCAGAACTGGGTGGAGGCCGCCAACATCTTTCAGAATTTCTCTGGATGACACGGGGGTCTCCAGGCCTGGGCAGGTGCGCCGCACGGGAGAAGGGGAGTGGGCTGGTTTCCAATCTCTGCCCGCACCAAGGGAGCTCGTGTCAGAGCAGAGGCGAAAACACCGCCCATGAAGAGCGCGCCCTCCCTGCGCGGACTTACTGTGATTCTTCTTAGCGTAGCTTTCTCCGCGGGGACTTGAGCAGCTTCACGTCGAGCGTGTGGAAATCTGTGGAACCGTGTATTTATACCCACTCTTCAGGTGAGATAATATATTTATTGACACATCGTCTGGAGCTCTGTTCATGTTGGTGATTTGCAGTCACCCTGCATTTATTACTGAGGTTTGCGGAATCCACATGCTTTAATAAAGAAACCTGTGTCCACGGAGCCCCTGATCTCCTTCCTCTTCGCTGCAAACCAAGTGCTCTTACGCGGAGAGAGAAGTGCCGCGGGAATACCGTTCTCGAGCACTTGGTTCTGTGTTTCAAAGTGCCAGAGCTTTTCCAGGCTGTGTGTTCGTGTCTTCAAGGTCTGATGCGTGTCTCCGAAAAGGTGCTGGCGGGTCAGGGAAGCAGAGGCCCAGGCGCCGTCTCTGCAAAGAAGAGCACGAGGGGGTCTGTCGGGGGTCCCTCACCAACCCCTGCTTCCTCTCGTGCTGCCCGGGCACTTGTCACTCAGGTCACTGGGATTCGGAAATACCGGGTCCCCTCCGGCCCACCTGCCGGGACCCTCGGCTGAGGATTTGCTGCACAGCTGTCCCTCGGAGGGCACCACACAGACACACGGACACAAACACACTGCACACAGACACACATAATTCAAACAACACACGTACACAGTGCACGCCCCACATGTGTGTTCTGAGCGCCTCTCCACTCTCTCCTTCGTTGCGTTCTGCTCTGGGTCCATGAAAGCACAAAAAGGTGTCTGTGTCTGTCTGTCAGTCAGGACAATAACACTACTTTAATGTCTTTTTTCTGCGTAGTTTCTGTTAACCCGAGTTCTTTTTCCTTCTGTTTATTGAGGGGGACTACAGGGCACCCCAGTGGTTTGGGGCCTAAGCAGAACCCCAGCGGGTTTCAGAGACCAAAGGGGCCCCTGTGGGGTTGGGGGACTGTGAGACCACAGTGGAGTTGGGTTCTGAGCTCCCCTCTAGAGTGGTCTTGCTGGTTCATTCTGAGGTGACCTCCCTCCTGAGCTGGCCATGTCTGTCAGGAAACCCCCTCGCATGTCCTGTTGTGGGCAGAGGACTGGCCGTGGCTCCTTCGGGCGTCCTGGGCGCACACCTCTGGGCGCAGTCCTCGGATGCCCCTGGGCTCCCCTGCTCCAGCCCCGTCTCCGGCACGAGAGGCCCCTTGGCCAGCTCTGGGCAAAGGTGTGGAGCGTGTCCCCCGGGGCAGGTCCGATGACCTCCAACAGTGGTCAGTGGGTCCATGGTGCCGGTGCCGGCTCGCACGGCTGTGGGCCTCGGGGTGGGCACCACCCGCTCCCACAGGGCTCCCGGCATGTTCTACTGTTCGCTCTTTTGTTTCCCAAGATTTAAAACCCCCGCGATGATTTCACTCCATGAAGCCGTGCCGTTAGGGGCACGTGTTAACTGCGGGTTTGCTTGACCGGCGAGAAAACCCGCGAAAAGAGTTCATTTTAAGTGTGACACCACGAGGAAGACTCCTTTTTAAATTGTTATTTCATTTAGCGAACTGACCCAGTGCTGTGCGAGTCTCATTTTCTGCCTTAAACTGCATTTCTCATCTTCACAAGGCCCCCGGTTGCACCTGCGTGTTCCCTGTTACCTCTGCGTCTGCCCGACGTGGCCGTGGAGCAGGAGCATGGCACAGGGGGTCTCTGCACACCGAGGGTGGGGTGGCAGGAAGTCACCCCTGGATAAAACTGGATGTGGCTAGACCAGATCTGGGGTCAGCATCCTGGACCACATCCCTCTGCCCCATGTGGAACCCCCCTGCCACCCGCGGCCCATGGGGTCAGTCCCACCCTCAGAGAACAGTGGCCGCTAGACAGGATTTCCACGGGTTACCTGCCTCCCGAGACAGCACTTCTCAGGCTGCACCTACTTCTCCTAAATATCCCTCCAGAATCGCTGTGCACCCCGCGACGGCAGCCTGCAACGCTGTCCCCTGCCCCTCGTCTCTCACTTCCTCGTCAGATAGTGTGTTTAGTGTCTGGGTTTGGTCTGCAAGGCTTTCTGGTTCTCCAGACGCTGCATCACGGGGGGCCTGGCGGCCGCGGGCACTGCCACATCACACAGGGAGAGGAGAAGAGACTCTCCGGCTGCGGTTACAGGGAGAGGGCGGGCTAGGACTGGGCACGCCTCCGTTATGCTTCAGAGACGAGATCTCTTATCATTCCTGGTGAACACAGACCCCGGGACGGAGGCCGTGTGGTTTTGGGGCTCGCATTCTCAGGGACTAGGCTCGCGGGAAACGCTGCTTCTCACGGATGTTCTTTTGCTTTTCTGCTCTTTTTCTGAAACAGGGAAGTCATTACCTTTCCTTACACGTGTGTCATGTTTGTTTTCTTGTGACGGATAATCCTCTTTGGTTTGAGGAGAAATGCGTCACATTAATACAGGGTTTTGGGTATCTGTTAATTCATTCGGCAGGCGTCTGGGCTGGCAGATGTGATGACGTGCGTGCCGAGGCTGGTGGGGACCCAGGCAGGGTGTGGGCTCGCGACGCCGGGGGGCGGCTCTGGGGAACCTGCAGGGACAGCTGTCACCTGACTCCACATTCAGTTGAGACCTCAACTCCATACTGGGAGAGCAGGTCTGAGGCCTTTCCCAGACGGGATTATTTCTCCACGCTGGTGGCCGCTGTCTGCCGTGAGCTGGGCAGGGGAGATCCCTCTGCACTGAAGGAAGGCCGCCGTGCTGGGGTGCGATGCCAGTATGGGGGTTCTCGCTGCCGGAGGCCACCTCGCCCAGGACGGTGCTCTGCCTCTCCTGGTGTCCACCAGCAGGCTTTGCCGCACGCCCCGTGCTCAGCACATGCTCACAAGCATCCCGTGGAGCCGGCTGTCCTGAAGAGTCACTGTAACCCACTGGCTGAAATAAAGCCCCAGCTGGGCAGGACCAGGGGATGGGGTGGGGTTGTCCGCGGGGCAGATTCTGGGGGAAGGAAGCTGCATGAGACTTCTGGATGACAGGGGCAGAGAAGAATGTTTTCCCAGCCGGGGCAAAGCTCTCTGCAGGCTGCTGGCTTTTGTAAGACTCCCTGCGGGGTCCTTCTCTATCCTCCCTCTCCCCCTTTGGGAGGAACCCAGGACCCGCAGACTTGGGGAGCCCCCCTTCCTCCCAGGGCTTCTGCGGTGGAGGTGTTGGCGGGAGGGTTCTGGGGGCTGCTCTTACAGTGCAGTTGATTAAACCCACCCAGTCAGAGCTCATCCCAATGCACAGAATTGGTGGATTTGAGACATTGTTTCCTGCATCTCCGTGTTCAGGTGGAGTGGTGCCCACCGTCAGCTGGGACGGGTGCCTTGCCTGCGGCCGTGAGCCTCCCGCACTCAGGCACACCCCGCACGCTCCCAACTGCCGGACGCCTGCCTGCCTTCCCCAGGGCCTGTTGTCTGAAAAGGCCCAGAGGGTCAGTGCAGGGCCCCGAGGGTTGGAAGTAGCAGGCTGTGGGGAGGGGGGCCAGCTCTGGGGCCACATCAGGAAAGCCCCCCGAGCCGCAGGGGGCCCCCGCCTGTCACTTGGACGACCGCCATGGTCCCTGGCTGGACTCTGGGTGTCCACTCCCCACCTCCTGGAGTGTGTGGTCCACACAACAGCGAGGCCCGTCCTTCACGTGGAAATCAGGTCGTGTTATGACCCTGTTTCCCAGCACCTGAGACTGCGGCCGGGTCCTCAGCTACCTTGAGAGCAGAGATTGCACTCGTATCTGGTTCATAGCACTGTACCTACTCGATGCTCCGTGACTACTTGTCAACTGACTCAATTCTAAGATTTTATTTATTTATTTACTTATTTTAGAAAGAGGGACAGAGTGCGTGTGCGTGAGCACGAGCTGGGGGAGGGAGAGGGTAAGAATCTCAAGCAGACTCCTTGTTGAGCGCAGAGCCCCATGTGGGGCTGGAGCCCACGAACAACCCTGAGGTCATGACCAGAGCCAGAATCAAGGGTCAGACATCAACCAGCTGAGCCCCCCAGATGCCCCTCACTTACTGGATTCCGATGTCTACTGAGCCCGATCGTGGATGGCGTCCTGTAGGTCACTGGGTCCAGCTGCATGTCCGTGGACTTGATGCTGGTCTTTAACGGTTGCTGGGTTGGGCACCCTCGTCCAGGTGACTCCTAGCGCTTTGGCTGGGACACAGAGAATCTGCGCCTGACTTGGTGAAGAGTGAAGGAGCGAGTGGTCTCTCCCGCCCTGAGGTGCGTGCTCGTGCTTCATCACCCTGGAGGGAATAACCTTTCTGCTGCTGGGTTAGTCCGGGCAGCGGCTGCGCTTGGACAGCTCAGGCGTCTCTAGTCCGGGCCACAGCCCAGTGGAGCCGTTCTGGGGCCAGGCGCACCTGCTGCTTCCTGAGGCGGGGCCAGCGTGAGGCCGGCGTGGTGCCCATGCCCAGTTCCAGGCGGCCTCGCTCCCCTGTCTTCATGCTCCCTGCCTGTCCATCCTCGCCTTAGGGGCCACCCCTTTCTGTGTGGCCACAGGTGGCCCCTGTGGCTGGCTCAGGCCCCAGGGCAGAGGAACTGGAGAAAAGTCTGTAAGGTTCCGAGTGCACGGAAATGTGCACCGGGCACATTGTGACGCGGCGCGTGCCCTGAGGAGTGTTTGGTGATGCTTCATTGTAATTAATTCATATCCCATTAGGTGGCCACCTGCGGCTCGTGACTGCGCCTGGAACTGTGCCAAGGACAGCACACTTGCAGCCCAGACTCTGTCCCCTGGCCGCCCCTAGCAGACAGCTGGTGCCATGGTGCGGGCTCTGAGCGGGCCTGGGGCTGGTCCCGCAGGGCCCAGGACACTGCCAGGCACGTGGATGGCCTTCCAGCCGTGCTCTGTCTGTGTGCTTGCACGTGCTCGGTCCCCCCGGCCTCACACAGCACACTCTCGTTTACCATGTCCGTGGCTGATCTTCCCTGGCTTTGTCTTATTTTCAGAATTTTCTTGGGTATTCTCCTGTATGCAGTTTTTCCATAACAAGCTAGACATGGCGACCAGGTTCGGAAGAGAAGCTGCTGAGATCCGCTGGCTCTCCGTCTCTCCCCCTGCAGCCCTGAGCCCTTGGGCCTTTTCCCGTGTTTGGTGCTGTTGCCTTTGTAAAGAATGCGTTCCTCTCTCATTCTCCCTGTAACTGGTTTCTATTTATAGAAAAGAGGCCCCTTCAGCAGGTGGATCTGTCTTCAGCCAGCGTGATGCTCTTCCCGCGGCGCTCAGCACACACGGGGCACCGGCTTCCACAATGTCCCCTTCGCCTCCTTCCTTATGATTTGCCTCTCTTGTGCTCGTCTCTTTCCTGAAATTGTAACCACAGTGGGGATGTGGTGAGAATGTTTCTGGTTCTTCACCATCATGTTTGATACCTTTTTTTGTTTAAGATATCCTTTTTTATCATAAGAAGAAAATATCCACTTATTGGTAAGTGTTTTTAAAATTTAATCAGGAATGAATGCTGAACTTTTTTTTTTTTTTAAGTAGGCTCCACGCCCAGCACGGAGCCCATCTCGGGGCTTGAACTCAGAACTGAGAGATCGAGACCTGAGCGGAGATCGAGTCAGACGCTTAACCTACTGAGCCACACAGGCACCCCTGCTAAATTTTTTAAAAATGCCGTTTTAGCTTCTCTGCAGACAATAATGTGGTTTTTCTTCTTTGATTTATTCACGTGGTGAATTTGGTGACTAGACGTCCCAGTTTGAACCACCCTCGCATTCCTAAGGGATACATCCTACGTGGCCATGACTTACTATTGTTTTAATGAGCTGTAGAATTAAATTTGCTAATGGTTTATTGGGGGTGTTTGCAGTGGTCGTCATCCATAACACTGCTCATTTTGTGCTATTTTTAGCCCTATCGCACAACCTGATGTCGTACGCGCCATGACGTGCTGCCTGCTTCTGCAGACTTTGGTGCCGGTCCAGGGCACTGTCCACTCGCCCGTATGGTGTGCCCGGGTGGCTTCACATAGGGTGAAACTCTGGGTTTTGCTTGTTTCGTACTTCTCAAAGATGTGTTTTCTTTTGGCGAATAGAGAATATGGAGCCATGCTACCCAGGGTTCGATCTTTTGTTTAGAAATAAACACTTATGCTTGCCTTCTCCTGTGAGGGTGTAGAAATGCCACGTCCTCGTCTGTAAAATAGAGGCTACACCTTTCTCGTAGTCTGTTGGGGAGCAGATGGATTACTGACACACACAGACTTCTAAGACCAGCGTCTGGCACACCGTAAACCTTATGTAAGTGCTATTGTTACAATTAATGCTATTCATTTGTTAACAACACTGAACACCAGGTTTAGCTGGAGGAGCCCAGCCGCAGCTCGATGGCCTCACGTGGTTGGAGCTCGAGCTGCAGGTGTGTGGAAGGGCCCCTGCATGTGTCCGACTGGAGACCACTTCCCCTACTGCTGGTGAGGTCCTACAGTGAGGAATGCAGGCGCCTGCTGATGGGGGTGAACGTTCAGACAAATTGGGTGTGTCTGCGCGGGCTTCCCCCTGACCGTGGTAGGGGCGTCGTGAGACAGGAGGCCGGTAAACCTGTCCTGTCGGCAGCGTTAACTGGACGTGTGGATGGGAAACAGGAAGGCTGCCCGAGCCCTCACAGGTTGTTAATTCCAAACAGTGTAGACTAGACACTGGAACTCTGGTGTGGGCAAATCTTCGGTACCTAGCCTAGTGTGGGGTGTAGACGAGCCCGTGATGGGAGCCTGTGGCCGCCATCCACCTGCTTGTACTGGGACTCCCGACTGCAGAGTTTTCATCCAAGGGGCCGTGACTAACTCGATATCAGACTGTGATTGGAAATGCCGTCCTGACCTAAGGACATACAATAATCTTGAGTCTGAAATACCCACGATGTCTCCGGTAACGTCTGAGCAACACTCCCACGGAGAGGTCAGTGCCTGAAGAGCTCCATAATGCAACGGAAGTGTTTGCGCGGGACCACGCAGCGGGGGAGTGCGGAGAGCTGGCGTGCTCACAAGCAGGTCGGCACTCTCCTAGAAACGACTGCCGAGTGGTGGCTGGGGGGTCGTTTAATGGGTGTGAGAAAGTTCTGCAGATGGTTGCACCACAGTGCGAACAGACCGAGTGCTGCCCAACTGTATGCTTACAAGCGGTTCAGATGGTAAAATTCGTGTTTGGAGTTTTACCACAATTAAAAGAGCAAAAGATCTGTATGGGTGTTTCTCCGAAGACGATATACAGATGGTCGATGATACACGGAAAGACGCCCACCACGATGCGTCAGGAGAGAAATACAGATGAACTCCCGCGAGCTGCCACTTCATCACTAGGCGGCTGTAGCGAGTAACAGTAACGAGGGTCCAGGCTTGGAGCCCCGGGAGCCTTTTCACTGCTGCGGGGAAGGCAAGATGGCACAGCCTCTTTGGAAAACAGTTTGATGGTTAAACCGCGTGTTCCCGCAATTCCACTCGTGCGCATACACTGAGGAGAACCGAAAACGTATGTCCGCAGATAGACGCGTGCACAAATGCTCCCTGCTGCATTGTTCATAAATACTCATTATTCATTAATAAATATTCATAAATGTTCGTAGACGGCAGAAACACACCAAAGGCCATCAACCGGCAAACATGCACAAAATGTGGTCCGCGTACACCGTGCCGTTACCCGCAGCAGAGGGACTGACACACTGGCGCTCGACACAGCGTAGATCCTTGGAAAGACTCTTGTATCGACCCACATGGAGGTGGGTCAGTAGCTTGTCCGTAAGGCGGTCATCGATCCGTCCTCTGTGTAATGAGTGTGCCTCTCAACACCGGCCTCTGAACGCGCTCCTTGGCACACCTGACGCTGGGTCTCCCTGGCCTGCCGCGGCCTCGTCCTCGTCCTCGTGAAGGAGCTCCCGTCCTCAGGCCCCACCGGCGGGCAGGGGACACGTGCAGCTGAAAAGCAGGGGCGAGAAGGCGGCGGACAGGGGACTGGGCTCTCAGTCAGTTCCCAGTTAACAAGCTCCAGAATGGGGGGGCATCAAAGACAACGCAAATGCTACCACTCTTTTCTGGTCCTGAGAGTGAATGCAGGTGGTTTTTTTTTTTTTTTTTTTAAGATTTTTATTGATTAATTGGAGAGAGAGAGCTCGAGCAGGAGGGGTGGAGGGAGAGGGAGGGAGAACCTCCAGCCCAGTCCGCACTGAGCGCAGAGCTCGACACAGGGCTTGATCTCACGACCCAGAGATCACGACCCGATCATGACACCAAGAGTCAGACGCCCAACCGGCTGAGCGGCCCAGGCCCCGCGTGCAGGAGGTCTGATTGTGGGTGCATTGTTTGCAGATCGCAGAAGCGTGTCTCAGATGAGCTTCGTTGTGTGTGGCACTTGGTGACGTGGAGGCTTCTCTCCATAGCTGGGAGGTGGCAGGTGCCAGGGCACGTTGGCCTGTGGGGAGCGGCGGCGTTTGGCGCGTGTCCTTATGGGAGGCCCTGGCTTCTTCTCCCGTCACCCCCTTCTCGCCAGGGCCCCCGTGCGCTCACTCACTGGTTTTCCGTCCTCACCTGGGCTCAGGAAGGGTGTTTGAGTTGAAGCGATTTTGCACTTTGCTACCCCTGGCCTCGTCTTTGTAAACAGAAGTGGAATTTTGTGTGGGGAGGGGGAGGCTGTCCTTCTTAGGTGGGGTCTGCACGGCATTAGCATTTGCTGCAGACGTCAGAGGCGTAAAACACCACCCATTTTCGTCAGCTTACAAGTCCAATAGCTGGTTGGGCCAACGCAGTGGCCTTTGCTGGGCCGTCGCATGTACTGTGGCCAGTGGGCGGCGGGGAGCTGGGCGCGTGGTCCTTGTCCCCCCGCATGCACCCCTGGCCTCGTTCTCATGGGGATTTGGGGATTCCAAGCAGGTGCAGCTCTGTTCTGATCTCTGCTCGGGTCACATTTGCTATCTTTCCACCCATGGTTCTGCCCGAAGTCCTGTGGGGGAGGCCGCCTGAGGACGTGAGCATGAGGAGGCAAATTATCAGCCCTGTTTGCGAGCTGTCCGCCAGGGTTCAGAGACGAAAGCCACCGCTGATATGGCTTGAAGCACAAATTGTTAGTACGATAAGGAGAAAGCAATCCCTCATGTGACCACGTCTGTGTGGTGCAGCTCTGTCCTTTCTCAGGTACGTCCACGTTAGAAATACGTCCCAGTGCCAACGAGGGTCCCACTGACAAACTGCTTCCGGAAGCTTTTCTGAGCCAGACGTTCCACTTATAATTCAGAAGAAGCTGAAATTCTGTCATCGCCTTGAAGAATGGTCAGTCCTGGGCAATTATCCTATCATGGGGATTTTTCCCCCCGGAGAAGCTGTGTGAACATTCTTTTGAACCCAAGTAGATCTTTACGGTCACAGACAGTTTTCTGCGGTAACTGTGTTGATTCTCACTGCTGGGATTTCATTCCTCGGGTTTCTGATGTGTGAGTTCCCTGGGGTGTGTCCTGCTTGTGTGCGTGAGTGGACAGACTCCACCCCGCCGGGTGTCCAGGAACAGCGGGAGAAAACGTTTCCCAGCGCCAACGAGAAAAGTGAAACAGCCGTGCTGCGCCTGACAGGGCACCTCTGGGGGTCCGCATGGCCTCCCCTGCCCCTCGCTGTGGGATTTAGTGCCCGCCTCCCGCTCTGCCTCCTCTGCCCTCAGAGGCCCAGCCCGCGGTCTGTGACTTCAGGTCCTACCTTTACCTCCAGTTGTCGCCCTTCCTTCTGCTCTTCACAGGTGCACGTTGGCTTGGTCGTCGTTGGGAATATTTATTTGTTGAAATGAATTAAATATTAATGTAAAACATGCTCGTAGTCAAAAGTGCTAAACATAACTGAAAGTCTCACAGCAACAATAATGGAAATGAATTCTAATTTCTCTTTTTTTTTTTTTTTAAAGATTTTATTTATTTATTCGGCAGAGATAGAGACAGCCAGCGAGAGAGGGAACACAAGCAGGGGGAGTGGGAGAGGAAGAAACGGGCTCATAGCGGAAGAGCCTGATGTGGGGCTCGATCCCATAACGCCAGGATCACGCCCTGAGCCGAAGGCAGATGCTTAACCGCTGTGCCACCCAGGCGCCCCATGAATTCTAATTTTGAACAAAAAACCCCCCATGCTCTGATCCCTGGAACAAGAGCCACCTTCAGAAATGTGCTTCACAATTGGGATTTAAAACTGCCCCCAGGCAGGGAACAGCCCCTCCTGTTGCTAACAGAAACAGCAAGTTTATCTTCTCCCAAGACACTATTTCTGGCGTCTTCTGCTTGTCCCAGGCCGACAGGCCTCTCTCTGCACAGATAGGGTGGCCAGCCCTGGTCCACAGCCCGGGGTGTGGGTCGAGGTCCAGGCCTCCGTGTCCCCGTGTGTGCATGTGTGTTTGTGAGTGTGTTTGTGTGTGTGTGTGTGTGTGTGCGTGTGTGTTCTGGGGGTAGGGAGCCCTGTCCCGAGGTCTCAGGTGCATGTGGGCGCTCTGGTTCCCGTGCCTGGGTTGTGCATTTCTGGTCCCCGCCAGCAGGGGGTGCAGGTGCTTCAAGAAAGTGGGTGCGCGGCATCCTGGGGCCAAGGGGAAGGCCTGTCACTCACAGTTACACGATGCTGTATGTCAGTTCTATCTCAATAGAATTGGAAAGAAAGGAAAGGAGTGCTCTACTGATAGGCTTATGGTGGTTACTTGCACAACGCTACCGCTATCCCAACTAACCAATTAACCAACCAGCCAACCACCCAGCATTCTGACCACGACAGTCTGCCAGGCACTTGCTAAGCGTCTGCAAGCCGTCATGGAGTGACAGTGTCCTCCAAGCGTGGGGAACCGAATGCATGGATGGGGACCTCGTGGTTCCAGTGAGGACTGTGCCCCACTGCCCAACATGGCGCCTGGGGCAGTCCTTGCCCAGGACCAAGCTTCTCCGTGGGGGCCACACTGTTTCCACCATGGGTTGGGCATCAGTGACTGTTCCTGGGAGCTCGGGCTCCTCGCGGCTCACTCTCCACTCAGGCTGTTCTGATTCCTGCCATTTTATTAAGAAAATGTTCAGACATACAGAGACATTGGGGGCACCTGGGTGACTCAGTCAGTTGAGCGTCCGACTCTTGGTTTCAGCTCAGGTTGTGATCTCAGGGTTGTGAGATCGAGTCCTGCATCAGGCTCTGCGCTCAGTGGAGTCTGCCTCTTCCTCTCCCTCTGCTCCTCCTTCCATTCGTGCGCTCTCTCTCTCTCAAATAAATAAATAAACAAAATCTAAAAAAACCCCAAACCATACACAGATGTTGAGAGTGGACACCCAGACACCTGCCCCTGGATTCTACAAAAATGTTGACCGTGTGTGTGTGTGTTGGGGGTGGGGGTGGGGTTTGCATATCTGGCCACCCATCTTTGTCTTGATCTATTTCATTTTGTTATCAACTAAACTTCATACTTTATTTGGATTCTTAAATCTCAATGGTGGTGAAGTACACGTAGCTTGAATTTACCGTGTTAATCACTTCTGAGCATACGGCTCAGTGGTGTTGAGGTCATTCACTTTTTGGTGAATTCATCACCACCCAGAACTTTTTTCTCCTTCCTACCCCAAAACTGTATGCCCGTGGAGCAACTGCCAGCTCGGACCACCATTCTGCTCTCTTCCTCTATGACTTTGACAGCTCCAGGTGCCTCGTCTGGGTGGAAATTCAGGATTTCTCCCTCTGTGGCTGGCTTCTTCCGGTTAGTATCATGTCCAGCATCCACGTTGTGATGTGTGTCCAAACTTCCTTCCTTTCTAAGGCTGGATAATTTTCTCTGGTGTAAGTGGGCCTGGTTTCATCTGTCAATGCGCAGACCTCGGAGCGCGGAGGACACATCTCCCTTCTTTATACCCCTGTGTTTAGTTCTGTGTTATGGCCACAATGGGAACCCGTACAATGACCGACCGTGACATGTTGAAATTAACCTCAGAAAGGACCTGAAAGGGCCTTTTAGTGTCTTGCTGATGGGGCCAAGTTGTGACCTTTACATTAAAAAAAATAGAAACCGCGTGAAAATCCCGCAGGTTGGGGACATCTAGTTACAGGGCTGCAAATGGGGTGGCGTGGATACAGAATTCTGTCTCTGACCTCACCGGGGTTCACATGCCTCTGTCCACATCTCCCCAGTTCCCGACCCCATGAGGACTCCCATCCAGATGCGAGATCCTGCAGACACTCGGACTCTGTGGGTCACAGGCACGTGCCTGTGCTCTGCTATCGCTTTATTATTGGTAACCTTCCAAATGGCCCACGATGTCTCCCCACCTTGTCTTTCAGATCTTAACTAGAGCGTGCAAGTGAGCAAGGGAAGCCTGTGTCTGTCCAGACCACAGGGTCCTCCTTGAATGGGGAGACGACACATTTCCACACCCCCTCTGCAGAAATTGGTGGACATGGTGCCCAGGACATCACACAAGGAAGCGGTTGGGTTTGGACCCGTCCGTCTGCCCAGCTGGGCTGTGGGGCAGGTGCTGCTGGACCTCACGTCCTGTGCTGGGGTCACCCTAGGGAAATGGGCCTCCAGCTTTGGACTTAGACGCCCTGCTCTGGAGTACTCTGTATATCAGGTGTGTGTGTATAACATCCACTGGGGACCATGCATACTGGTTTCCTGGCTCCCGGGGGAAACCGGGAAGGAAGCTGAGATTGGAGATTGACCCCCAGGTCTCATATGTGTGGACACTGCCGGCTCCTCTGGCCACCCTGTGTCCTGCAGAACACCATCAAGTCATGGGATTTCTCTGGTGGACTGTTAGGAGTTAGCTGGACAGTCAGGTAGTCAGGGCCAGGGTCCCCAACAAGGAAATATGGAGTCAGGACGGCTAAGATTAAACAGCACTGACGTCCTGTTCTGCAACTTAGACAGAAACACACTGACATTCTGCTTTGCAGCCTTTGCAGAAACGACTTTTGCAAAACGTCCTAAAATAAGACAGTTAGCCACAAAAGAATTTGTCAGTTTCACGGGCAAGGAGCAGTTAAGACCTAAGCCCAGATGTCAGCAAACAAAACAAAACAAAACAAAACAAAAAAAGCCCATCGGCACGTGGATGTGAATCTAATAGGCAGACGGATATGTGACCAAAGCCCTGACTGGCACGACTCAGCACACCCTGATTGCTTCAGATAGTTCCGCAAAAGAGCTCCTAAAAACCCCTAAACTTAGAAACTCCGTGGGCAACCCCAGAAGCCCCTCTCCTTCTCTGGGAGCTCTCTACTCTTGCTCCGTAAACTTTGCCCAGCTGCCCACCTCTCTTCATCTGGTCCACCTCTTCATTCTTCGAAGCAGCGTGACCAAGAACCACGGCCAATTTTAACGCAGGCCACGTTGTATGTTATACAATGGCCGTTGCCACCACCTCTTTCTCTAATTCGTATGAACCTAGAAGGCCCTTCACCCATCGATGGGAGGAGCGGGCGCCACCCTCGGCCCCGTGCAATCACAGTCGCTGAGGGGCCGTATCGGAGAGGGAGGGGGTGTCGTTGTTGGGGAGTCCGTCGCAAGCTGATGAGTCTTCTGCAAGGGATGCTATACGCCACGGGACAGGGCGTGCTGGCCGTCAGCCATGCGGCAGTGCTGTTAAGAAAAGTAGCTGTCCCCCCAAGCATGGGGTTGTGTCCCGCCGTGAGTCTCGGGGTCCTGGCAAGGCCAGCACTGGCGGGGGCACTGGGGTTTCAGGCAGGCTGCGCGTGCGCCCTCGCCAGGACGGTGTGCCTTCTCAGCACAGACTTGCTCACGCGGCGTGGTCTGAATCTGGGCCGGGTCTGAGCTTTAGCAGCAGGATGGGCTTGCCTGGAGGCTGGCGGGGGACGGGGCCGCGATGCCCGCGAGACTGTGGACACATGCGTGGCCCCGCGGAGGGCTGTCTGTGCTCCGGTCATGCAATCAGGCAGAGAAGGGAGTGCGAGGCCAGGGAACGAATAAACAAGTACAGGGGCGCCTGTTTATGTAGTGCTGACCCCCCAATCTGACCTCAGGAGCTGGGAGCCTGCGTCCCCTCATACTCAGCTCATTCAGTGGCAGCTACAACACAGCGCTTGGGCTGTGGGAGAGACACAGGTGGACACCTGGAGCCCGGGACCGCTCTGAGCAGCAGAGTGTGGATGACGGTGCCCTGAGTAGTTTGGCACCTGGGGGGGCTCTTTCCTTGGCTCCGTGACTCCCCAGCATGGGGAGACACACGGGGAGACTCAGCTCTGACAGTCGTTCTGGGGCCAGAAGGAGAAAGCCATGATGAAAATGACCAATGGGCATCTTGGCTGAGCCGGTGGCCTGGCACGGGGTCTAATGTCCCCTCGGTGCAGGGTCTTGCTGGTCTGTCTAGGCTCTGCAGGGGCGGCGGGAGTCCAACCTCCCTTCCTAGGGAGACACCAACGCCCTCTGCCTGTGTCAGCCTGACAGTCACTGATAAAGATCCCAAGATGACCACCTTGGGGACACCTTCTATTCATGTGGTTCTGGGAAGCAGAAAGTGCAGCGAGTTCTCAGGCTCGGGGCGCACGTGCTGGGGGGACGTAGGGACACATTCCACCTGCCTCTCTCACATGTCCTTCGGCTGATGGGGGAGTGGCTGGGGAAGAAACACACACAGAGAAATGCAAAAGGTACAGAGCCAACCAACCCAATAAGGACAAGCGAGGCCCTCGAGTCAGGGGCCTCCCTGCCAAAGGGAAAGGGGGTCTTCCAGCCTCGCTCGGAGGCACTGAGCTCAGGGAAGAGAATGGTTAGAGCCTCGTGCACTTGGCTTTCTTGTGGTCAGAGCCAGAACGGAAGAATAAGATTTCACAATCAGGAGCTCGTTCCGTAAGCGGGAAAATAGCACAGGTGTGCGCGTGCACACACACACACACACACACACACACACACACACTATTGTTTTAGACAATTGTGAAAATTCTCAGAGGTCCCTCTCCCAGCAGGGGGCCTGAAACTCCAGGCTAGGGACTCCCCAGGGCTTGCCGAGGGCAGGAAAGCAGCATGCAGGAAGGAAACCACCTCCTCACACCCCCGCAGCCGACACCTGACTTTTCCTGGGTTTCCTCCAGCGTTTGTACTTCCAAGGCCGTCCGCGTAGATGCTCCTCACGGGCTCTTTCCCAGAGCTGCGGATGCTCCCTGCGGGGCGCGCTTTGCTGCGGGCGCTCAGGCTGCTCCCACCTGCTCCCGCCTGCGGACGCTGTGGCGGCATCTCGCACACGCGCTTCTGTGCCTTCTCCACTTGGTTTCCCTTGCGTATATTCCCAGAAGTGGAATTATTAGGTCAGGGGACTTCAGGAATTGTTTGTGTTCTTGGTACAGTGTTTAATTCTGATTTTCAGACCTGTTCCCATCTACGATTTTGGCGGCAGCAGAGGGAGGGGCGGGCCTCGCGTCACATCCTCGCTACCGCGGGGCCTCGGCACCTGCTGTATTTACAGAGCGCCTGTCTGATCACCGACGGGTCATTTCACAGACGCGCCTTTGCACATTTGCATGTCCTCTGTCCTCAAGCATCTGCCCCTTGATGTTCGATGTATGTTACTTTTCCAGTGTTTTGGGGGCGTCACAGACACACGGCGCTGGGTAAGTTGAAGGCAGACAGGAGGACGGCGGCTTGTGGGACTGTCATCACCATTAAGTGTAGTGGACACCACCATCTCACAGAGCTACAGACACGGGTTTGTGCTTGTGATGAGAACTTTTAGAATCTTAGCAAGTTTCAGATAAACCTAGGGCAGTGTGCGCTGGTCACCATCCCGCGCGGCCCACCCCGGGACTGACATCTGAAGGACAGCTTCTCCGCCTTCCTCGTCCGGCCCCCACAGCCCTTGCTGGTTTTCAGTCAGGTTTTTCTCGCCTGATTTGTGGGCTCTTGTATTCTGGCTGTCAGCTGATATCCTATGTGATTAATCACCCCCTGCTCGTTGCATATTTAATTTTGTTTATGGGACTCTCTGACTCAGTTCTGCGGGTTTTTGCTGTTCCGATGCGTAGGAAGCCCCCACCCTCAAGCAAAGGGAAGGTGAATGCTCACCTACATTTCTCCTAATACTATTTTAACTTCAGTTTCATATTTAACTTTTTAACCCATCCAACATTTAGTTTGATATGTACCATGAAGTCAGCCTCCAAACTGATCTTCGTCCCAGTGAGATTGATAATTCGGCTGGCAGCACTTTGACCAATCTGTTACATTTTTGGTTTTTGACTTTTAAACTGTATCAAGTTCTGGCCTACAGAGCGCTGTGTCGCATCTCCTGGGACTGTGGGTGTGATGTGTCGTGCTCCTGCAACTAGGTTGTGTTATATGGCAGAGTTGGCCTCAAGATAGGGAGATGGGCTGGTGGGCTCAGCTGATCACACAGACCCTTCCTGGCTGGGCTGGCCTGGGAGAAGTCAGGGTGTGGACGGGGAGGTGGGGCAGCCACGGGAGGGTCTGCACACGTGTTCCCCAGGGGCAGTTGGGGACCTTCCCTCTGTGCCCACTGCTCCCTGAGCAGGCTAACGGTCACTCTAACAGAGATGACAGTAATGTATGTTCTGGAAGCTTCACTCACCCAGAGAGGTCTCAACCGGCACCCACTAGCCATGTTACCATTTACACGTAAATTCATTAAAATGAGATAAATTGGAAAAATCCAGTTCCCCAGGTGCTCAGGAGCTCCTATGGGCGGCACGGACATAGAACAATCCTACAATCTCAGAGACTTCTGTTGGACAACGATGCTCCCTGGCCTCTGATTCGGGCACTTGCCTTATAGGCCATCCCTCCGGAGCTGGAGATACCCAGGAGGCAACAGCTGCTGTCCACGTGTCCTGTTGTGGGGTGGCGGGAGGCACCTCGGATTGCTTCTCTGGTTCCCTTTCCAGGTTATGTGGAGCTGCTCTCTGGGCCGGGCTAGGCTGGTTTAAAAGGAAAGGGGGTTATTACAGAATGTGAGGTAGGTCACCCAGAGTCCTTGGGAAGGTCGCAGAGCCCAGCCGGGCAGCCACACAGCCAGGGCAACCTACCCAGAGCCTCACTGACCGTCCACTGCTGTGTCCTCTGCACCATCATCACCGCCTGCCCTCCCCCTGGCCTCACACCGCCAGCCCATGCGCGTGTCTGCCGTGGACATCTGCGGGGGCCAAGCCAGCCACGTGCCTGCCTTCCAGCAGCGAGGGAGGCTGAGCAGTGTGTGTCAAAGAAAGGAAGACTCGTGTCTGGGGAACTTTGGAGCTGCATGGAGATGGGCAGCTGTCCTCTACTGTGTTCTCTGCTAGCGCCAGGATCGTCCCCGTTTGCCCCCGCGTGCCTGTCAACAGACAGGAGGTTTTGTTGAGAGTTGCAGCCCGAACTTGATGCGGTGCTAGCCCTGAGCTGTTGACATGGGCCAAGTTTCTGGTCATAAAGAAGGAAGAGAAGTTCTTTTCACACATTTAGGGACTGGAAGATCTCTGGAAGCCCATAAGAGATTTACTTGTGTAAAAGCTGGCACAGGCATCCGAAAGAGCATGTGGGAGGGCAGCGTGGGGTACGGGTTTGCTCAGGGCCCTGGGGACAGACATCCGTGTTGGGGACCGCTCTTTGTTGGAAAATTCCCTGTGTTAACACAAATGACACTGGTCAAAACGGGCGAGGGGGAAAGGGACAGCCAGAGACGCCTGGGGTGGCACTTAGCGTGAAAGCCGGGGCTCCTGGGCCAGGGGCCACCTCTGCCTGTTTGTGGAGGGAAAGGTTACCTGAGTATACCCAGGCTGACCTCCACGGGACAGGGTGACCTTCAAGAGCTGAGCGGAATAGAAAGCGAACACAGAATCCCATCATCACATTCTCACTTCCCAGGAAGACTTCAACAAGTTTGCTTCAAAATGCCAAATGCGGGGCGCCTGGGTGGCTCAGTTGGGTAAGCGTCTGCCTTTGGCTCAGGTCACGATCCCAGAGTCCTGGGATTGAGCCCTGCTTTGGGCTCCTTGTTCAGTGTGGAGCCTGCTTCTCCCTTTCCCTCTGCTATTTCCCCTGCTTGGGCTCTCCCTCTCTCCTGTCAAATAAATAAATGAAATCTTAAAAAAAAAAGAAAAGAAAAGCCAAATCAAACAGTGAGGTTCTTTTTGTGTTTTGTTTTGTTTTTTGTTTTTGGTGGTTATTTCTTTGCTTTGGCTGTAGTGCTTGAATTCCTCGGGGCTAAAACATGGAAAACTTTTGTTTAAAACTCTGAAGATACATCAGTAGGTCTTATGTTTTACAGGAAAAAAAAAGTACTGCAGTGAAATGTCAGTCTATTTATTATTTTGTAATGATTTTCTTTAATAGGGAATTTTTTCTTTTTTTTTTTGCCTTTTTTTCTTTAGGGACTTGGGACAATTGAAATACTAGAAATATTCTATTTTTAAAGTTTTTATATAAATTCCAGTTAGTTACTTTAAAAAAAAATAAAATAAATTCCAGGGTGCCCGGGTGGCTCAGGTGGTTGACTGTCCCTCTTGATTCCCGTTCAGGTCATGATCTCAGGGTGGTGGGATTGAGCCCCGTGTTGGGCTCTGTGCTCAGTGGGGAGTCTGCTTGAGATTCTCTTTCCCCGATTTCTCTGACCCTTTTCTTGCTGTCTCCCTCCCTCAGTCAGACTTCCCACTGACCCAGACAGAGATCCTGACCTGAGCTGAAATCATGAGTTGGACACTTAACCAGCTGAGCCCCCCACGCACTCCAACAAGCACGCTCCCATGAACATTCTTTACTGGCCCCACAGTGACTACCTTTTGGCAACTATGAACATGGCCTGATGTCTTTCAATCCATGATGACGACCGTGTGGAAGACCCTAGGCAAAATATTTGTGCATGGAGTACCCCAGTCCTCCCTCAGACGCCTGCCCCCAGGGGCTGCTCTAGAACACTCCTTTTACGTAGAATTCTGTGACCCATTGAATTAATTTTGGCATAAGGTGTGGGGTATGGATGAAAGTTTGTATGTTTTACATATGGATATTTAAAGAGTTCAGCACTATTTGTTGAAAAAGACTGTCCTTTCTCCATTGACTTGCCTTTGTGTCTTTGTAAACAATCAGTTGCCCATATACACGTGGGTTTGTTTCTTGGTTCTCCTCTGTGTTCACTGACCTATTTTTCTTTCTTTTTTTTTAATTTATTTTTTTAAAGATTTTATTTATTTATTCGACAGAGATAGAGACAGCCAGCGAGAGAGGGAACACAGGCAGGGGGAGTGGGAGAGGAAGAAGCAGGCTCACGGCGGAGGAGCCTGATGTGGGGCTCGATCCCACAACGCCGGGATCACGCCCTGAGCCGAAGGCAGATGCTTAACCGCTGTGCCACCCAGGCGCCCCTACTGACCTATTTTTCTAACTTGACATCAATTCCATGCTGTCTTGATTACTACAGATGATAGAAAAGTTGAGATCAGGTAGTCTTGACCCTCCAACTTTGTCCTATTTCCAAGTGTTTTTGGCCATTCTAGGTACTTTGCATTTCCATATAAATTTTAGAATCAGCTGGTCCATTTCAACAACAACAACAAGCCTGTTTGGAGTTCGGTTGGACTTTGTTGTGTCTACAATACAACTGGGAGAGAATCGACATATTAGTGGTATTGAACCTTCTGATCCATGAATAAGGTATATCTCTCCATTTATTTAGGTGTTCTTTAGCTTCTTTCATCAGTATTTCATGGTCATTGGTGTACAGGTCTTGCACAGTTTTGTCAGATTTATCCCTAAATATTTTATATTTCTTGACGCTACTATAAATGGTGTTATCATAATAATTTCAATTTCTGACTGTTTGTTGCTAGCATATAAAGATAGAAATAACAGTTGTATATTGACCTCAAACCCTACAGACTTACCAAACTCAATTAGTTCTAGCAGATGTTTCGTAGATTCCATCACATTTTTTATATATGATTATGTCATCTGTGGACAAAACAATTTTAGTTTTCCCTTCCAGTATCAATCTCTTTTACCTCTTTTTCTTGCCACTCACATCAGGTAGAACCTTCCACACAGTGTCGACTGAGTGTCCCGAGAAAAGGCATCTGTGTCTCACTCTTGATCTTGGGGAAAATGCGTCCAGTTATTCCCACTGTTACGGTCACTATAGGTTTTCTGTAGATGTTCTTTATCACCCTGAGGATGCTCCTTTCTGACCCTAATTCCCAAAGAGTTGTTGTTGTTGTTTTAATATCAGAAATAGATGTGAGATTTTGAGTGCCTTTACTGTATCTATTGAAATAATTATATAGTTTTCTTATTTTTTATATTTTACATCTTAAAGCTTATTACTATGTCCAATTGCATTGATTTTCAGGTGTTTAACCAACCTTGCATTCCTGGTAAACCCACTTGATGATAATGTATTTTCACTTTTGTACATTATTGGCTTTGACTTGCTAAAATTGTTTTCAGAATTTTTGCATCTGCATTTATGTAGAATACCAGTCCTTAGTTTGCTATTCTTGTAATGTTCTTATCTGGTTTAGGTACCAGGGTATCTTGCCTCATAGAATAGGTTGGGATGTATTCCCTCCTCTTTAATTTTTTGGAGTTTCCTTTGTGGGAGCTGTTTTGACCACAAGTTAAATTTCTTCACATGGGAGTGCCTTAGCCAACTTCATGGAAATGGGCTTGCCTTCAAGATTTAAATTAAATAGCAAGCTAACGCAGAAGCCAGTCATCACATTCTGACATTCTGGGCAAACTCCAAAGATTCTGAGTCTCTGAACCTACTCAGATAGAACAGGGAGTTTTATGTGTTTTGACTACATGGCTTTCATTTATTTTATTTCTATCAGGTTCTTTCTTCTTTTCATCTGAGTTGTCAAATCTATTAGCATAACGTTGTTCATAGTTTTTCCATATTTTTGTAATATATGTGGATTCTGTGGTGATGCCACTTCTGATTCCCAATACTGGTGATTTGTGTCTTCTCTCTTTGTCGAATAATTAGGGATAATGCCTAGTTTTGTTATTCTAGTGGTTCATTTAGGGTTAGGGGTGTACTTATCAGAGCTTATTTTCAAGTGATGTGGTACCACTGCATGTAGAATATAAGGGTGCTAGAGCCGTATGCTCCAACTCCCCCCTCCCACCCTCTATGGGATTGTCACTAGACATTTTCTAATATGTATGTTAGAAACCCAAAATCTATAGTTACTATTTTTGTTGAAACAATTATCTTTTAGAAGTTGAAATCATATGAAAAATCATATATGTTCATATATGTATATAAAATCATATATGAAGCATATATGGTTCATTCCGTCGTTAGATCCCTGTCTCCATCTGTCATCATTATTCACCTGTCTGAATGGTATCCTTTAACATTTCTTGAAGTGTGGGTCTGCCAGTGAAGAATTCTGTCAGCATTTGTGAATCTGAAATAGTTCGAACTTTGCCCGTTTAAAATTAAAGGTATTTTTTGCTGGATATTGAGTTCTAGATTAACAGGTTTTTTTCCTTCAATATTTTGTTGATGTCACTCCACTGTCTCCCAGTTGCATAGTTTTGGGTGTGAAACTTGCTGTTGTATGTACCATCTTCCCTCTATACATAACGTTGTTTTCCCCTCTGACTTTAAAAAATATCTTATCTTCATCACTGGTTTTCGAACAATTTGATTATGACGTAAGTTGGTGTCATTTTCTTCTTGTTTTTTGTGCTTGGACTTGAGTCTTGTTTGTCTGTGCATATTCACCAAATTTGGAAAATTTTGTTCAGCATTTCTTCAATTTTTTTTCTGTCCTCCTCATTCCCTTCTGCTTTAGGGACTAACACTAAATGTATATTAGGTCTTGTGAAGTTGTCCTACAACTTACTGATTCTTTCTGATTTCCTTCTTTTTTTAAAAAATCACTCTCCTCCAGTTTCAACTTGGATAATTGCCATGCCTCCAAAGTCACTAATCTTTTCCTGAGAAGTGTCTAATCTGCTGGTAGGTTCACCTATTTATTTTTTCCCCAGAGACATTGTAGTTTTCATGTCTAAAGTTTGATTTGGGTGGCTTTAAAAATATATTTTCCATGTCTCTACTTAACTTTTAAAACATATAGAACACTTACCGTTTTAACATCCTTTTCTGCAAATTCTCCCATCTGTGTTTGTTCTGGGTTGGTTTAACTGATTGGCTTTTCTCCTCATTCTGGGTTGTATCTATGAGCTTCTTTGCATACCTAATATTTTTGATTGAATGTCAGGCATTGTGAATTCTACCGTGCTGGGTGCTGGATATTTTTGTATTCTCATGAATATTCTTGAGCTTTGTTTTGGGACAGTTATGTTTCATGGAATCAGTTTGATTCTTTCTAGTCTTTTAAGATTTGTGACCTCAGCAGTGTTGTCTAGGGTGAACTATTCCCCAGTACTGTGGTGAGATTTATCTGAGTGTCCCACCTGTGTGCATATGATCTGCCGATGCTTCAGGCCTGGCTGGTGGAGTCACACGGCAGTCCTGGCCTTGTGTGAGCGCTGGGTGTGGTTCTCGCTAACCTTCAATCCTGGAACCAGCCTTGGGGAGTGTCCTGCACACGTGACGGACGCTCAGAGCAACCCTCTGCAGGTCTCTGGAATTGCCTGTTGCTCTCTTCTCTGTGGTACCTTGTCTTGTGAACTGTAGCCACCTTTGTCTCCCTGGACTCCCAGTAGCATCTCCAGTTCAGGAAACCCATGTGCTTCCTCTTCCTGGGACCATCCTCCCTGCCTCATGCCTGATAACTCAGGTCAGTCCTTAGAGGACTCACCTTGTTGGTTTTGTACTTCTCAGGTACACTGTTCTTCATTGCCTCATGTCCAAGGGGAAGAGGCTGAGAGACTTTTCTGAGCACACATAACGTGTAAGATGCGGAACAACGCCAGACTCAGTTCTGTTTCGAGGGTGTATACTTGTAACGTCCACACCACAAAGCCAGTGAAAGGACATTTTTTTTTTTTTTAAGAGAGAGAGCGTGAGCAGGGTGGGAGGCACAGGGGCAGAGAGAGAGGGAGAGAGAATTTTAAGCAGCCTCCACACTCACTGCAGAGCCAGATGCAGGGCTTGATCTCACAACCCTGAGATCATGACCTGAGCTGAAATCAAGAGATGCTTAACTGACGGAGCCACCCAGGTGCCCCAAAAGGGCATTTAAAAAAGAGAAATGTTATAAGCATATCTCTGTATAAATCCTTGCACTTGACCAAGATTTTCAGCCTACTTGTGCCAGCATGGAGCTCACCCCGAGTTCTCACATACGGGATAGAAACTGGATGAAGGAATAACGTGTTTCGTTGATATGAGTGGCTCCCCCAGGCAGCAGGCAGGATATGGTGGTGGGTCTGCCTGGTGGCAGAAGGAGCCATTGCTGTGAAATCTTGGCAGGCAAGAGACATGACCTCCATTCCAAGCCTGGAGAAGACCCAAAACACAGCCCCAATCTCCAGCTGTGCTCTAGACTGGTGTCTGGCTCAGAAGTTCAGAAAACCCAGGGGCGCCTGGGTGGCGCAGTCGGTAAGCGTCTGCCTTCGGCTCAGGGCGTGATCCCAGCGTTATGGGATGGAGTCCCACATCAGGCTTCTCCTCTGGGAGCCTGCTTCTTCCTCTCCCACTCCCCCTGCTTGTGTTCCCTCTCTTGCTGGCTGTCTCTCTCTCTGTCAAATAAATAAATAAAATCTTAAAAAAAAAAAGCCTGATCCCATTCCTGAGGCTTTCTAATTACAGCCATTTTCATCTGAGTTCCAAGGGAGAATGAGACTCCAGGGGAGTCATTTGGAGGACTGTTTTCTCAATTTTCCCAAGTGCACCACAGCTCATGCTGCTGTGAGGGGAGAGGAGATCGGCTGATTTATGACATAGGTTGGTGGCTGTAGGGCAGTGGGCTCTATTCTGCTGGAATCCTTGTCAAGAAGGGCCCACAGACACGTATTGCGTGGTGCGCTGGGTGTTATATGCAACTAATGAATCATCGAGCCTTACATCGGAAACCGGGGATGTACTGTATGGTGACTAACATAATATAATAAAAAATCATTAAAAAAGAAAAAAAGAAGGGCCCACAGAGGTTTGCAAGCTAACCTGGCTTGTGGTAGGAACACACAGGGTGGGTGGGGGTCTCAGCTCTGCCTGGGAAGGAACATTGAGTTGCATATGAAAGGACACAAACCTCGGGAACTGAATGAAGCAGCTTGACCTCACCCAGTCCAGGTTCGACATATCCCTCTCTTATTCTGCCCTTCTGGAATCCCAGGGCAAGGGTGCTCATCCAGGCAGCAGAGGGCCCAGCGCCGTCTGGGGAAGGGCACATCTTCACCCTGGGACAGGTCAGGCTATGGTCCCTGAAATGCAAATGTCAACCTTGTCACGTCCAACATGTGCCCACATCCCCTACCAAGCTCAAACTCAGTTGCCATAAATGGGCAGGGAGCTCATTTTCCCTGGCCTCATCCCAAGACTAGGGACTGAGTTCCCAAAGTCTAACTTGGCTCAAATATCTTTACCCACTAGGGTTATTTTTCTGCTGCTGTGATGGAATTTGCCATTTTCAACAGCTGCGAGAAATTCAGAATTTATTTCTCTCAGTGGGAAATACCACAGTGAGGTAGATGGTTACTGGAAGCTGTTATTTTTCCATTGTATGGATCCTTAAACAAATGGCCATAGTTAATATTTTAAAGGGATCGATTTTCTTCTACAGGATACAATCTGTGGAGCAGACAGGTGCATAGATATAGATAGCTCTTATCCACTTTGATTCTGTATTTTTGTAGCCTTGAGGCATAATACAAATGCACAGGGAACCTGGCAGCAGCAACCAAATACCGTTCCAACAGGGAGGTTTATTACTGCCTCTGGAAGTAAATCATGGCTGATGTTGTGGGCTGAGTTTGCGCCAGGGATGTGAGCTCACTCCATCAGGTCTTGCCAGAAACGGACTCGGAGAGGAGTCAAAGCAGAACGTTGACAGAAGCCACAGCTGTTCTTGGGTGTTCTTGTCCTTTTCAGAAAGTGGCAAATTCGTCCTGGCCTCAGCTCCCTTAACACAAAGCAGAGGGTTCATCCCTTGCTGATTTCTGGAGGGAAGCTCAACTGCTATGAAAATACATCTCCAGTAATATCCCAATCCCACCCTTTTAGCATCACCACCACCTTCAGGAAGAAGACATCACAAATCCTTCAGGATGACTGAAAACGCCTTGCTAATCAGGCCCTCAGGAAACAACTTTTCACGACCCTGTTGGGTTTCTCCACCCTTGACAGGTTCTGCTCCAGGGAAAGGCTTTCTTGCATCTAACAGAGTCCCTTGTGCTGATATTTGTGTATCTTTCTTTAACCTGTTTTTTTAAGTAGAGGTATAATTGACATAGCATCATATTGCTTTCAGGTGTGCAATGCAATAGTCGATATTTGTATATATTTACTGTTTGCAAAGCGTGCGTATAGAATCACAGAGCACCGGTGCTGCAAGGGAGCTCAGTGCACAGCTTTGTGATGTAACAGGAGCAGAGGCACAGGCCCAGCGAGGCCAAGTTCCCACAGCTGGTTGGGAGCAGAGAGGCCTGGTCTCCTGGGCCTGCAGAGCATTTCTTTTCACCATATGGAATTCATTTGAAGATACATTTAAATCCCTCCCTAGACTCCATTTCTCAAGTTGAAGATGATCTTTTAGCCTTTCCCAAAACTTCAGATATGTTCTTATTTTTTCTGAGTTCTCTGTACACAGATTATGTTGTGGTGTGGAGACCATGCTGTTCTCAGAACAAATAGCAGGCTCTACTATTACAGTCTGGGATACTATTCTTATCCTTAATGGTCCATTAATAAAGCAAAAATATCTCTTGAGCTCTTAGGCATCACATGTCAGACGGTGATGTATGCACTGAGTATATAGGAATGAACACAACAGCCCATCCTTCAAGGGCCTTGGAGTTTGAGGGAGATGTTGATAGCTTAGGGGTTGACCAAGGTGTGAGGGAAGAGATGGGGGGGTTGGGGGAGTGGGGGCCCAAGAAAGGATGTTATCATGTCTGTGGGGCTTTAAGAGAAATGTTAAGGGAAGTTTTTACAAAAAGTGTTTTTTTTGCTGGCTCTGGAAGAAGGCACTACCCAGTGGGTAAGTGGAGCAAGCCATTTTTAGCCTTCTCTACTTTGGTGTTTAAGCACCATTTTTAGTCTTCCAGTATTCAGCAATGTTTCAGCACCAAAGTAATGTGTTTGGCATTACTCGTGTGTGTGTGTGTGCACCTGTGTGCAGGCACGTGTGTATGCGTGTGTCTTCAGTAGCATTATTTAGAGTAAGAAGATCACATTAGTTTTGGAAAGATCACCTCAGTTGCAATGTGGAGCATGAATTGAAGGGAGAAGAAAGAGGAAAATCCATTTATGTGACTAAAATCATAGTCCAGAAAGAAATGATGAAGATTTGGATGAGGCAAGGGCCATATCAGAGAATAAGCCACAGGATTCAGTGGCCTCTTGGATACTGAGTGTTGAGGACAAGAGTGAGGGCAGCAGAGGCTTCCAGGGTTGAGCTTTGGAAGACGGGGTTGGATGGCTTAATAGGTTTGTAGTTCTTCTGTTCTGTGTATCAGGAAATGCGGGCAGAATAGGAGGTTTGCAGTGGAAGACAAGGAATCCAACGTCAGCCATGTTGAACTTGAACTGCCTGGGAGTGTCCAGTTTGCACCATCCTGTGGGCAGAGAGACACGTGACTCAGGAGAGCAAGGGAGAAGCCCCAGATTGATAGTATGAGAGGTGGAGTGAACCAAGGAGTAGCCGCCTGGGTCCAAGAGACATTAGGGGGTGAGAATAGGACACTTCTCCAAGGGAGGGCAAAGGGGACTTACGGAGGAGAGGGAGGAGAAATGCCTGGACAGGCAGGAGGAGAAGCAGAGGCATATATGTGCTCGGGTCCTGTCTGGTGAGAGGCCTGTTCCTGGCTTCAGTGCTGATGGCCAAGATCCCTCTGTGCTCACACAGCCTTTCCTTGGAGCATGTATGGAGGGAGAGAGTTGGGAGCAGAGGGAGGTGGGTGGTGCGGATGAAGGGAGGGTGAAGAGAGGGAGGGTGAGGGGGAGAGGGAGAGTGAGGGAAAAGGAGCAGGGGGGAGAGAGGGTGGGGGAAGGGGGAGAGAGGGGTAGGGAGGAGGGCATAGAGGGGGAGGGGGGATGAGGAGGGAGGGGGAGCGGAAGAGGGAGGGATAATGTGAAAAGGAGTGGGAGAGACGGGTAGGAGGGAGACAGAGGGATAGAGGGGGAAAGTGGAGGGGGGAGATGGCGGGGGGGAGAGGGGAGAGATGGATAGAGGGGGAGAGGGAGGAAGATCTGTCTTCCTATTTGTTTACATTGAGATACAATTGCCACACAACACTGTGTGAGTGTAAGGTGTGCGGTACACTGACTTGATGCTGTCATGCTGTAATATGACCGCCACTGTGGCGTTAGCCAGCACCTCTACTGTGTCACATAGTTTCCATTTCTTCTAGTGATGGGAACAATTAAGAGCTAGTTCTTAGCAAGTTTGATTTTTATAATAGTTTTCTTGGGGGGGCCTGTACCCCTGTACTGTGTATTATTTACACTTTCAGGGCTTATTGATCTGGACGCTGCAAGTGTGCATCCTTGAATAACCTCCACACATTTCTGCCATTTCCCACCCCCAGCCTTGGTCACTCTCTGTCTTTTTCAAGTCAGGGTTTTTTAGATTCCACGTACGAGGAATATCATATAGGATTTGTTTCTCTCTGTATGACTTATCTCACTTAACGTAATGTCCTCAGGACTCATCCGTGTTGTTGCAAATGGCAGGATGTGATTTTCTCATGGCTGAGCAGTAGTCCACTGTGTGTGTTCTTCATCTATTCACCCACCAATGGACACTTAACTGTTCCTGTTTCGTGGCTATTGTGAATAATGCTGCCATAGACATGGGGGTGCAGATGTCTCTTTCATGACCTGTTGACATTCCCTTTGGGTACATACCCACAGTGGGATTGCTGAGCTACATGGTAATTCTATTCTTAATTTCTTGAGGGACTTCCATACTGTTCTCTGAAGTGGCTGGACTGATTTACAATCCAACCAATGGTGAACAAGGGTTCCCCTCTTCCCACATCCACACCAACACTTGTTATCTCGTTTTCTTGACAGCCATTCTGATTGGCGTGAGGTGATATTGTGGTTTTGATTTGCATTCCCCTGATGATGAGGGATGTTGGGCACCTTTTCATGAACCTGTTGGCCGTCTGGATGTCTTCTTTGGAAAAATGTCTATTTAGCTCCTCTGCTCATTGTTTAATCGGATTGTTAGGTTTTTCTTGTAATTGAGTTGTATGAGTTCTTTGAAAATTTTGGATCTCAACCTCTTATCTTATACATGGCTTGCAAATATTCTCTTGCACTGTTTAGGTTACCTTTTTATTTTGTTGTTTCTTTGTAGTGCAGAAGCTTTGAAGTTTGATGTAGCCCCACTTATTGATTAGTCCCTTGTTTGTGCTTTTGGAGTCATGCCAAAAAGTCATTGCCAAGACCAATGTTGAGAGGCTTGTCTAGGAGTTTTATGGTATCAGGCCTTCTGTTTAAGTCTATGGTCCATTGTGAGTTAATATTTGTGAATATTGTAAGACAGGGGTCCAATTTCATTTTTCTCCATGTAGTTAACCAGTTTTCCCAGCACCATTTGTGGAAGAGACTGTTTTTTTTCCCATTGGATGTTCTTGGCTCCCTTATCAAATACTAGCTAACCAGATATTCAGGGGTTTAACTTTGGGGTCTCTGTTCTGCTCCATTGATCTACAGGTCTGTTTTTTGTGCCAGTACCATACTGTCTTAATTACTGTAGCTTTGTAGTAGCATGAGATCGGGAAGTGTGATGCCTCTACCTTTGTTCTTTCTGTGATGGCCTTGGCTATTTGGGGTCTTTTGTGGTTCCATACAAATTCTAGAATTGTTTATTCTGTTCCTGTGAAAAATGCTGTTGCTTTTTTGATAGGGATGGCAATGAATTTATAGCTAGCTTTGAGTAGCATGGACTTTTAATAATATTAACTCTTCCAATCCATGAGCCATTTGTTTGTGTCTTCTTTGATTTCTTTCAACCAAGTCTTGTAGTTTTCATTGTATTGATCTTTCACTTCCTTGGTTTAATTTATTTCTAGGTATTTTATTGTTTTTAATGCTATTATAAGTGGGATAGTTTTATTTTTTCAGATATTTCATTGTTAGTGTATAGAAATGCAACTTGTTTCTGTGTATTGGTTTTACAGCCTGCAGCTTTACTGAATTCATTGATTAGATCCAACTGTTTTTCAGTTGAGTCTGGGATTTTCAATATACAAGATCACATCATTTGAAAATAATGCCAAATTTCCAGTTGGAATACCTTTTATTTCTTTGTCTTGCTTGATTGCTCTAGATGGGACTTCCAGTATCACGTTGAGTAGGAGTGGTGAGAGTGACCATCCTGAGCTCTCCTCTGGTTTCAATATTTTATTCGAATTTTATTTTAAGTGATGATAATTCAAGCATTTGAAGGGGAGGGGCTAATTCCAAACAAAAGGAAAGACTAAAATGAACCATTAAACTTCTAAAAATCCAACTGAATGGTGATCATGCAACAGAAGTTTGATTCAGATCCCAAGGGTTGTCACCATGTGACTATAGTGACAGACACTCTTCCCATCTTGCAGCTGGAACTCTTGGCAGCAACATCAGACTCTGGTGCAAGGGCAGCAGATCAGTAAGAGAGAGAATTAAGTCCTGAGTCATGGCCTTCATCACATCCGCCCTCTTTACCCCAAAACAGCACAGAGGAAACAGCTACTGTACCCTGCCGACTGTTTGGTGTAAAGAAGATGATAGAATAGGGTAGAAAGAGGTCATGAAGATTCTGTCTAAAAACTCCTTTCAGATGAGTTTGTGCACAGCATCAAACAATGAATCTCTCCTCATTCAGGGAAGGAAACCTAGTTTGATTCTCAGAAAGTCACAATCTCAGTCATTTATTCAATATGGATTTACAAAGTGCCTACGTGTTATCAGCTTACACTGGCAGCCATTTCTCTAACAAAAAAAAAACCCCTGAGCTCTTTAGAGTGGCCACCAAGTTCCCCGCAAGACTACAGGTGAAAGGATGTTTTTGGAATTGGATTCTTACGTACATTTGTAACCTTCAAGCTAAATCATCTTTAACCTGGAGGTCTAACATGATGTTCAGCAAAATTGCATCCTGAACATACAATATTAAAAGATACATTAAGTTCCAAAGTTAGCTATGCTGCAAAATAGTTTTGAACTGAACAACTGTCTGGTATTCATTTATGCTTGAAATTCCAGTTCCAGACCAGGCTGCTGTCCACCGGCATTGACAGTTTTGCTCCCTGGCAGAGCTGACAGCATCAGTTTGATACCTGGTTTTAGGATCTGAATATACCCTAGACCTATCAGGCTGGAATCATTCCCTTTGGCCAAGAGGCTGGGATCAGGGTCGATCTGATACTTGGCTGCTATTCCAGAGTGAGTGTTACCATTTCCTGCTGTCCAGTTGAGATTGACATAGGTTTCTAGCTTCCTGTTCACCTTCTGGCAAAAGGAGCTGCTGAACTCTGTCCTGTCATTGACATTGATGCAAGCCTGGAATTCATCAGTCTTGTAGCCAACTGCAGATTTGGTCTGGGTCACTTGGGAATTTGTGGTCTCAAAACTCATCTGCTGACCAGTCAGTCAGCCCCAGTAACTCAGCACAGAGCACCCTGAATTGAAGGCCTGGTGATGTGGTAGTCCAGATTGATTTGTTTCTGCCTGTCTCCTGCCTCAAACTTAGCATCCCCCCCTCCCAGGGTTAGGTGAGCCAGATGAGTCAAAGGTCAGCTTCAGTCCATGTGCAGGCTGATCTAACACAGTACTCTTGGTGCCTAGGCATGTGGTTGGGTTCCATTTCTCTGTAATATGGTAGAGATTGGTTTCCAGACTCTGTGAGTTTCGTGAATTGTGCCTTTTAAGGAATTTTTTTTTTAAAGATTTTATTTATTTATTTAACACAGATAGAGACAGCCAGCGAGAGAGGGAACACAAGCAGGGGGAGTGGGAGAGGAAGAAGCAGGCTTATAGCGGAGGAGCCTGATGTGGGGCTCGATCCCATAACGCCGGGATCACGCCCTGAGCCGAAGGCAGACGCTTAACCGCTGTGCCACCCAGGCGCCCCAAGGAATTTGATCCTTTTATATAAGATATTAAATTTAGGGCTGGAGAGTTGTTCATGCTATTCCTTTGTTTTCCTTTTCATGTCCATGGGATCTGTAGTGATGGCCCTTCTTTTATTTCCGATAATAGTAATTTGTGGTGTGTTTTTTTTTTTTTTAGTAACTTGGCTAGAGGTTTGTCAATTCTATTGATCTTTTCAAAGAACCAGCTTTTGGTTTTGTTGATTTTCTTTATTGATTGCCTCTGTCCAATTTTATAACTTTCTGCTCTAATTTTGTAATTTCTTTCCTTCTTATTACTTCAGGTTTAATTTTCTCTTCTCTTTCCAGTTTTCTAAGGTGGAAGCTTAGATGATTGATTTAGATCTTTCTCCTTTTCTAGTGTAGCTTTCAACAATATGAATTTTCCTCCAAACACTATTTTCCCTGCAACCTGCAAATTGTGATAAGTTATATTTAATTTAGTTGAAAATATGAAAACATTTTCTCTTAAGAATTCTCTGACCCATTTGCCATTTAGTAGTGTATTTTTTTTGTCACTGAGGATTTGGGGATTTTCTACCTACCCTTCTGTTACTGATTTCTAGTTCATCCCATTGTGGTCAGGGAGCAAACATATGATGTGTTTTATGACTCAGAATGTGGTCTATCTTGGTGCATGTTCTGTTTGAGCCTGAGAAGGATGTCAATTATGCTGTTGTTGGTAAAGTATTCTTTAAATGTCAATTAGATCCAGTTGATTGATGGTGTTGTTCAGTTCAGCTGTGTCCTTATCGATTTTCTGCACGTTGGATGTGTCCGTTACTGATGGTGGCATGCTGGCATCTCCAACAGGGATAGTGGACTCATTCATTTCTCCTTTTAGTTCTATTAATTTTTGTTTCATGTATTTTGACTCTCTGTTTTTAGGTATAATTACATTAAAGATTATTGTGTCTTCTTGGAGAACTGACCACTGTATCATCATATAATGAATGCCCTTCTTTATCCTGATAATTTTACTTGTGCTGACATCTGCTTTGTCTGAAATTAATATTGCTACTCCACCTTTTTTCTTTTTTTTTTTTTTAAAGATTTTATTTATTTATTTGATAGAGAGAGAGTGAACATAAGCAGGGGGGAGTAGCAGAGGGAGAGAGAGAAGCAGACTCCCTGCTGAGCAGGGAACCTGATGCAGGTCTGGATCCCAGAACCCTGGGATCATGACCTGAGCTGAAGGCAGAAGCTTCACTGACTGAGCCACCCCAGCGCCTGCTACTCCTACTCCAACTTTCTTTTGATGAGTGTTAGCCTGGTTTATCTTAATCCAGCCCTTCCCCCCCCCCCCCACTTTTATTTGATCTGTATCTTTGTGTTTAGAGTGGGTTTCTTGTAGACATCATGTAGTTGGGTCTTTTTTTTTTATTATTTTTTTTTGGGGGGGGTCTTATTTTTAAAGTCCGTTCTGACAGTACTTTATTTGGTATATTTGATCATGGATGTTTAAAAGGGCAATTTATATAGTTTTATTAACATTGGCCATATTTGTTTCTGTTTTCATTTGTTGCTTTTGTTCTTTGTTTCTTTGTCTTCCACTCTTTCTGCATTCTCTGTTTTTTTTTTTTTAAGATTAATTTATTTTAGAGAGAGAGAGAATGCATGGGAGTGGGGGGTGGGGCAGAGGGAGAGAGAAAGAAAAGAATCCTCAAGCAGACTCCCTGCTAAGTGTGGAAGCTGATGTGGGGCTCGCTCCCAGGATCCTGAGATCATGACCTAAGCAGAAATCAATAGCCTACCACTCAACCGACTGGGCCACCCAGGCACCCCTACATTCTCTGGTTTTATTGAAACATTTGCTTATATTAATTTTCCTTCTCTCTTAGCATATCAATTATACTTCTTTTATTACTTTTCTTAGTGGTTACCCTTGAGTTTGCAATGTGCATTTATAACTAATCCAAGTTGGCTCTTGAATAACACTGTGCCATTTCATGAGTACTTCAAATACCTTACACAGAGTATTCCCACTTCCCCTCCCATCCTTTATAACATTGTGGCCACTCATTTCACCGAGTGGTAAACTACAGTCCCCAAGTTTATTGTTGCTATTATTATTTTGAACAACTGTTCTCTCTTATGTCGATTAAGAATAAGAAAAAGAAAATATTTTATTTTTACCTTCATTTATTCTTTCTCTAACACTCTTCCTTTCTTTATCTAGACCTGAGCTTCTGAGCTATATTTTTCCTTTTTGATGATCATCTTTTTTTTTTTTTTTTAAAGATTTTATTTACTTATTGGACAGAGAGAGACATAGTGAGAGAGGGAACACCAGCAGGGGGAGTGGGAGAGGGAGAAGCAGGCCCCCGCTGAGCAGGGAGCCCGATGTGGGGCTCCATCCCAGGACCCTGGGATCATGACCTGAGCCGAAGCAGATGCTTAATGACTGAGCCACCCCGGCGCCCCTGATGATCATCTTTTAATGCCTCTTGCACTGCAGGTCTCTTGGTGCCAAATTCCCTCCAGTTTTGTTTGTCTGGAGAGATCCTTATTTCACCTTCATATTTGAAGGATAATTTTGCTGAATACAGAATTCTAGGTTGGTGTTTTTTTTTTTTTAACATCTTAAATATTTTACTCCACTCTCTTGCTTGCATGATTTCTGAAGAATAGTCCTGTATAATTATTTTTCTTGCTTTTCTACATGTAAGGTGTTCCCTCCACTTCTTCCTCTGGCTTTTTCCAAGATTTTTTTCTTTGTCTCTGATTTTCTGCAGTTTGAATATGATATGCCTAGGCATAGATTTTTAAGGTATATATATGCTGCTTGATGCTCTCTCAGCTGTCTGGATTTGTGGTTTGCTGTCTATGCTTAATTTTGGAAAATTCTCAGTCACCATGGTTTCTGTATTATTTTCTGTTCTTCCATTTGTTTCCCTGTTTCCTATCTTCTGGCATTCCCATCATTGGCATGGGATACCTTTTGAAATCGTCCCACAGATCTTGGATAGCCTGTTCCATCCTTGTTATTATTTTTTTCTCTTTGCATTTTAGTTTTGGAATTTCTCTTGGCATTGTTTCAAGTTTATTACTGTCTCCTCCTTCATTAGCCACTCTGGTCTATTGATCACTAATCAAAGGCATTAACTTTCGTTACAGTGTTATTTTGATTTCTGCTGTTTAAGATAACTCTTACAGTTTTCATCTCTCTGCTTTCATTGCCATCGTTTCTTGAACATTGTTCACCTTTTTCATGAGAGTTTTACACATACTAATCATGGTTTTAAACTCTCCGTCTGATAGTTGCGACATCTCTTCCACATCTGAGTCTGGTTCTGATGCTTGCTTTGTTTGTTTAAAATGTGTTTTGTTCCGTCACATGCCTTGTGATTTTTTGCTGAAAGCTGGACATGTTGTACTGGGTGAAAGGAACTGAGGTAAATGGGTGTTTAGTGTGCAGCTTTACGTTTATTTAACTAGGAGTCAGGCTACGCCTACTGGTTGCATTGGCTGTGGGTGTTCCTCTCTCCTGTGTGTTTGGATTTCCGTAGAGACTCTTTTTAAATAAAACCTGAAAGATGTATTCTTTCCCTTGTATTCCTCAGTTATTATATAAGAGAAACATTTTATAATCCTATGATTAGACCTCTTTTAGTGACCCCCCCCGGGGGGCCATGACCTCTACAAGTGTTCCTTGGGTTTTTACCCCCGTAGATGAAACAGGCTAGAAGGAGCTGGATCGAGGTATTCCCCTTCCTCTGCGGAATGCTAGAGGTGGCTGTGGTGGTGTGTTTTCTTTCCCCCAGGTGGTAGGCTTTGGAAAATCCCATCAGTTAGGCTCTGATGAAATAGTTTCTCTTGAGGGCAGGCTATGTAAACAACAAGGGCTCTGATGTCCACAATAGCCACAGTATGGAAAGAGCCCAGATGTCCATCGACAGATGAATGGATAATGAATATGTGGTGTATATATACAATGGAATATTATTCATCCATCAAACGAATGAAATCTTAACAATTTGCAATGACATGGATGTAACTAGAGGGCATTATGCTAAGTGAAATGAGTTAGAGAAAGACAAATACCATGTGATATCACTCATATGTGGAATTTAAGAAACAAAACAGATTATAAGGGAAGGGAAGCAAAAATAAAATAAGATAAAAACAGAGAGGGAGACAAACCATAAGAGACTCTTAACTCTAGGAAACAGACTGAGGGTTGCTGGAAGGGAGGTGGGGGGGATGGGGTAACTGGATGAGGGACATTAAGGAGGGCACATGATGTAATGAGCACTGGGTGTCATGTGCAACTGATGAATCCCTAAATTCTACCCCTGAAACTAATAATACACTATATGTTAACTAAATTGAATTTAAATTAAAAATTTTAAAAGAAGAACAGGTGCTCTGGGTGTATTTCAGAATTGTTACTTTCCCTTCACCCTGCCATAAGCATGAGGTGATTTTTCTATCTCTACTGTAAGAACCTGGCATGGCCCCTGCCCATCTCCGATTTTTTGAGCAGTGCTTTGCCCTATGACCTCAATTCTCTGATGGGCCTAAGACTAGTTGATTTTCAGTTTCTTTTTGTGAAGATAGGAGTGATGGCTTCCAGGTTCCTTATATGCTGCATCAGAAACCAGAAATCTTCTCCTGTACTTCTGAAGGATAGGTTCGCTGGATACAGAATTCTTGCTCTTCAGTTTTTAAATTTCAGTACTTCGAGTACATCGTCTCACTATCTTCTGATCTTTCTGCTTTTTTTTTTTTTAAAGATTTTATTTATTTATTTGACAGAGATAGACAGCCAGCGAGAGAGGGAACACAAGCAGGGGGAGTGGGAGAGGAAGAAGCAGGCTCCCAGCAGAGGACCCCGATGTGGGGCTCGATCCCAGGACGCTGGGATCACGCCCTGAGCCGAAGGCACACGCTTAACGACTGCGCCACCCAGGCGCCCCTGATCTTTCTGCTTTTTGATGGTAAATCAGCTGTTGACCTTATTGAGGATGCTTTATATGTGATGAGTCAGTTCTATCGTGCTTTATGATTCTCTGTCTCTGGCTTTCAGTAGCTGAATTATGATATATCTGGTGCGGCTGTCTTTTAATTTATCCTGTTTAGATTTTGTTGCACTCCGTGGTTGGTAGATCCATGTCTTTCATCAAATTTGGGAAATTTGCAGCCATTATTTCTCCCAGTAAATGTTCTACCTGTCTCTCTCTCCTCTCCTTCTAGGAGTCTCAGTAGACATATGTTGGTGCGCTTGATGGTGTCCCCCAAATATCTGAGGTTTTGTTAATTTGTAATATATTCTTTTGTCTTTTCTATTCTTCAGATTGGATAACCTGAATTGTCTTATCTTCAAATTCATGGATTCTTTCTTTTGCCTGTTCAAATATGCTATTGAACAATTTTATTGAATCTCCCATTTTAGTTATTGTACTAATTTTAGCTCCAGAATTTCTGGTTGGTTTCTTTTTATAATCTCTTTCTCTTTATTGATAATCTCTATTTGATGGGCCATCCTTTCCATACTCTGGTTTTTTCACACATTGTTTCCTTTATCCTTCGAGCATATTTAAACTAGTTGACTTTATGCTGTTCATAGTAAGTCCAACATCCGGACTTTTTCAGTGAGTTCTTACTGATTCTTGTCCCTATGTGTATGGGCTATGCTTTCTTGTTCCTTGGCACGCCTCGTAACTTTACATTTTGTGTATTATAATGGGACAGCATTGGATTCTCCCCCTTCCCCAGGGCTTGTTGTTTTTGCTTCTTGTTGTAATAGCGGTTTTTTGTTTAGTGACTTTTCTAAACTAATTTTGTGAAGTCTGTGTTCTTTGTCAGGTATGGCTGCTGGAGTCTCTGTTCCATTAGCTCAGTGGTCAGCTAATCATTCAGCAGAGATTCTTCAAATGACTGGGACAAAAAACCCTCCATTCTCTGCTGAGGGGCTCTGTGTTGGGGCATAACTTCAACAATCAATGAGACAGTTCACAACTGTACCTTCACTTAGCTTTCACAGAGCCTCAAGGTCACCCACAGGTGAGAGCTTATGGTCTCTCCTGACCCTTTACACAGCCCTGGGCATGCCTGTGGCCTTCTAGATTCCCAGAAATATGTGGGGGCTTTTCAAGCCCTTATTCCCCAGAGCTCCTCATGCCCTAGTCTTTCTACCTCCACCTTTTGGCCAATCTGTTGTGATCTGTTTTCCACCACCTCACGCATCAGTGACTAAAACATTTGCCTGGAAAAGTTTTCAACAAATGGCCCCCAGATAGCAGTTTTATCGTGAGGCCAGAAATCCAAGCCTTTCGAGCATGTCTTCCAGGGAACCTCCAGACAGATCAAATAATAGCAATTCTTTGCAAATAAGGTCCATTGTGCCCCCTCTGGTGCCTGACCCAGCGATGAAGACCTGTTACTTTAAAGGCTAACCCTCACTGAGGTCGTGGGGGATGGGCTAGGTAAGTGGAAATGCTGCTTATGGGTACTCCAGCATTTTTCTGCAGTAAGTGCCCCCCATGGTTTTGTGTAGATTCCAGAGTTCCAAAGGAGTTTATTCTGCCTGGTTTTTGTTTGTTTTGTTTCATTGATTTTTATGCAGATGTGGATTTTTGGAGTCCCTTACTCGGACAATTTTTGCTCTCATCACTCATGAGTGAGTTTCTTAAGAGTAAGTAAGTTCTGTATTTCATTTACCTACGTGCTGAGCAAACTTTTGGTCACAGGATAGAGGTTTGCTACATACTTGTTGCATAATGAATGCATGGATCCGCAGGAATCGAAAATAGAGACATTTGAGAAGCTTGGCTGTGACTGGAAGTAGGTATGTGGTGCCTGGAGGGGGGGTGGTTTTGAGGGAGGGTTTTTTTTTTAATTGAGCACATTTATAGGATGTGGTGAGGAAACCACTGGAGTGGGAACATTAAAAAATCTCTACTACTACGTGGCTGTGCTCACCATCTTTGTTTTTGGCAATGGTGTGACTCCGGCTCTAAGTCAGCCTGCAGTTCCCTCCATCCTGAGCTCTTTCCTTTCACATCTGTCTGCTTAGTGTCTCTGCAGTAGATGTGTATGCGTAAATAGATTCTTTTTTACAATGCTTTTGTGAGATAAAATTCACATACCGTAAAATTTCACTTGTTTTAAGTATATGGTCCCAGTGATTTTTAGTGTATTTATAGAGTTGTGCAACCATCACCACTATTATCCAATTTTAGAACATTTCCAGCGCCTCAGAAGGGTCCCTTGTGGCCGTGTGCAGTCCTCCCTGCCCCTTGCCCCTAGTGTCTGGCAAGCATGGGTCCACTTTCTGTGCTTGTGGAGTTTAGGTTTTGTGCTCACTGAGGGAGCTGGAGCGTGGCTCCACGTTCCTTCTCAGGCAGAGCTGAGGACCCCGCCCACCCTGTGTGCTCAAACCACAAGCCAGGTTAGCTGGGAAACCTCAGTGGGTCCTTCCTGACAAGGATGCCTGCTAGAATAAAGCCCACTGCCCTAAGGCAACCAATATACGTCATAAATTAGCTTATCTTGGGGTGCTGGGTGACTCAGTCCGTTAAGAGCTCAACTCTTCATTTCAGCTCGGATGTCAGAGTCATGAGCTCGAGCCCCACATTGGGCTCTGTGTTGCGTGGAGCCTGCTTAAGATTCTCTCTCTCCCTCTGCCCATCTCTGCCCCCCCCATGCTCTCTCTTTCTCTAAAAAAAAAAAAAAGAAAATATTAGCTTGTCTCCTCTCCTTTCCTCCTACAGTGGCATTAGCTATGGAACATCTTTGGGAAAACTGAAAAACAGTCCTTCAGATCACGTGTCAGTGGGCTAATTGTCTTGCGGAATCCTGACTGAGAGGGCTTTAATGACAAAGCATGGGGAACAGGATCAGGCCTTCAGAGACTTCTGAACCAGTCGTTATTTTAACAGGTGATTATGAGCCGCCTTTCCACGCCCAGATACCCTGCGTCAGGTGTTGTGCAGAGCTAAGGATGCAGGATTTCCACCTTGGAGGAGCTGACAGCCTCTCAGGGTTGCTGATGACAGACTTGCCCATGACATTGTCAGACAGAAGGCAGCACAATACCAGGTGGCAGGAGGACTCTCCTTGGGTGCCTCACTGGGAGGAGAGCTCTGTGGTCCTAGAAAATTAAGCAGGCTGGGGGCTACTAGGCAGACAGTCCCCCAATCTGTACCCTTCTGGGGAAGAATGTTTTAAATTTCTATGTTCATGGAAGCCAAAGATGAGCGTTTTATTAGGTGGGTGATGTAGTGAGCTGGAATGAGTCTCATCTTCAGTGGTGTGATCTTGTTCAGGAAGCGGACCTCCAGATGGTCTTGGACTCCTTGGTGAACCACAGAAACACCAGTTCATTTAATGAAACATGCAAGTTAGGAATGTGTATTTGCATACCGTGAAGTAATCTCAAGCACATGTGAAAACACATTACGAAATACCACAAGGCATTTCACGGATGTCCTGCTGTGTCTGGTTTTTCTAACACTCATTTGCTATTCATTCATTCCTTTTCTGCCAGCTCTTGTTGGATAATTGGTACCAGGTTGCAGATTTTAGGAAAAATCTAGGATAAAAACTCAGAACTGGGAAAATTCTATCCAATCTTTGTGTATGCATACGAGGGGGCAAAGAATGGTACCATTTAGTTTTAGCTGCAGGACACCTCGTGCAGGGCAGGGAGAGGGGGCAGGGCTTGAGAACCACTCACTACACGTCGCTGGGGAGGCTTGTGTAGGAGTTCTCCACAAATGGCGGAAGCCCTTCTTTATCCACTGCCTGCTGGCCATTCCTTATCCTTTTCCATGGGGAGCTGCATTCTGGCCTCCTGCTGACTCACTCTGTGATGGGGAAACGGGGAACCCAGATGGCTAAGAGTTCTAGACCCAGTTGGTGCACCATTACCTGGTGACTTTGGGCAAGCCAAAGATCTCTTTTGATTTATTTTCCTTATCTGCAAAATAGAAACGATAGTATGCCCTTGCTGCCGTCTCAATTTTTTCATTATATTTAACGAATAAATATAAAGACTAATTGTTTTGCTTGAGGATTGCGTATTCACGGTTCAGTCTCTCCCTGGGTGGATTCCCGATGGCTGCCTCCATGATGGTCCCCAGTGGCCCCACCTTGTGGGATTCATGCCCCATGTGTCAGCCTCTCACAGTTGGATTGTCCTGTGTGTCCAGAGTGTGGCAGGAATGATGTCATGCCACCTGAGATTAGGCCATAGAAGGCCCCAGTGTGTCTCTGTCCTGCTCACTCACTCTGGGGAAGCCAACTGCCTTGTTGCCACCAGCCGTCCTGTGGAGCATCCCACCTCATGAGGCCCCAGACCAACAGCCATCTGACTTCAAAGTGGCTGCTCCCTAGAAGTACATGTTGCAGCCCTTCATACCTTCAGATGACTGCAGCCCTGGTCACTGCTTTGCTGGAATCTTGAGAAATCCAAAGCCAAAGAGACTCGGCTGAGTCGTTCCGAGACTCCTGACTCTCAGAGATGACCTTGTGAGTTAATAACGCTTGCTGGTTTCCTGCTGCGTTCTGGGGTAACTTGTTATACAGCCATAGGTAACTAATACATTCCTCAAATAGAAAAATGTGTGTATTTGCCCATAGAACCATGTTGGTCACATGGAGGGTACTCAGTTCAACCAACCCTTGAAAAGCAAAAGTGAAAGTGAATGACGGAATGGCCAGAAGGTAGAATGTAGACGTGTTCAGAAGATTTATTCCCTGTTGAGGCCGTCTGTCCTGCACAAATGCCCAGAATGATGCCATAGGTACTTTTTCACCAGCTTCCATGACCTGCCAGCAGATGTGTTTCCAGGCCTGACAGCCAGAGCCATGGTTTCAAAGGAGTCCTGCCTGCCGCCTCTCCTGCACGGCGTGGCCCTGTGTGCGACCCTCTGGTCACGGCAGCCTCTGGAGGGACAGGGGACATCGGGAGCCCGAACGGGAGAAGCCAAAATGTCAGTGTGAGGAGCTCGTCCTGTCTTCCTGTCCAGCTCCATCCAAACCTTCCTGTGTCTGTGCATGCTCTTTGCCCCGCCATCAGCCGGCTCCCGGTTGCTGCCCTGCTGGACCCGACAGGCTGACAGACAGGTGGCTGTCGCAGGGACTCGCGCAGCTGTCACCCCGGCCCAGGCAGCGTCTTCACGTCGAGGCTGGGGTTGCAGCTCCCAGGACGTGCGGCTGGCACGAAGGAGATACAAAGGAAGGACGGCACAAGCGGACACACACTGAGCCCACGAGAGCAGACGGGGACGCTCGTCCATCCTCATTGCCTCTGACCTCCTGGCATGCTTGTCCCACAGGAATCAGGGCCTCGCATCAGGGAGCTACACACACACCCCTCTGGGGAAGGTGGGCAGTAGCCAGCGCCCATGACAGGAGTTGGCAGGTGAGGGCCGCGCGGGAGCTGCCGTGGAAGTTTGGTGTCAGGCTTCTTGTCTGTTGGTAAAAATTATTGAGGATCCCACAGATTTTTGTTTATGCGGGTTATGGCTGTAGATATTTATCATCCTAAAAATTAAAGATATTGAAAACTCTTAATTTATTTATAAATAAGAATAATAAACTATTACATGCTAATATAAATGACATCTTTTAATAAAAATAACTTTATTTTCCAAGATTAAAAATATTCGATGAGCAGAAGGATGGTGTTTAATGTTTTGAAATATCTGTAATGCCTGTCTATTAAGATTATTTAATGACTGTTAAGATTCCCATTCTGCCTTCAGTCCGCTGTGATATCACTCATCCTATAACCTCTGGAGAGTTCCATGGTACACATAAAAGAAGTAGAGAGAAAAAGGCAAATAGTCTCTTAGTGTTACGATGAGAATTGCTTTGACTCTGCGGAGTCCTTGGGAGGGGTCACTGCAGGATCTGTGCCTAGGAGCTGCTGTGGTTTGCGGGACAGAGGTCGGCCTTGCAGCTGTGTGCACGGACTCCGAGCGGGCCAGCCCTACAAGGAGCCTTGCCGAGTTCTAAGACCCGCTTCAACACATTCCCCGAGGCTGTCCACATGGCCAGGGGAGTCCCAGGTGGGAGAACTGGCCTCGTTGTGGGCCCTTACAGATTTCAACGCCCCGGCCCGTCCCTGCCGTGTATGCTGGGAGGACTCCAGACCACATCACTGCACCGTTTGCCTGATTATCACGGAGGTTCCACGTGGCTCCGCCTTCTTCCTGGGCTATTTCCTTTTGAGTTGATTATAAAGCAAAACTCTTCTCCTGGGATATATGAACATACTTATTAAGATGTGAACTGCTGTCCAAAATGGTGTAGATTCCGGTAACATCCTTTTTACAAAGCAAAACCTTTATTTGGAAAAAGAATTCTCTAAAAGATCCGCATTTTCTTTTCACCCTGGTCCCCAGCCCAGTTTTTAGAAATATTTTTGGAAAGTACCTATTTGTGATACCGACCGCCCCGACGTTATTTGGACATAGGCACATTGTTACGGTCGTTGTCCTGTCCCTGAAACTTTGTGGACTGAAGATAATGGCATGGCTAGATTCTCTTAAAGTCATGTGTCCAAATACAATGTGATCTTCTCTGAATACAAATTAAAGTTACAAACACTTTCTGTGTCATGTCTTTCTGTGATTCTAAAACTGCTGCCTGTTTCTTGTACCCAGACTGGATAATGCAGGATATGAAAAAGTCACATGTAAACTTACTGTCCAAACATAACATTGTAGCAAATGTCTTCCCCGTCGTTTTTCCGAGCTGTTGTATGCCTACAGTCTCATGCATGCATTTACATTTGTAGGACTTCTAAACAAAATGGAGTGTTCATTCCACGTCTTGATAAACCTCAGGCATCCATTCGGAGCATTGCGGTGAGCTGAGATGTCCCCTTGCCCACCAGGTCTTCCCAGGAGGGGGGAGCAGGCGCCAGACACAAAATAGCTTTGAGTCCCCATAGTCAGCGAAGGACACGGGGTGAGGTGAGGTATGGGACATCAGCTGTCATCGATTCTCAGTGCGGGGAGGAGAGACCCAGGCCCACCTCAGCAGTTCGCGGGAGGCATGGCAGGGCCAGGCACTCAGCCTCGGAGAGGTGGTGGGTCTCAGAGGGCAGGAGTGGCCAGGAAGGAGGGTCAGACAGAGTGAGCAGCCTGGCATGCGTATGTGCGTGTATGTGGTGTATGTGTGTGTCTGTGTGTACATGGTGTGTAGTGTGTAATGCGTGTGCGTGTATGTGGTGTGTGTATGTACTGTAGGAATGCTTCACGTGACCGTGGAGGAGGCTGGGAAGTCCCCCGACCTGCGGGGGGCAGGCTGGAGACCTGGGAGCTGGGGTGTGGGTGTGAGCCTGAGCCCGAAGCCCCGAGAGCCAGAGCACAGAGACGCACATGGTGGTCGGGGGGCAGGAGAAGACCGTGTCCCTGCTCAGCAGTCAGGCACAGGGGGGCTGACTGCCCTTTCTGCCCTATCTGGGCCTCCGTGGATGAGCCCCACCCTCACTGCTTTACTCAGTGTACAGATTCAGGTGTGAATCACCCAGAATCGTGTTTAACTACATACCTGGGCCCCTGTGGTCCAGGCCACGTGACACATAAGATTGGCCATCACACCCCAGGAGTGAGACAGACCCACTAGCCTGGAACCCTGAACCTGTCCTGGTCTGCGGCTTCTAGACCCTGTCCAGGTCTAGAACTGGTGTAAGGGAGCCTGAGCCCACGTGGGCATAGGAGGAGCACCACGTGGAAGAGGAGCACCACCTGGCGGAGGAGCACCACGAGGGGGAGGAGCACCACGTGGGGGAAGAGCACCACGTGGGGGAAGAGCACAACGAGGGGGAGGAACACCATGTGGACTGGTGCCTGGAGTGGAGACCAAGGCTGAGGAGGGCAGTCCTGGCTCCCTGTGCCTCTGGATCAAATCCTGGGGCTCCCCCCACTTGGCAGGTCCACTGGCCATGCCTTCTTTACCTTTTCATTTCTCAGTGGGCAAACAACCGTGGTCATTTCCGTATCTTGGATTGTGAGTGATGCTGCAATGAACATGAGAGTGCAAGTATCTCTTCTAGATCCTGTTTTCATTTCCTGTGGATATGTACCCAGAATGGGATTGCTGGATCCTATCCTAGCTCTATTTTCCACTTTTTGTGGAACCGCCATCACTGACTGCTCCGGGAGTTTCCCCAGGTTGCACTAGGCATGGGATTTGCAAAACAGAAGATCCGTGTCTGCTGGCAGTTGGCTGACCTCAGAGACAGTCATGATGTGTCAAGAGGAGGTGTGGGGAGGAGACAACCTGTGGGAGACCCCATCATCTGAGTGTTGGCTCCTCCGAGATTCCTTAGCAATAAGCAATGTGTGGCTCATCCACACGTTCCACTTCCGAAGTTTCTGCGGATAAAGGTGTGAGTGCTCTCTACCTGGAGCTTGCACGTGGGAGTCTAGGAGTTTCCCAGAGTAACCCAAGGGGTTGGAGTGGAGAGAAGATGGAAAAGGAGGCGAGTCAGCTTCTGCCTGATCCCCAGGCAGGGGATCTGTGTGGCCAGGCCAAAAAAAGGTGCCCTTGGGAAGATGTCAGTTATCTGAATGGTCAGAAAAAAATGGGTATTTTCTTCTTATGGCAAAAATATAGCCCAAGCCTCCATGGGTTTGAACCAGGCAAAGACCCAAGAGTAACTAAGTGGCTCTCTAGTGTTTAAGCTGATGCCCGTCCAGCAACAGTTCATCTCAAGCCCAGAAGAGAAGCCCCTGGGAACTCACACATTGTTTGTTCATGTCTCCGTGTCATGAACCAGCCTGGGGGGGGGGGTGCTCCAGCCCAGGAAATGAATATGTCGTGCGCACAGTAAATGGGGTTCATGGTCACTGATGGGCTGACAGACTGGAGCTTCTGGGGGGAGGACTGACCCAGCATCTCCCTGGAGCACAGGGCTGCAGAATGAGCCCCTGTGGGACTGCAGGTGGTCACAGGGCATCCTGGACATTGATGCCCGGCCAGGGGGCGGTCCCTAGGCTGGTCATCTCTGGTTGTACTTTGTTTGTGTCCCAACGGGCCATTCAGCCAGCAAACATTCACTGAACACCCACTCTGAGCCAGACGTGTTGAAAGCGCACAGAATGCCTCCATGAGCAAAGAGGCCAAGATGCCGACCCTTTAATGGGGACACGGGTAGTTATGATAAATACAAGAACACGGATCATCGTCACGTGCCGTCAGGTTGTTCTGGGTGCCAAGGTGGGAACGGGCTGGGCCAGACCTGCTGGACTAACCACCAGGGGGCAGCCTCCTCCCAGCTAGCCCGCAGTCCTCCTCTGGGTGCCGGTCTCTATGCTGGGCTGGGGTGTTTTGCCAAGAGTGGAGCCCAAGCTCGGTGTCTGTCCTGATACAGCAGGACACCAGAGGGCCCTAGAAAGGGGCGTAGGAAGAGTGCAGACTCCTGCTTGACTGCCTGCCCAGACCCTTGACAAGCAGGTCCCCAACCTGGGATACCAATCTGAGGACTGGCCCTGGGTGGGGCAGGCAAACCGTCCTTCAAAGCCTGGCCTGTCCTTTTTGGAAAGTGGGAGCCAGAAATAAGCAACCGTTCTCTTGTAAGGGTTTAAAGCCATATCATCAGCTGCGATTTTAAACACCCCCAAGATTGGGTAGTTAATAACAGAAACGTTAAGCATATTTAAACACTTTTGGATGCAGTTGAAGATCTGGAATCAAACTTTAAAGGAAAGTAACTTTGAAATGAGGTAAAAATCGGAACAATCAGTGAGGATCTTGATGAGAAAAGTATGTCCCCAGCCTGAACATTTTGCCACCAAGAACGTTTCAAAGGAGGCAATTAAGCAATGAGTTGCATCTATGGGAGTATAAATAAGACACGGCAAGGTTAACCATTCCCATTCACACAACTGCATTTCTCGTGCACGCCTGGCAAATGCCCTCCCTGGAAACCTCCTTTTTCAGGTAGTGGCTCCCTTTGCTCTGTGTCGACCGGGCGTCTGCACATGGGCAGAGCTGCTTTCCCTCCTACTTTAATTCTCAAAGTGCATTGCTTTTTAATTTCCTGGAGTCGGTTTTCTGTGCAACCCTCTTTTCTTCAGCATACAAAGCAGTGCTAATTTTATACATTTACAGAGTTGCTTCTCCAAGGAGAAGCACACCCTGGGAAGAAAAATGAAAATTTCCTTGGGTGAGATCGCAGTGGCGACTGGGGGCTCGCGCTGCAGACGCTTTACCTTCTCGAGAACTGTCCCCGGACGTCCAGCTATGAGGCGGTGTCTGCGCACGTTTTGTGAGCTTGGGGAGAGAGGGTGGGGTCTGAGGAATCAGCACAATGGGACTTGCTGTTGTCTAATAAGCCCAACGGGAGACAAGGTAGGAAGGTAAACACACACACACACACACACACACACACACACACACACACTTTTAAATCAGTGCATCAACCGATCATGTCATAATGCTGCTTTTCAAACTTTTCCTTTTCTTTTTTGCTTGTCTTCTGTGGTCGTTCCCCCGGAGACTCATCCCTGCGTCCTGCACAGGCGTGGCGACCGCGCGTGGCAGGTGGCTCTCGGCGCACGCATGCGCGCGCTCAGGTGGCGCTCACCGCGCAGGTGCCCACACGCCTGCCTGTGCGCCGAGGGGCGGGTGCGCTGCATTGTTCTGAAAGCGGGTGTTAAAATACTCTGCTTGGTCTTCCGTGAACCTGAATTATTTTGATCCCCATTAAAAAGCATTTAATTGAGCTCCAACTTTGACCACTATGAACGATGCTTCAGTAAGTACTTGTGTCCTTGCATTTTAAAAAACACGATATTTTTTAGAGCAATTTAAAGTTTATTGCAAAATTAAGAAGAAGGTGCAGGGATTTCCACATACCCCCTGCCCACCCCCAGCACCCACCAGCAACATCCCCACCAGATGGTGCATTTGTCACACTGGATGGATCTGCATGGATGCATCATCATCACCCAGGCTCGTGGCTCGCATTGGGGTCACGCTTGGCATTGTGCGTTCTGTGGGTTGGGACACATGTATGACAATGTGTATCTGGCAGTACAGTGTCATACAGCGTAGACTCAGTGCCCGAAGAATCCCCTGCGCGCCGCCAGCTCACCCCTCCCTCTCCTTAGCTCCTGGCAACCACTGATCTCTCTACCGGCTCCAGGGTTTTGCCTTTTCCGGAACGTCAGCGCATTGAAGTCATAGACGCCCTTTTATTTCTGCAGGGTACATGAAAGGTGGATATAGAATTGTTAGTTTCGATTTTCAGTTTTCTTTGCTCATCTTTATCCGCTGTAGATGCTGGAAAGGTAAAACCTACCTGGTAAAGCTTCACAGCTGGAATGGCCAGTAGACCGCGTCTATGGAGGCCAAGGGGTCTTTGCTGTGCCTCTTCCGATACCATCTTCTTCCTGCTTGAAATGCAGCTGCGCTGAGCCGGGCAGAGAGTCGGGAGAGAGGGAGCCAGCTCTGTAAGTCAGCCAGTAGCTCAGCAAGTGTTTACTGAGCATCTACTATGTTCTGGTGCAGGCTTGACGGACACAGAGACACAGATACAGACGGAGAGGCCAGAGAACAAAGGGATGTGTGTGAGTGGTTTGTGGGACGGTGCCACGTGCCACGAGGCCGTGACACACCAGAGCGACCGTGGTCGGGGTCAGGCGGTGCTCGCACAGGCCTAACGAGGACCTGGAATGCAAAGGGGTAGGAGCGCTCCCGGCACAAACGGTGCTGTGGGAGGAGGGCAGGAGCCTGGCGGGCTCCCTGGAGCGGAGGAAAGCCAGTGTGGCTAACAGCCAGCGCAGGAGACACAGGAGGGGCCGGGCCAGATGCGGCCTTGCTGCTCGCTCAAGGCTTTCGAACTCAGGGGTGAGGAATGGGTGTTGGGGTTTACAGTTTCCCGATGTAACTTCCCCCATTTTTAAGTTTATTGTAACACGACGTAGCGATGAAAATCACTTCTACTTTTTTCCAGAGTTGTCTGATTGAAGCGACTCAAAATGGACGGCTGTTAAAGTTTTGCCACTTGTTGCCAAGCTGCAGCCTCCCCTTGCTGTGCGCACACACACCCCCCAACGGCCGGGGGGCTGCGGCTGGGCCTTGCCTGGACCCTGTCAACCCCGGGAGCGGTTGGTCTTTTAAGCACTCCCCGTCCAACGGGTGGGAAATGAGGTTTCATTATTTCTTGCACTTCTTTTCCTGGGTGTGCAGCTGAATTTCTCTGTGATGCTACGATATCACCAAACCCTTGTTTCTCTTTAGGGGTTTATACTTTCTTAAAATGAGCTGTGGGATTGAAGAATAGGGATAGTGAATGGATTTAGGACTTTCTGTCTTCCTCCGGTCGCTCCTCTCTACAGATGTGAGATACGCCTAGAGTGCTTTAGTCCTACGTTCAACGGGGACGTAGTGATGACATTGAAGAGGGCTGGTGGGGAAGGTGCCCTCAGACGTGAGCTGCGTGGCTGTTGGGCTCCTCGTAGGGGTACAGGGAGGAGCAGAGGACGTGTGCAGAGACCCTGGTATGACACTCTCACTTTAAAGAGTGTTTCCACCAAAAGCTGCTGCTTCTTTCCTACTATTTGTTCTCGAGATACTTCTGTGGAGAACTGCAAACCGATGAGCCAGTAGCCTCAATACACTGAAGGAAAACATTGTAGCACTGTGTTTTTAAAAGCACAGGCATGTCATCAGCACAAGCAAGAAGAAGTAACAGATGTGGGAAAATATGATAATTCATTATGAATTCCGTGCATCTTCTCATGGGGGGGTAGGCGAACGCAGGAACCACATCGTCCGCCATACTGTGGGTGCTTACCCAGTGCCGGGCACCCGAGTGTGTGATCTCCATCACCCCCTGAGGTGGACCACGCAGTTTACGCTGCAGAAACCGGTCATAAACCTGGAAACTGGGAAGCACCGGTACAAATGCCTGGATAGGCCAGCACTCTGGCACCTGTGCATTCCCGATTCCCTGCATAGCAGTCGCCCGCGGCCCCCCGAGGTCCCATGTGGTCCGTACAAACCCAAACCTTTGGTGTATACATACACTGACAAATGGCAGCTAAGAGAAACAAGAAAGCTTTTTGAGAAAAGAAATCCATTCCTTTTTCTCAAGAAAATGCTTCTATTCTTTTGTGGTTTTTCAGAAAAACCATTGCCCCCCAAAAATCATTCTTCAAATATTGAAATGAACGCTGATTGGATTGCATGGGATTTCCATGTAGGAGTGCACGTGTGACCTTGGGGCCCATAAGGAATGTTTGTGCACGGTGAGTCCCGCAGGCTCATGACCAAGGGCTCGGGAAACACTTCATCCTCCGTGCTCTGAGCACCGAGAGCGTGTGCGTGGGAGGACCACCGCCGCATCCCCACACGGAAGCTGTGATCACTGCATTGATCTCCCCAGGCCTGTCAGTTTGCATCTGGACCCAGGGAGCTGATGAGGTTGTGGATGGTTGAGCCTGGAAACATCCTCCATTTGAAGCAGCTTCCTTCGGTTCCCTCATCTTCATTGTGCCTTTAAAGTAGCCTGGCCACTGTGTTACCCCACAAGGACCAAATATTCTTGCTGTGGGGAGCACGAATGAGCGCAGTTACATTTCGCAGAAGCTACTTGTTCGTTGGTGATCTTGGAAATACTTCTAATGCCTGGGGATAATAAGCTATCTCACCATGTGCTGCAGAAACTTAACTTTGCCAAAAATATGGGTTTTCAAAGACACAAATACGGCATACAAATAAAAAAATCATTTCTGGCTGGCTCCCCATGCTCATTCACTGAAAAGGAGAATTTCTTGTCAAAGGAGTTTAGATTCTCTTGGTTCCATTTCATAGATTTGGGAGGAAGTTAACCAAGCAAGTTGATCCAAAGTAGTAGCTTTGCTTTGTTTAAGTTGTAGTGAAGGGGAGTATATTAGAGTTCTCCCTAGAAGCAGATTGCATAGGATATATATAAACACCCCTCCCTCCCTCCATCCCTCCCTCCCTTCCTTCTTCCCTTCATTAATTAATTTATTTATTATGAAGAATTGACTCGTGTGATCATGGAGACTAAGTCCAAATCTACAATAGGGGCCGAGCAGGCTGGAGACCCAGGGAAGCCAATGGTATACGTAAAATCTAAAGGCCATCTGTCTGCTGGAGAATTCCATCTTACTCAGGGGAATTTTTTGTTCTATTCATGCCCTCAGCTGATTGGATGAGGCCCACCCACACTAGGGAAGGCAAAGTTAATGTCATCCCAAAGCACCAGTCCAGAAACACCTAGAATACTGATTAGCTAAATATCTGGGCACCCTATGGTCCTAGTCAAATTGACACATAAAATTAAACATTACAGAAAGGATGCCATTTCAACCTGGAAATGGGGGAGCAAAGGAAAATAGAGTAAGTCTGAAGAAGGCTCCATGTCTTTCTCGCATGAAACCCTCATGCTGTCAGAAACCCACACGTGAGGAGGGCTGGCCAGCTGGAGGCAGCTCAGTTTGGGGCGTTAAAGGAAACCTCTCAGGTGGGCTGCAGAGCACGGGAGGCCAGCCCTCTCCAGGAACTCTGCCATGTAATCACTCAATTTTTCATTCTAGATTAAGGCATCACTGTGGTTGGTCTTATCAGTTCTGGAGAAAAAAGATAAATCAATAACTTTGAATTCCTTTTTCACTACTTTGCTTTTCTCATTATTGTGTTAACATAGAAGTGATGGAGTTTTTAGGAAAATATTCTGTACGGCAGGCCCTGTAAAGGAATTAGTGATTATTACTAAACATCTTGAAGCCTGCGTGTCCCAGCGGATGCCTTTCCTTCACACGGGTCCTCCAAGGGGCACAGCACCTTTGCCAGATCTGCTGGCATGGCTCCCAGTGTACCTGGACCCTTTCCGGAATGACTTTCAGACTGTGCACAATGGCCTGAGTGCCTCACTGTTCCCCTTCATTCTGTAACACGAGTTTAAAGTTAGAAATAGTCAAGTCTTAATAATACCAAGCCTTATTAAGAAGGATAGTTCCGAAGCTGGGTAAATAAGTTGAAGTAAAACAAATAGACTAATGTTACATCCTTGACCTGTAAACTGGTCACAGAGTTGGAGCCACGTGAGGACGTTCATATATGTTGTACTCCATTTGGAGGTGAGGAGCTCCGGGAGGTACTGAGCAACTTCCATTTTATTGTGAGAACCTAGCAGAACATTTAAGATCTGTGCTTCATCTAATGAGTCTGATGTTCTGTTTGAAAAACAGTCCTACCTGCTGAGTAGGAAAGTAGGGGAGTGGGCATAGTGTTTAGCAGGGGGACTTGTAATATCTCAGGGTGAAAAACCAAGGCCAGTTGTAGCTTGAGTCCTCTTTGTGGGCCCTAAGTTCCTTGCAATTCTGTTCCTGGTGAGTCTGTCCTTGGTTCCTAGAGAGGAGGGCTGGTCTGTGGGGAGAACTTGGTGGCCACCTGCAGATGAAGGGAGACAGGTGGGTTTCTAAATGTCCCCACCCAACTTCAACCCAAACAGCTTTTCTTTCATTAGTTTGATGTGTTTTGTATCAGCAGTCCTCATAAAATTTTATTTGGAAAAAAAAAAGGCTTATGCCAATAAGAAACAAAAATCATAAGTAAAAAATAAAACATAAAGCTTTGAAACTACTTGTGTAGTAGGAAAAGCTTGTGTTTTAAATCTGAAATCTCGGACTGACTGATAAATTTTGAGACTTTGAGAATAACAATTCTGAGCCTCAGTTTCTGTAAAAATGGGCACATAGCATATAATTGCTATGAAAAGGGAATAGAATATTATTGTGCATAAAGTTCTTAGTATCATATGTGGTAGAAAAAGGTTGTACTAGTTAGGGCTCAGGCACAACTGCTGTAAAAAGGAGACCTCAAAATGCAGTGGTTCACAAACCACAGAATGGTGTTTCTCTCTTAGGGCACAGCCCCCAGATGGGAAGGTTCCCAGTGGGTGTCCTTTCCCCATGAGGCCCCAGGATGCAGGTCTTGCTTTACTGGTGCCCCCAGCTCCCCTCCACCCCACCTGTTGTGGTTGGAGGCTGAGGCAGGAGGGGAACAGGCATAGAGCAGCTGTGGGGGACGTGTTGTGGGAGAATTGCCCCCCATTACTTCTGCTCCAGTTCTGTCCTGGGACCATGCTCAGCTGCAAGGGAGGCTAATTTGGTCCCTGCTGAGAAACTGGGCCCAGACAGCACTGTGCTGGGAGGAGGGCTCTGTTACCAAGGGGAGGAAGTGGGAATAGGTACAGTCTCTGGTTTTAGCAGCTGCTCTTTCCCCCCTCCCCAAAAGCATTCCAACATGGACACCTCTGAGTCCTTTTTAATATTTGATGGGAGAAGTGAAAACCAGACTACAAAATACCAAAATATTTTTTCCTAACCAGCAATAACCAATTACAACTGTGTAGACTCCACAATCTTCATGGTGGAGGAACGTAAGGAAATACAACTCAGGAAGAAGATTGACAATTAGATGCAGAAATCATTGACACCTCCGAACAGGCACTTTGAGGAGGAATGTCTCTAAATTGCCAGTAAACATACAAAATTGCTCAACTTTATTGGTCAGAGGGAAATGAAATTAGAAACCTCAATGAAATACCACGGCACAGCGGCTCTGGTGAAGGCCACAGACGTCACCGAACAGGAGCGCTTAGAGCCGGCAGGTGCGTGGGCTCATTCAAGCGCTCTGCGGAGCTGACATATTCGGAGCTTATGACCCAGTTACTCCACTCCTCGGTACACAAGTGTGTACGTGTGTCCACTGAGAGGCATGTGCAAAATGATTTAAAGAAGCTCTATTCATAACAGCCTAATTGGGAGCCCTGAAAAGCCCATCAACAGGAGGACTTACCCACTTCATACAGTGGAGTAACACTGGCAGTGAAAAGGAGAATGGGTGAACGTCCCAGACTATTTTGAGTGAAAGAAACACAGAAGAGTGCAAACTATATGATTCTATGTCTATGAGGTTTAAAAAGTCAAGACTGACCAGTGGGCTTGGAAGGCAGGACAGCTGTCCCCCCAGAGGATGTGGTGGGGAGGGGGCACACAGATGCTCTGGGTGCTGGCCACATGGGTGTGCTTTGTGTGAACACCCGTGGAGCTGCACACTCAGGACTCCCGGACCGTTTGTGTGTACGGGAATAAAACGCACATTTTGGAAAGCTAATGAAATATACTGTGTCCATTAAAGGTGCTACGTGAAACAATAGGAGGAGAAGAAAGTCCTTTTGGAAACAGAATAAGCAAAATGAAAAGTTTAATAGGGATTTTGGGAGATAAATCTGACCGATCTCACAGACAATACACGAAAGACAGACTCAGAAATTGAAAAAAATGTAAGAAAACTAGGTCAGCAGATCAGGACAGGACATTCGGCATTGGCTGATGAAAGTGCAAGCAAGACAAAATGAAGAACTTGAAGGGAGAGAAACTCCCAGAGAAGTAAGAGAGGCTCCAGGTTGGGGGGATGGCTGCCGGGTTGCTCAGGTAACCATCTTGCTGATCACAGCCAAAATGACATTTAGTTAAAAAACAAACAAACAACAACAACATCAAAAAACCCACCTTAAGATATGGAAGAACAGAAGGGAGAGTGAAAGCTCACAGGCCAGTCCTTGGGAGGAAGCCTCCTCCTGGCGGCAGCATGGGCTCTGGCTCTGGGCGCACCTGCTGGGAGTGGTCACATCGAGCAGGTGCGGAGGACGGCCCTGCCCGCAACAGCCGGGGCCTCACGGGATTACCTGATGCTCTCATTCCATCCTCCCCAGGTGGATCTGTAAGTTTAATGCAATTCCTATCAAAACCCCTGGAAAGATTGTTTTTGGTAAATACAAACAAGCTTATTCAAAATTTTTGTGGCTGGGGCGCCTGGGTGGCACAGCGGTTAAGCGTCTGCCTTCGGCTCAGGGCGTGATCCCGGCATTATGGGGTCGAGCCCCACATCGGGCTCCTCCACCATGGGCCTGCTTCTTCCTCTCCCACTCCCCCTGCTTGTGTTCCCTCTCTCGCTGGCTGTCTCTATCCTGTCGAATAAATAAATAAAATCTTTAAAAAAAATTTTTTTTTGTGGCTAACACTCTTCGAAAGACGAGAAAGCTGAAGGGCCCAGTCTGTCCAGTATTGAGGCCACAGGTGGTGCAGTGAGTGGCACAGTGTGTCACTGCTAAAGGGACAAAAACAGCACTCCATGGAAGAGAATAGAACACCCAGAAACAGGCCTCCACAAGCATGCCGAATTGAGTGTTGGCAAATGTGCAAAAGCAATTTCATCGAGGAAAGATAACCTTTCCAACAAAGATGTGAAGCAACTGGCCACCCATGATAAAGAAAAGCAGAAGGGCTCAATCAACACCTCACATCTTATATAAAGATTACCTCAGAATGGCTGTCAGATCTAAATATAAACTGTAAAACTAGAAGAACTTAGAAAAAGATAGGAGAAAACCTTCAGGATCTAGGACTGGGCAGAGAGCTCTGAGATTTGATGCCAAAAGCATCATCCATAAAAGGAAAATTGTTACATTGGATGTCACCAAAATTTTAAAATTTTGCTGTTACAAGGGTGAACAATCTACAGACTGGGAGAAAAGATTAGCGAATGACACAGAACCTAGAGCATTCTAGGATCTAGAAACTGTAAGGAACTTGCACACGCAATGGCAGTAAACCAGTCAAATTAGAAAGTGAGGGAAAGACGGGAAGAGACGGCTTCCTGGGAGGACGCGCAGAAGGCAGACAAACACCGTTCGCCACTGGGGAAATGCACGTAAAGCCACAGTTGAGCTAGCAGCAGACATCTATCGGAATGAGTAGTAAAACCAACGACAAGAATTCCAAGTCCCAGCAGAGACACCGGACGGACCGCTGACACACTGCTGGCTGACGTACGCTGGGAGAGCCACTGTGGCAGCCGGCGTGGCAGGTTCCTGTGCACACATAAAACTACCACGTGGCCAGTAGCTGCACTTCTGGGCATTTATCTCAGAGAAAGGACGACGTATGTTCTCACAAACACCTGTGCTTCACCGTTCATGGCAACTTTGTTTGTAATCACCCGAAACTGGAAACAGCCCGGATGCCCTTCCCTGTGGGAACGGTGGAACGGAATGGTGCGCCCACGCCAGGGGACCACGGTCAGCGACGGAGAGGAACAGTCTAGCGACACACACAGCAGCGTGGATGAACCAGAAGGGAGCCAGGCTGAGTGAAAAAGAGCCACCCCCAAAGGGCACGTGCCAGAGGATTCCATTTTATAAGATTCTTGAAATGCCACAATTACAGAAAGGGAGCACAGGGTGGTAGTGGTGAAATTTAGGGACAGGTGGGGACAGGAGGTGTGGTTATGGTGGGCAACGGGAGGGATCCTTGTGGCGATGGGGATGTGCCATTGTCTTGACCATGGGCATGAACGCAGGAGCTGGGACACGTGAGAACGTTGCCCCTGCACCTGTTACCGCATGGAGGGAGGGTCTCCCCATAGCCCCTTTCTCTGATCCCGCATAACCGGTATGGGCGGTTCATCGTGTTCAGCCCAGAATTCGTATGCAAACCACACCCACATATGCATATGCAAACGAGTCTCTATGCATATGCAAACACATGACCTATGCGTATTTTACAACATGGAAGCTCTGTGCGTTGGTTTTCAACTCACTTTTTTTTTTTTTTTTTAAAGAAAACCCCAATTACCTGTATGAGCGTTCTTCCAGGTCTTTATGTGTATTCGTCTCATTTTTCTTAGAGTTCTGTGACCTTGCACGGAGCAGCTGAGCCATTAGAGTCCCGCCAGGTGGGCGTCTAAGTCGCCTCCACACCTTTGCCTTTACAAGTGCTGAACAGCGTTGTGGCCACAGCCTTGAGAACGTGTGGCAATATTTGTGAGCTGTGGATCCCTTTGCATTTCTTCCACAAACTGCCGCTAGCTCTTTGGATTGTTTTTGACAACACCCACCCCTTGGAGCTTTCTTGGGGAGACTAAGACCTGGTGGACACGGGCGACTCTCCATGTCGTGTTGAACGGAGTCGATCTTTTTCCCAGGTTACTGAGCACACGCTGCGTCAGGCAGGACACTGTAATTCTTATGTAATCCTATGATTTAGCTGCAGTTCACGATGAGAATCTGGGACCTGCAGGGGTGAACTCACATTTCCAAGGTTAATACACTAAATGGTATTAACTGCTAGATTTATTAGTTTTAACTGAAAGTGTGTACCTGGCAAGGAGCAAGTCTGCAACGTTAATGAGAAAGAATGACTCCTCGCCTAGCTGGACAGTCTACTAACGTATAAAAAACCCAGAAAGCTCTGAGTGCACATTTTTCCTCTTCTGTCGCCGAAAAGGCCTTGCCTCAGGTCCGTTCTCAGGGTGGAAATGAGTTGCAAAGCTACTCCACATTCCTGGTGTGATGTGTGTGTTTTACACCAGAGTGTGGGTCACTGTTTGCCAGGCTTCCCCAGGAAGGAGGCTGCAGCCACGGAGGGAGGGCTCTTGGGACAAAGGAGGAGATGGCGACCCCTCAGGAAGAGCCATTTCCCAGCCCAGGAAAGCCTGGGTGCATGGTGAGAAGCTGAACGGGGTGGGCCTGGTGGCATCACAAACCTGCAGGGAGGTGGTCCGCTTCCCCCCCAGGGGGTGATGTGGACCCAAGAATATACTTCTCTGTGCTGGGTCCTCAGGACCCCCCCCCCCCCACTGGTGTATTCCCCCTGGAGAGCTGGGGCAGGTTCCCGTGAAGACAGAGATTGAATCTTTCTCCAGCTGAGTAGGATGCAGATTTCGACTCAGATTTCATCAGATTTGGGGGAACACATGAGACATTTCTGGCATTCCCACGTTCACGTTTGCAAGTCCATTTTTACGACACACAAAGAATGTATTTTAGGCAGTTACTATGCATCCAAGGTATTAATCAACAAAAGATGCAAATGAATAAAATATTTTTAGCTTAGTGAGCACGTGGGTAAATGGGCGCCAGACCACTAGACAATGAGGGTTTGATTGAAACTTTGCATCTGGTTCCTATTAACTGAATTGGACACAAAATCCTCATTCAAGGTTTCCTGCCAGTTAATTTAAAAAGCAATTTAGATTTCATGGGCCTCAGCTGAAGTTCGGTTTCAGGGATCCCATAGGCTGTAACGAGCTAGCCAGGCCCCTGATTTCTTTTCCATATTGTAAGAGCAATACCAGCCACCTCTCAAACACGACGTGGAGCATTCCAGTGCACATCCGTCGCATGGAGACCCTCATTTCCGTAACCGTTCCCCGTGGAGGGTCCCTGGGATGCAGTCGACTTCGTGCTGCTAGGAATAATGACAGCTACGCCCAGGTCCGCAGTTGCTGCCAATCATGACTGCCTTCCGAGGGGCTGCGCCATCTGCCCTCAGCAGGACTGCCCCCCCATCCCCCCACAGCCCCAGAGTGCTGGCCTCTCTCTTTACTTTCCACATTGTTGGCAAAAGGGTGTATCATTGTTCCAATTTATGCTTTATGGTCACTAATGATTCTGAACATTTTCCCACATGCTTATTAACTAGCGGCTTGGCCCGCGTTATGAACCCACTTCAGTGGCAGCTGGCTTGTGTGTATCAATCACTTCGGCCTCCTGTACAAGGAAAACGCAGAGGCCCACTTCCCGACCTGATCTGGTCTGCTCACATGATGGGAAAGGAAACCTGGGATTTTCAACCAACGGCACCTGTAGCTCAGAGCAGCCCGTTCCGGGGGTGTGCTCTGCTGCCCCGAGGACCAGTGTGCACCCCACCCTCCTGCTCTGCTGCTCCGAGGACCGGTGTGCTCCCCATCCTAGTGACTCTGCTGCCCCGAGGACCGGTGTGCGCCCCCACCCTCGTGCTCTGCTGCCCCGAGGACCAGTGTGCACCCCACCCTCCTGCTCTGCTGCTCCGAGGACCGGTGTGCACCCCACCCTCGTGCTCTGCTGCCCCGAGGACCCGTGCGCGCCCCCACCCTAGTGCTCTGCTGCCCCGAGGACCGGTGTGCGCCCCACCCTAGTGCTCTGCTGCCCCGAGGACCGGTGTGCGCCCCCACCCTCGTGCTCTGCTGCCCCGAGGACCCGTGCCTGCCCCCACCCTCGTGCTCTGCTGCCCCGAGGACCCGTGCGCGCCCCCACCCTCATGCTCTGCTGCCCCGAGGACCGGTGTGCGCCCCACCCTAGTGCTCTGCTGCCCCGAGGACCGGTGTGCACCCCACCCTCATGCTCTGCTGGTGTCCACAGAATCTGTGGGCTCCTTGCCTGCTTCTGGCTCCTGCTCCGCCTCCTCCCAGGTCATCTTAGAAACCATATTCCCACACAAAGGAAGGGACTTATGTGAGGTGGTTTTTGACTCATTTTTAACTGGTTAACAATGTAATCAGCCAGCGTAAGCTGTTTCGAAGGCTGCTTAAGAGGCTGGGATTTCTACAGTCTGTTCAGAAAGGATGCCTGGATGAGGCTGCGGGCGTATCAGAGTGTGTGACCGTCACCTGCCATCTTAGTGGGGACAGAGACAGAGACCCCTGATGCAGCTTCCCTGAGATGGTCAGGTTTCGGTGCCAACTCAGCTGAACTACAGTCCCCAGTTAGTCCATAAGACACTCATCTAGGTGTATCTCTGAAGGTGTGTTGCAGATGTGATTACGGACCTTCATCAGCTGACTTTAAGTAAGGCGGATTAGCCTAGATGACCCGGGTGGGCCAGATCAAATCAGCTGAAGGGCCTCACAAGCAGAGCAGAGGCTTGCCTGAGCGAGAAGAAATTCTGTCATGGACAGACAGCAGCCTCAGCCCACACACAAGAATCCCACCCTTCCACACAGGCAGTCCAACAGAGTTCAAACTTGCCTAGTCAGACTCCAAGTTCATGTAAATCAATTCCTTGTGACAACCCTCTTAATGTGTACCTCCCAGTGGCTCTGTGTCTGTGGTTGAGCCCTGGCTGACACCCCCAGCACCCTTGTCACCTGCCTCTGCCCCTCTCCCCTCTACCCCCCGACTCTGAGAGCACTCTCCCCACACCCCATCCTCCAGTTTCCCTGGAGCCGCAAGGTCACGGAGAAAGAATGGTCGGTTATTGTAAGAAACCATAAACCAGAGGCATCTTGAACATTTCTACCTGTCCGCCTCCCATCCAACATTTCATTATGAGAATTTTCAAACTACAGAAAATGTGAAAAAATTGTAGCAAACTCCTGTTCAGCACGGATTCTGCCATTGACGTTTTATCACACTTACTCTTACCTGTTATAAATTCACCCATGTACTCATCCGTCAACTGTCTTATTTTCTTGGTGCCTTTCAAAGCAGTTTGCAGACATTAATGCCTTTCTTCCTCAGTATTCCAGCATGCACATCATTAATTAGAATTTAGTATTTGCGTGTAGCTCTTTTTTTCAAGGAAAATTTTATACAACTCAACGCACACATTATAAGTGTGCCCTTCACTGTGTTTTGACAAGTGTGTCCACCTGTGTGACCTGACCTTCATCAGCAGGACGTTCGCATCACCCAAGATTGCTCCCCGTTCCTTACCTGTCAATCCTTGACTCACCCCAGAAGCAACCACTGGGCTGATACTCTTTTCCTCCAGAGATTAGGTTTCCTGGTTCAAGAAACGAATTAGTACGGTATTACGGTGTGTGCTCTTCTGGGTCTGGCTCCTCTCACTCACCATAATATTTTTGAGACCGTCCGTGTTGTCAAATGTATTAGTTGTTTGTTGCCTTTTGCAGTTGAGAAACAGTTCATCATATGACCAGATCGCTGTTGTACCTTCTGTTGACGGACAGCTGGGCTGTTCTGGGCTGTTATGAAGAAAGCTGCTGTGAATGTTCCATTACAGTTCTTTCTGTGGACAAGGCTGTGTCACATGGCAGGTTTATGTTGCGTTTTATGTGACGCTGCCAGAACATTTCCCAGGGTGGCCGCCCTGTTCGACACTTGCCCCAGCTGCGCTTGGGGGTTCTGACGGTCCCATGTCCTCGCTCACATTTGATATTGTCAGCCTGTCATTTTTAGCCATTCTGGTGGGTGTGTAGCAATAACCCTTTTTGGCTTTAATTTGTACTTCCCTGATGACTAATGATGGTGAGTCCTTTTTCATGGGAATGCTGTCTTGATCATGTGCTTACAAACCCCTGCATCCACCCAGCTTTGTGGGGACGTCCTGGAGAGCTCGTCAGCACTTACATTCTGAAATTCTGTTTTAAGCAGTGTCTTCATGAACTGTAACTCCAGTGAGGAATCTGGAGACAAAGGGCCTGACACACTTTCCAAGTACCCAACAGCAGTGGCACCCTAATAGGGCAACAGAGCCCAGGTCCGGAGTTGGGTGAGAGGAAGAGGAGTAAGGGGGCCAGTAGAACCATGAGGCCAATGGGATCATGAGGGGGGGGGCATTGGGATCAAGGCAGGCAATAGAATCATGGGGCCAGTGAGGACCGTGGGGCCAGTGAGGACCTTGGGGGCCAGTAAGGACCCTGGGGACTAAAGAAGCCATTAGTCCTGAGATTTCTGGGTCTTTCGTCCACCTCTATGTATCAGCAGTGGGCTATGTAGGGATGTTTGGGCTGGACTAACTATATAGGGATATTTTTCCAATTATGAGAACGGATTGTTTCTTACGGATTAATACGTGATATTTGTGCAATAAAAATTTTCAACCTTTTCCTGTTGTACTTACTGTAACTTCTCCCCCGTTCTGATGTTTAAGATTCCAGCTTCTCACGTAGCGCCTCCCCCGCGTGGGGGTGGAATTACGATGGTTTTCGGATGTTAACACGTAAGTTAACACATAGCTTCCCATACAACTGTCACTCTGCTATCACTGACGACCATGACTAAGCAAGGGCTTTAACTCGGGTGCTTCATCACCCAGGAAGACGGAGTCTCGACGGTCAGCAGCCCTCAAAACAGAGCTTCAGGCTGAGTGAGCACCTGCAGGGAAATGATTCTCCTTGCTAACAACCCTAGATCGTTAGCCCGCGGATGATGCAAGCCCCCTGCTCCAAGCAACACGTGCTGTGCAAAGCTAGGCTATTACAAAGTTACAAAACGAGGGGCGATTTATATATACATCTATATAAAGATTTTATTTATGTATTTGAGAGAGAGAAGGGGGGAGGAGCAGAGGGAGAGAGAATCTCAAGCAGACTCCCCACTGAGTGCAGATCCGTACACGGGGCTGGATCTCATGACCCTGAGATCATGACCTGAGCCGAAATCAAGAGTCAGACGCTTAACCGACCGAGCAGCCCAGACGCCTCTGATTTTTGTATTTTACATGGATTTTGTTAGGTGAGAGTTCACTGGAGTGTTCATTCACATTTCAAGTTCTTCCCCAGTCAAAACGTAATTTGATTGTCAAAATTGTCCAGGTGACTCATTCCCCCCGGCAGGCACAGACTCCGGGAGAACAGGGACTCCCCAGACGCTGGGCTCTTCCTCCCGCAGGAGGCGAGTCAGCGTCAGCCAGCAGGTGAGCTGGGGACACCCTGGTGCATGTCAGTCTAGTGTGGCTGGCGGGGTGTGCAGGGCTGAGGGAGACCGCATGCTTGTGCCCTCCCCCCCAAATTCACATGTTGAAACCCAGCCCCCAGGGCGATGGGGAGACATGGTGAGGCCTTTGGGAGGTGAGTAGGTCCTGAGGGCGGAGCCCCGTGGATGTGATCAGCGTTGGGATCGGAGGTTCCTCCCGCACCGTCGGGTGTCCTTCCACCTCGGGGAAGGCGAGAGCCAGCCTCCATGAGCCAGGAAATGGATTCTCACCAGAAAAAGAGCACGCCCCACTTTGATCTCGACGTCGGGTCCCCAGAACCGAGACACACAGATGTTGCTGTTTCAGCCGCCGCTCAGTGGTGCTTTGTTACAGTGGCTGAACCAAGACAGGGGATCATTTGGGATCTGTCGGCGTTAGCACCGGCTGCCCTGTGGGGACCGAGAGAGTTTGTGAGGGCGTCAGTGACCATCTCAGCCTGCTCAGGTGGCCGTAACAGACACTGCAGACTGCATGGTTTAGACGACACGAATTTACTTCTCTCCGTTCTGGAGGCTGGAGGTCCAAGATCGGCACCCCCCAGTTCGGTTCCCTAGGGAGGGCTCCTCCTGGCTTGTAGGTGGCCACCTCGATGGGTGCCTGCATGGTGGGGAGAGAGAGAAGCTCTCTGGTCTCTTCTTGTAAGGGCACTACTCCCATCATGGGCCCCACCCTCATCACCTCATCTAAACCTAATTCCCTCCCAAAGGTCCCCTCCAAATACTGTTACACTGAGGGCTACGGCTTCAACATAGGAATTTCCAGAGGACACAATTCAGTCTATAGTATTCTGTCCCCAAATCCCTGTCCTTCTCACATGCAAGATACCTTCATTCCATACCACCTGCCCTTGGGTCTTAATTCATTCCAGCACCGGCTCGCCACGCTGACGTCTGAAGCCCCATCTCAGTCAGATGCGGGTTATACTTGAGGTGTGATTCCTCCTGAGGCCAAATTCCCCTCCAGCTGTGAACCCGTGACACTGGACAAGCTGCGTGAGATGCACCTGGGACGGCCGTTCCCATTCCAGAAAGGGGCCACTTGGAGAGAAGGAAGGGGTGATGGGTCCCAAGCAGGCATGAAACAAAACACGGTGGATTCCAGCAGATCGTAAGGCTGCAGCACAATCGTCTGGCTTGGCACTCTGCCTTCGGGCCCCACGTGGCTGACTGATCACACGGGCGTATTATCAGGAATCGGCTGCTGCCGTCATGGAGGCTGAGAAGTCCAAGATCTGCAGTGGGCAAGCTGGAGATCCGGGGCAGCCGGTGGCGTGGCTGCAGTCCGAGTCCCGGCGAGAAGGCAGAGACGGCAAATTCGCCTTGCGTCCACCGCGTGTGTCGTTCAGTCCCTCAGCTGATTGGCCGAGGCTCACCCACTGGGGGGACGGTCTGCCTTGTGTCAGCAGGGGCTTGTTCAGCTTCCACCCCACCCGCCCCTCCGCCAGCCCACATTCCCATGTCGCAGACAAACTGGGGACATGCCTGCCCTCTCCTGCTGTTCCTTTCTGAATGCATCAGATTGCAAGTAGGCACGATCAACTGTGGGAGGAAGATCCCCTTTGAAAGAAACAGTCTTTCGTTACAGAAGACACAGCAATGAGAGAGAAATCGCGCCTTCGCGAGCAAGCCCAGATCGCACCTGTAGTGGCGAGTAGTTTGCCGTGAAGGATGCAGAGAAAGGCGTGAGCTTGCACCCATGCTTGCTTCCGGGCACCATGGCTTTCTCTCTCTTTCAGCTCAATGGAGCACTGGTTCCCGGGAAAGGCAGGTTCTCTCCACCTGTCTGGAGGCTTCCCTCTGCTTGGCGGGGAGAGCTGAGCATGCACTAAAGGCCTCCTGATGTTTTGGCGAGTGGAAGGGACAAGACCCCCACCTGCCTCATTCTCCAGATGGTGGAAGAGAACACAGGGGCCAGCATGCACCTGCTGGCTGGGGGGCCTGCAGGCAGGGAGCCTGTGAGACATGAGCCACGTCATTTGTGAGAGCCACCAGAGTGCCTGGGGACCCTGAGCGCAGGCCAGACGCTTGTCCCACATTATTTCCACCGGAAACCAGGCAGGAAGAGAGAGGGGGAAACAGTCTCCACTTCACAGTTGGGGAAACTGAGGCCAGGGCCTCACTGATGGGGACTGATTTGGTTGTGGTGCTGGGGGGCCACGTACCTTCTTATCAGCTTCTGAAGCAGGGACTTGGAAGCTATTGGTACCTTGTGCTGTGCTGCCCCAGGGGAGGGCTGGTGGCCTGTCAATGGGGGCCCTTGTGCAGTGGTGGGTGGCTTGAGGCCTCAGCGAACTTCGGGGCATTCCGCTCTGGCATCACGGCATCGGACCTTTCCAATAGGGGCCTCTTTGCAGAGCTGCCCCTGGAGGGGGGACGGCTGAATGAGGGCCTGTGCATTTGCTCCGCTGCTGATGTACGAGCCCTTGTTCACACATCGTCATGACCCACAGCGCGGCATGGGAAGGCATCAAAGGAGGGGTTGTGACAAGGCAGAGTGGGCGTCAGCACTGGCAGCTGGGAATCCGGGGAGCTGCCCCAGTGACAAAGGCCACAGCAGGGACTCGCCTCGCCTGAGGCCCAGTGGGTCCACAGGGCGCCAGGGGCCTGCGGCCGCCCCGGGGCAGAGCTGCCTGAAGCCCGCAGGTGCCCACCTGGCAGAGAGAGCCCCGCGAAACTCCCCGCCCGCCCGTGTGGAGGAAGGCAGGGACAAACAGGAATGGAGCAAACCAGAGAAGCAAATTCAGCTCCAAAAAGAAAGAGCTTGGTTCTTTGAAAACAGAACACGGCTTAGTCCATAAGGAACATGCTAAGGTGGGCTCCGGTGGGAGGCAGAGCTCAAGCACCATGCCCCTCCGAGGGCTCCTCACACGGAGCTGTCGCCCTCGCCCTGCAGGGGCACCTGGACGCCCTGGGTGCAGGTCCTGCAGATCCTGGGGCTCCCTCTGAGCCACCCGTGAGGGGGCCGCCCCCAGGGCCTGGAAGAGGGGCCCAGGGCACGTCCCTGCACAGCGTCTGGGCCCCCGAGGGTCACAGTGGGGTTTATTTTATTCTCTGTTCTGCAGACTCAAATATAGCACTTTGTGAACTGCCACTCTGTGCTGTCTTTAAGGCCAACTTCACCAGAGTGACAGAGGCCTCTGTGATGGGGTGAATTGTGTCCCCTCCAAATCCACGGTTGAGCCCTAACCCCCAGCCAGTGCCTCAGAATGTGGCTGTGTTTGAGATAAGGTCTTTTCAGGGGTGATGAGGGCAAATGAGGTCATATGTGTGCACCCTAATCCAGTGTGACTGGTGTCCTGATATGGAGGGGAGGCCACAGATGCACGGAGAGACGGCCGTGTGTGGACATGGGGAAGACAGTGTCTGCCCGCCAGCAGAGAGGCCTCGGGGGAACCCGGCCCACCCATGCCTGGACCTCGGACTTCCCGCCTCCAGGGCTGGGAGAGGATAGTCCATTATCAGGCACCCGTCTGTGTTTGTTGCGGCAGCTCACGCTGACTGATACACTCTGCAAACCCACGCTCGGTCCTGCATCTCCTTGAGACACTCTGCCTTCTCGGGGATGCAGGGGAGCCAGATCCCAAGACACCCCAATCCACCCAGCCTGTCACCCACCAGTCTTTTGATTATCCTCTTTTATGCAATTATGCTTCACATGATTTATCAGCTGACCACGAGTTTTCCATTTTTGTAACTACACTCGGGGTCTTGGAGCAGCAGCATGGAAACGTTAGATTTGCCGCCCGAGGTGGATGGGATTTCAGAACGGAGACTTACTGTCTTCGTCAGCAATGTTGATGGTGAAGGTCTGACTCCTTTTGGGCTGTTTGGAAATAATGAAAGTGGTGTGTGGGTGCCTTTTACTGCGTTTCTGGTGCTGTAGCTGTCCAAGCACCTTGGCTATTTTAGGTCAAGAAGGGGAAAATCCTAGAAAAATCCAGAGCAGACCAGCACACCAACCGTTGTGTGAATAGGGTGAAGCCCCTTAACTGGGGTCTGTGGGGATCCCCTCACACTCCAAAGGAATGAGAAATTAAGGATTTATTACACTTGCAGATCCCAGACAGGGAGGTCTGGCTGACGCATGTTGTTGAAAGCCACTCGAGTGTTGCTGGTGGGAAATGAAGTCAAGAGAGGTGGGTGGGTGGGCACTTTTACTGGGTGCTGGGTGGGGCAGCCATGGCACTCGGGAAGTGTGGCATTGGCTACCTGAATCTAAGGAGGTCAGCAGAAGGGGAAAGGCAAAACTGGGGTCCTCCTGAGACTTGCCGCCCATGCATGCGCTGACAGGGTGGGGTGCTGGTGAAGGCTCACGCACGGAGTGGGCGCGGTGGCTTTGGACACTGAGGCCACAGAGGACGGCCGTGTGACACCTGTTCCTTCCATAACCACATAAGTCACTCCTGAAAACCAGTCACTGAGGGAAAGCTGTTCAGTGAAACTATTTCCGTTAATTTTAGTGGTAAAAATATGAGACACTCCATCCTAACCCAAGGGATCAGAAAATTTAACAGAGAGAAACACATATCAATTGGATAAAGGAAACACGTTTCCTTTAAATAAATAATCACTTGAAACAAGTAAATGGAGCCAATGCATAAAGTGTGGCTCCCTGCAGCTCTAGTGTTCTGAGCGAAGGAGCCAGCAGGGATTCGTTGTGGGTGGGGTGGCGTGGGGGGCTGCGGGCCTCACCTGCAGGCTGGGTCCTCCTTGTCAATGATTTTCTTCAATGATTTTCCAGAATTTTTGGCTCCTGCTTATCTTGCACTCAAACTGCTCTTGAAAAGTAAGGCTATTGCATGGATAAACACTTCCAGGCAAGATAAAGGGTGCGCACTGGAGCCCCTAAAAACAGGTGGGCACAGTCCCAAGCACCGACGCAGGAAGGCGGCCGGGAGCAGGGAGCCTGATGCAGGACTCGATCCCAGGACCCTAGGATCATGACCTGAGCTGAAGGCAGACGCTTAACTGACTGAGCCACCCAAGCGTCCCACGGGTTCTTTTTTTTTCAAATTTGGTTTAAAAAAAATCAGATTTTTTTTTTTTAGATCACTTGGTGTATCTTTTCTGCCAACATTTAGCCAACTAGTCTGTTGACATATGTAAAGAATTAGAAAGCTTTCCCAAAGTCCTGAAAGTGAAAATATATGGTCGATGCGTGGGGAATATACAGGTCAGAGAGCAAGGGAAAACCCCGGCATCAGCATCAATGCTCACACAGCCTGGGAGGGCTGCAGGTGGTGGTGAGGTTGGCGGTGCTCCTGGGGAACAAGGAAAGTTCCAGACTGCCCGGTGTGAGAGCCTTGTCCAAAGCTTCTGGGGTCCCCTGGCAGAAGTAGTGAGGTTCTCACCTCTAGTTTGACTTCTGACGGTATATTCAGGCATGTGTCCATGGCAGGTAGACTACCAGCTGGAAAACATCCCGCAGGGCGTGGTTCTCTAACCTGACACCTGGGAGAGCCCTGGTGGGCTGGTTACAGCACAGACCCCGGTTCCCTCCGGAGGCGCCCACTCTGCAGGAGAGGGGTGATTGGGTCGCCTGCATTTATTTATTATTATTTTTTTTTAAGATTTTATTTATTTATTTGACAGAGATAGAGACAGCCAGCGAGAGAGGGAACACAAGCAGGGGGAGTGGGAGAGGAAGAAGCAGGCTCACAGCAGAGGAGCCTGACGTGGGGCTCGATCCCGCAACGCCGGGATCACGCCCTGAGCCAAAGGCAGACGCTTAACCGCTGTGCCACCCAGGCGCCCCGGGTCGCCTGCATTTATAACGGGTCCTGGCGGTGATGCTGCTGTTCTGGGGAGGACGCGTGGGGGTGGCTAGTCTGGGGTTCTCCCACGAAGTCCACATACGCCCTCCCCCTCGTGTGCCTCCAGCCTCCAGACCTTGGCAGGTGGGTGGGCCCAGCGGGGACGGTTCTCCCTGCTGCCCTCTCAACGGGGCCCCTCTGCACCCAACACAAGCCTACCTGAGAAACAGTTCCTACAGATACTTCAGAAATGTTTACGAAGTGGAGAATTTGGTCATGAAGAGTAGAGAAACAGACTGAGCCCTGGCTGAGGGTCTGTTTCTGGAGAGCAGAGCTGTCATCAGTGAGCAGAAGTTGTCTGTGATGGGAGAAGCAGGCTGCCCTCCCCGGGCGAGTCCCAACATCACCGAGGACAGAGGGGCAGGAGCAGTGGGATGCAGGGGCCCTGCCCCGCGGTCTGCGGCAGAGACTGGGGACTCAGTCACATGCGGGCAGGGAGGGTTCTCATTCCGTGGGACCGAAGGCTCATCTGTCCCCAAATCCCCCCTTGATCTGAATAATCTGCCATCTTCATTTCCCAGCTGAGAAGGTGTATGTGGGGCGGCATCTCCAGCGGCGCCCCCCGTCTGTCCCACTGACACCAGCCTTTTCCTTCCCCCATGGGATGAGCCATGTCCGCCCTGAGCTCTGCCCTGTCCACCATCCTTGGAGGATGGGTTTCTTGGGTCTCTCAGAACCACAGGGAATGAGTCCCCGAATGCTGGATGGGGAGAGGGTGGCTGGGGGATGGAGAAGGTCTGTTGAGAGTGGGGGGCGTGTGTACAGAAAGGAGACCTTCATTTCAAGGTGCACCTGCTGAGCCCGGACGAGCGGATTCTGGGCTCTGGGGCTGTCCTGGGGCGAGTGTGGCTCTGGTACCTTGTCACAGAGGGAGGGAGACTCCAACGCAGCCACCAGCTTTGCTCGGCGCAGGTCCTCCGCAATGGGCTTCCTCCCAGACGCAGCCAGTGGGTCACCTCAAACACCTGCGTCCTTTGGGCCACGCCCTGCTGGAGTTGGTGGGGGTCCATAGGTGGGGGGCGTTGCTATGGGAATTCCTTCTAACGGTGGGACAGAACGAAATTCCCTTAATTCCCCCTGTGACTCAGATTGTAACCCTTAATTATGTACAAACACCTGCACGTACAAAAAAACCCCATCAGAACAATTACTTCAGTAATAAGAAAACGGAGACCACCAGCATGAGAAAACTTACGGGAACAAAGGCCTTCCAATATGCTTGGGAAACAGTGAAAACATCACGTTCAAAAGATAAACCCTTGTAAGAGAAAGAGCTAGAAACTTAGTGCATCAAAGTACAGAGGCTCCTGTGTCCCCCCCCCCCTCCCCGCGGGCCTTGCACGAGGGAACGTGACTTCTGATGGCACCTGGCCCTTTAACACAGAGTGTGTGCTTTGTGATTTATTTTTAGTCGGTTTCCTGGGAAAATTATAATTTTCATTTTAAGGCAGCACATTTTAAAGTATAATATTTTATTACAACTCGTGGCTAACACTGTTTCTGTGGGAAAGAATTTCTGATTTTATCACGGAAATCAATGCAGAAATGTGAGTTTCCTGAAACTCACTGTGCAGATACTTCAGGAACAGTTAATCCCCAGGCCAGTGGGAGGACTCCAGCATCGGCCCCTGGAAACCACCTGCCAGACGTGTGGCTCTCAGCCCTGGAGCTTGGCTGGTGTGGCTTCGAGGTCCCTCTGCCCCCACGGCCACCACTGTCGCCTGCAGACACATGAGTGTCATCTGGGATGCGCAGTACCTCAGGGAGGCGAATCCCACCCAGATCCTTCCAGATGGAATGAAGGAGCCGGGCAGAGCAGGGCTATGTCTGCAGGACACGGGGGTGTGCAGCATTCCTGGGCAAGCAGCCCCCGAGCTGGGGACTGGGGTTTCTCTGGCAGCGGTCACCAGGGACTGTTTGACATATTCAGAACTCAAAGGAGAGGTTAAGGGAGCCCACGCAAATGACATTCAGACTCCGGGAGCAATTTCACAGCTGAGACCTCGCTGGTGTTTCCCACGCCCCCAGTCCCGCAGGGGCTCGGGTCACAGGCCTCAGGAGATGGGAGCAGGGGCGTCCGGGCACAGCCAGACTGTGGCCCTTCGGCTCCCGGGCTGTGGGTGACAACACTGTCTGCGGGCACCTGGCAGCCTTCAGCCCTGCTCCCCACCTCACACTCAGCCTGCCTCTGGCTCCTAAGGACCAAGAAATCCTCAGGGGCAATCTGAGCTGTGATGCTGTTGTTTTATAGCTGCTGTTTATTTTTTTAATTACAGAACGAATATGTGTTCATGGTAAAAAAAAGTAATAAACTATGACAAAACGGGGGTCTTCACTGTTCTGGTGGACTCACCCTCAGCAGGGGGGCCAGCCATTGAAAGGGACCGACCTTTCCCCCTGCTTGCAGCTCTCCACACACTCAGAATAAACCCAGCTTCCTCCACACCCAGCTGCCTGACGTGGTGTCTTCCTTCCACAGCCTCACCTGAGTGTGGTCCCACTTCTTTCTGTCCTGTGCTCTGGCCTCAGGACCGATTCCTGTCCCTCAGACGCGATGTCAGTCTCCCCATCATGATGCATCAACACGACAAAGGATAAAAATCATATGATCATCTCAGTAGATGCAAGAAAGCATTGGACAAGACTCAACATCCATTCATGATAAAAACCGTCAACGAAATGGGGCCAGAGGGAACATACCTAGACAAATAAAGGCCGTATATGAAAAACCCACCGCTAACATACTCAATGGGGAAAAACTGAGAGCTTTTCTCCTAAGGTCAGGAACAAAACAAGGATGTTTGCTCTCACTGCTTTTGTTCAACACAACTCTGGAAGTCCTAACCACAGCAATCAGACAGCAAAAAGAAATAAAAGGCACCCATAGTCATAGTGAAGTTAAACTGTCACTGCTTGCATATGACATGATACTATGCATAGAAAATCCTAAAGACTCCACCAAAAAAACTAGAATAATACATGAATTCAGTAAAGTCGCAGGATATGAAAGTAATACCCGGAAATTGGTAGCATTTCTATATACTAATGACAAAATCACAGAAAGAGAAATTAAAAACAACACCATTGCTACTGGGCTAAAAAGAATAAAATACCTTGGAATAGACCTAAGCAAAGAGGGGAAGGATCTGTACTCTGAAAACTATGAAACACTGATGAAAGAAATTGAAGAGGTCACAAACAAATGGAAAGATAGACCATGCTCATGGATTGGAAGAATTAATATTGTCGAAGTGTCCCTATTACCCCAAGCAATTAACAGATTTAAAGCAATCTCTATCAAAATACCAACAGCATTTTCCACAAAACTAGAACAAATAATGCTAACATTCATAGGGAACCACAGAAGACCTGAAAAGACAACCTTGTTCAGTGGTTGAGTGTTAAGCAAACCTTCCACATAATTAACCCCGGGCCAAGTGACTTCCCACGTACAGGAACGGCACGTGCTCCGCACACGTGTCTATGTTTTCTGGTTTCATTTGCACAGTAACCGAGCGAGAAAGTTAACTACATTTCCTATTTTACGGGTGGGAACCCTGACCTTCAAGCCCGTAGCCACTAGGTAAGTGAGCCGGTATTTGGACGCACTGTCCCCCACGCTCTTACTTCCTCCTTCTGTGGCTGCGTATTTTAGTCTCAACCCACGGGAAGCGCTGTGATTAGCACTGAGAATGCGGGTGTGAACAAGACAGGTGTGCAATTGCACGGACAGGCGTTCCACAAGTAATTACATGGTAAGCATTGAGTTGCAACTGTGAGACATACAACAAAGGAGAGCTACAGGGCCGCTAGAACGGGAAGCAGGGGCTGGAGCTCTTCAGGAGGCCCTAGGAAAGCCTGAGACAGAGGCCACGAGGATGGGCCTGAGCCTCCCCTGACATCCATCAGCACTGGTCCCTGGCCTCTTCCAGCCCAGTCCCTCCACCAGCTGATGCAGCCACTTGAGGGACCCAAGTGCGGCTAGCAGAAGTCACCCCGCCACAAGAAATACAAAGTGATGTTTTGAGCCACTAAGTTTTGGGGTGGTTTTGTATACAAGGACAGAAAACTGAAATAGAACCCGGTGGCTAACCAGGAAATCACATCTCGCGTTTTTGCCTGTGGCCGCGTGGACCCAAGCCCTTAGGACACTCAAGCTCCCCTTGTCAGCCAGCTGGCAGCCGGGATGAGACGCAACCCAGCACGTCAGCAGTTCCAGGCCTGGGGCCTCTGGCTCAGCCCGACTGTGTTGGGCGGATGGGAAGAGAGGGCAGTCCAAGTCCCAGCACGCGCCCCCGTCCGGAGTCTGCCTAAATGTGTTGATAGAATCACTCATCTCTGGTCCCACAGGGTGACAGTAGCTAAAAATCAAAACCAGAGTGAGAGCGGTTTCCCAAGTTACAGTGACCGTGCAACAGTGACAGCGAAGCATGGGATGGGGAGCAGAGGCCGGGGCACTGGGACAGGGTGTGGGGGAGGGGGAGCCCGGGGCGGCCTCGCTGCTCTTGGCGGAGACACTGTAATTTCCTTGCCTGAGGGAATCGCCTGCAAGACAGCAGATGGACAATTACTCCCGGATCCCGGGATGAGTTTCAGGGTCAGATCACAGAGGAGGAGGCTTTCTGCGGTGGCTTGAACACATGTCCTCAGATTCCGTGTGGCCTCCCCTTGAACCTGGGTGGGCCTCTGGCGCCCGGAGAGAGGCGGCCCCACGGCCTGCCCGCTCCTCTCGGGACGCGCGCTCTGGGAGCCGCTGTGGCCGTTTTTTCCCTGCTTCATTACTCACGCTGTGTCAGCGTAAGGGGCACAACCTGATGATCTGATAGACGATTGGCTGGTGAAGTGATTACCACCGTAGGGTCAGTTAGCACCTCCGTCACCTCACGTGGTCACCTTGCGTGTGTGCGCGGCGAGAGCGCTTGCCATCCACTCTTCTAGCAACTCCGGCGGTCTTCGAAGGAGTCCGGCTACCCCGGGGCATGTCGTGAAGAAGCCACACAGGGACATGGCCAGGGGCCCCGGCTGTCACATGCCCGGGCGTCTGCGTCCTCCGCTCCCGTGAGGGCAGCAGCCTGGCCCACTGGTCTCAGCGAGGCTCTGCGGAGAACCCTAGCTCGTCTTGCTCAGCGCACACCTGGGGACGGCGAGAAAACGGGACTGAACTGCTTGAAGCTGCTGTTTAGGGAACGTCTTGGGGGGGATGCGTGTAAGCAGGAGCTGAGGGTGCACGCGGCAGGTGCCCTGAGGACGAGGAGAGGGACGTCTCACCACAAGACAGTGGGACGGGTCATTTGGTGTGTCAGCCTGGCTAGACCCTGGTGCCCGTTGGTTTGGTCAAACACCAGTCCGGATGTTGCTGTGAAGGGTTTGTACAGCGGTGATGAACATTTATGATCAACTGGCTTTAATTAAAGCAAGTTAGCCTCTGCAATGGGTCTTATGCCATCATCTGAAGGCCCTCAAAGCAAAAGACTGAGGTTTTTCCAAAGAAAGAACTATGCCACCAATCAGCACCATAGAAATCCTGCCTTACTTTCTAGCCTTCTGACCCAAAACTGCAGTGTCAACTTCTAGCTGAATTTCCAATCTGGTGGCCTGCCCTTCGATTTTGGCCAGCCAGCCCCCACAGTCATGTGAGCCAGTTCCTTAAAATCTCTCTAGGTGGATCCTACAAGTAATAGAGACAGAGACAGAGACTACATAGGCTCTGTCCCCTGGGGATCGCTGACCAATGGACCGGCAAAGCCGGCATGGGTGCCCTCTCCAAAGGGCAGGACACTCTGCAGGTCCCCACTCCCCTGTCACTAAGAAGGAAATGCATTATTGGCTGGGCTCCTTTGATGGAGCTGGGAATCTGTGTGGGTTCACCGGGAGCCGGCGGCTGTCCCCGAGGGGCTGGGGCACGCGAGGCCTGGAGATGCCAGGGCAGCCCCGTGGCATTTGGAGCAGAGTGGAGCCATTGCAGCCTGAAGCTACAAAGGCACGTGTCCACTAACAACCACGTGAGCTTGGAGAGAAGCCCGAGTGTCACGGATGACCGGCCCTGGCTGGCACCCTGATCCCGATCCTGTGAGAGCCCCAGAGGAGGACTCGGCTGAGCCGTGTTCAGGCTCCTGGTACACAGAGAGTGTCAGATAATGGGCATTTAAAATCAGTAAGTCTGTAGGAATTTGTCACACAGCAACAGAAACCGACCCTAAGAGACCACGCAGCCTCAGTCACTCACTGAGAATTGTGGGCCTTCTGATTCCTCTTCAGTTAGGAGTTTGTGCCCGGCTCGCCGTCGGGGTCCAGCGTGGGACAGGGTCGGCACAGCCAGCAGACACCCACCCGTCCTTGACAAGCCCTCCCTCCTGCACCACGCCTGCTTCTGCGGCATTGCCAACTCACATGAGCTCGAATACTAGCTGCTCGAGGGTAAGAACGGTGAAGCCTGCTTTACAGGTGGTTCTGTCCCGCGTGCCGGTTCCACACCGCGAGCCGACATCAGCTCTGAGTCGGATGACGGACAGCGACGTCTCCCGGGTGCTTGGTTCGGTCTGAGACTCGGCTGTTATCAATATGTAGCTTACGTAAGTAAAATAAGAAAATAAGGCATATTGGCCAATCCCACGTTTGTGAGCTAACCGCTGGAGGGAGTGGGAGGCGCGTGCATGCGTCCGTAGCAGGAATTACTAGCCAAGCCCTCCCGTTAAAACATATCCCAGATCCGACCTCTTCTCATATCCCAGATCCGACCTCTTCTCATTACTTACTTCAGTACTCCAGCCACTACGAACATATCGTGTCCGGAACACGGGTGACTTCCTTCCTGGTCTCCCTGTTTCACGCTTGTCCTGAACGTCTGTTCTTCACTCAGACCTTGTTTCTTTGAGCCCTTCTACCCACGTCACGAGTGTGCTCGGCACCCCCAGAGGCCCCCCGGCCCGGGTCAATGAGGACGTCCTTCCCAGTGCTCACGAAGCCCCAGGTGGCCTGGAGCCACCAGGTTCCCGACTCACCTCCTACAAACACTTCTCTTGGTTGAAGCGGGCCCTGACTGGTGTTGGGTGCTGACCCATAGGAGACTTTGGGAGTTTTCCTGGGGGTGCAAGCGTGCCTTTTGGTTCTACAAGTGAGAGCCATGTGGTGGGAGCTGATGTTTGATGTGGATGCTTTCCTTCTACTCAGGGACACATGGTCAGAAATCCCATGGGGGTGACCGGGACAAAGGGTTGGGCTGCCGCTGGTAATTGCTGGGTGTTACACTGGTGGCCAGTTCCTAAATCTTCCTCTCATTTGGAGGGATCTGACACCGCGTGGGTTTGGCGGAAGGCAGGTCCCCCCCGCCGCAAGCTCAGGGGGGCCCTTTGCTCTCCTCTTCCTGCCTGTTGGCAGCAAGGGTGGGCACAGAAGCCGGGCCGGGCCCCCTGGAAGCTCCCGCCTGGGGCTCTGGATCAGCAAGGCACAGGTGCTGGGTCACGGGGAGATCACTCGTGGTAGAGTCGCGGGCGCCAGGAGCCTGGGGGAGGAAGGGTGGCGGGAGCTGAGGCGGGGCAGCAGTGTCCCCTGGAGGTGGGATGTTCCTCCCTCCAGGGGCTCCGGCTGTGCTCTGGGCTCCCGGCCTCTGCTCCTGCGTGTTCTGGGCTGGCTCTGGACATCTCCCTGCATCCTGTGAGTGTCTGATGATCCCGCAAGGACGGGCTCGGGCTAGCTGGCATCCGTTTGCACCCGGAACCCTCACTGGGTCAGTTCACACGTGCTAATCGCCTCTCCACCCTCACCTTTTCTTCCCGTGTCTCCTACTCTGTTAAACTAGGGTTCGTCGAATTTCGTCGAGGACATCACTACGGGGATATCCAGTTAACACGGCCCCGTATGAATGCCAATCAGAGTAGGAACTGGTCGGCTTCTGTGCTGGCGGGGACAGGCAGTTCTCTCCCCCCCTCCTGCTTGTGGTGTGGGGCACCACGGCAAGGCTTGACCCAGGCCACCCACCTCGATCCTCCCTGTGAAAGAGCTTCCTTTCTGTTTGCTGTGGTTACCTCTTCCGCGTCTGTGTCTCCAGGGCCTTGTCTGAAGCGAGCGCTGCTTTTTGCGTGTAGCTGGAGGGGAGCAGTGTCCTCAGGGACCAACCCCATCCCCTTACTGGAAAGAAATTGCCAGTCGGTGAGGATGAAAGTCCCCAGAGGACGGGGACACGTCGTCAGAGGGAGAGCCGTCACCCACACCCGCTCGGGGACAAAGCTGGAAGGTGTGGCGTGTGCACTGGGGGGACGTCTCCTCCCCAGGGCCACACAGCAGGCCCGGACCTCTGAAGGCCTGAAAGGCTGGGGACTGAGGGGCACAAAGGGGGGCCTGACTTGTGACTTACTTCCACCGGCACTTCAGTAAGTCCTAAGTCGCCCGTGGAAATATTGACCGGGTCCGGGGTCGACACACGTTTTCCGAAAGGGGAAGACAGCAAACGTGATGGACTGAAAAATCTTTTGTGAGGTGTATCTTATCAGGACTTTACTTAGAGTTGTTGGCTCCTGGTGGTGATAGGAAGGAGAACCGCACGAGGTCACCATCCTGGAGAGTGGTGTGGGCGGGCGCCAAGCCCCAGGAAATGTTCGTTTTGGCCACTGAGAAGTAGGCGGGGGAGGTGAGCCGGCTCCAGGCCGAGCGGTGTCCCAGCAAGCCAGAGTCGGGCCGTCTTCAAGCAAAGCTTTGATTCTAACGGCTCAGCAATGCTCTTATTCAGTGAGCACACTAACGGGTATCATAATAAAGCAGGAAGCTCCATACGCCAGTCGTTTTCCCGCTTGTGTATCAGGAAACACCAGATTCAGGTCTGAATATGAGCTAATTCCTCAGAGAGTACAGACGGAGGAATGTGATCCGTGCTGGCTGCATGCGGGCTGGAGGAAGGGTCAGAAGCAGCTCGTGCCGGGCTGGGGACCGAGCCCCTCAGAGCCAGGGGCAGTGTCCTGTCATCGGTGCGTTTTGGGGCCCAGCCACCGCCCCCGCCCGCGTTGGAAGTGACCCCGTGTGCAGGACGGGTGGTTGGGTGATAAATGCAGTTCGGTCTCTTCAGAGAAGGGAGGGATTGAGTCACGTTGGCGGTTTTTAAAAATCGTGTTTGGGGAGTGCCTGGATGGTGCCGTCAGTTGAGCGTCCGGCTTGATTTCCGCTCAGGTCATGATCTCGGGGTCGGGCTCCCTGCTCAGTGGGGAGTCTGCCTGAGGTTCTCTCTCCCTCTGCTCTTCCAGCCCCACCCCCGCTCGTGCTCTCTCTCTCTCTCTCAAATAAATAAATAAATCTTTAAAAAATCATGTTTAGAGGATAGATGGGGATTAAATCACAGAATCTCCGAGTCTCTGAGTTGCAATATTTTCAGTTCTGGGTCCCATCTAGTGGCTCTTCAGTCTATTTCTTCATAACTCCTAATTGGAGACAAAAGCTCTCTTCCTGCAGCTGACACCCTTGGAAACTGCTCCACCGCTCAGGATGCCGTAGGTGGGACGGTCATTAAACAGCCAGACTCCGAAGTCGCGTCTCCCGGTGTCTCCCTGGAGGCCTCCTCTCCGGCCTCGTGTTGGGACCCATCGCGGCCTCCTGGCCTTGGCTGGCTGGTCTCTGTCCCCCGGGGGAAGCATGTCTTAGCACAGAATGTGTGTCCAGGCAGAGAGGGGTGCCCCCCATTCCCCACAGCACTGTGGCCGCCATCAGAAGGCGCTGGGACAGCCAAAGGCCCCCCAAGTTCCGACAGACCCGGGGTTTGGGGCCAGACCCCAGACATGCCTGCACACTTGGCCTCAGCGGCCGCACCTCCCTCATGGCTCCTCGGGTTTACTGTTGATGAGGAAACTCTCCAGCCAGTTTTTCAGGTAGAGAGGCAGTTTCTCCTCTTTCCTTGGTGTTTCTGCGACTGACTCATCTGACTGTGGGAGGCATTTTGGGGGTGTCTTCCCAGAGCCACTGTCCCGACCCACCACCTGCAGGGGCAGTGGACTCAGCCGCACTGGGGCCCGTCCGTGAGCTGGTCGGTGGCCCAAGGGATGGGCGGCAGGCTCAGAATGACAAGCACGGCCATCCAAGCCCTTCTCTTCGGCTTTTGAACAGGGTTCCTGTTCATTATGGGCCTTGGAAGTTCGCATGGACTCTGCAGGTGTTTGGGGCCCCGCACAAAAGGAATACAGAGTGGGTCATATTAGTGATGGGTATCAGGGCAAAAGTAACGTGCGCGTGCGAATATCGCCCTAAATAATGAAAGGTCACCATCGAGCGTGCGTTCTCCGAGCTTTATCTTGACTGTGATAGACTTGCCTCCACCCGAGTCCGCGTCAGGCTTTCCGCAGGTCTTGTTGGCTTATAAATGCGGCCTGGACACCTGTTGAGCTCCTCGTTTGATTACCCACATGTGGGAGCAAGGCCAGGCCCACCTACTTATGGGAGATCCAAAAGCATTCACCTCACACGCAGGCAGCGAGACACCAAGGATGGGGGCCTCTAGTCTGGGTGACACCAAATGTTCTCATGAGCTTTGCTCTGATCAGCAGGGGGTTCTCGTGGGGTTTGCTCTGAGTTATCAGGCATCTGCCTTGACTGGCCCGTCTGACAGCCCTTCACAGGTGTTGTCAATACTGTGAGTGGTCTGTGCAAGGAAGGTTGCCGACTTCTATCCGCACTGGTTCTGTTAAGTGTCATCTGGCAGAGCTAGACAAGCTCTGCTGTGATGGTTTCCCCACCCCGGCACCCCCGCCCCGACCCCCCAGGCACGCCCAGTCCATTCGTGAGGAACCGGGAACATTCCGGTTCCTGGCTTCCCTCCTGCCGGGCACCAGGCGGGGCGTCCCGATGCTCTGGGACCTTTCACCTCCCCAAGTGCGTCTGACTCACTGGGCCTCCGGGGGATAAAGGGGCTTTGTCAGAGCCGGGCCTCATTTGCCACTTCAGAGCTTCATGTCTGTTGACATTGCAAAATAGCACAAGAATTCGACAACGGGCCTTTTCAGAGTGTTCGTGGTGAATGCACAAAGGACGGCCCCAAGTGGGTCAGCCGCTGGGCCGGAGAGCTTAACGGGTGAGAAATCACATCTGGGCATTCAGCCTTCGCGGGCCTGTCCTGCTCACCCGGTGACTCAGACAGGCAAAGGCAGCGGGTGGCTCCCTTCCTGGGGACGGGTGCTGTGTGAATGGCTTCCTGGCATGGCATCTGACACCCTCTCGCACTGCGGCATTTTGTAGGAAGGGTCCCCAGACCTGTCCACGGTCATGGAAGCCCCCTAACCATAGGCCACCTCACGTTTAGGGGGCCTCGTGCCAGAGGTTCAGGCATCAAGGCAGCAGAACCTTCCAGTGCTTGCTGAGTCCCTGCCGTGGTGTATGGAGCAGCCAGACAGCTGTGTTGGCGGCCTCTGAGGGAAGGGACTGGATGGGGGCAGAGGCTGGCCATAGACACATGCTGTGCAGGGCAGGATGGGACAGGTCCCTGCTCCCCAGCCAGTGTGCGCTGCATGGGGGCGAGGACAATCCACATTCAAGGATGAAGGGACCCCACCCAGGGAGACACCTGAAGGTCCACCCTATGTGAATACTGTCTGCGTGACCCCAAGGCTTCAGGAAGCAAAATGTGCCCCAATTAATTTGTCCAGAAGAGGGTGTCCCCGGAGGCTGGGATGCTGCGCGAGCTCCCACATTGCTGACACAGACAGCCGTCCACGTGGAGCCGTCGGACAGAGCCGGTGCTCCTGGCGATGAGCCACGAAGCCACGCTGGGCTGCTTTCCTTACAGCAAGGTAGTTATAATTAATGATCTTTTGCAATAGGGACAAAAGTACCAATTCATGCCAGACATGAAAACATCCAGTTTACTTGAATTCAAATGAACTCACAATAGAAGGAAATGTTCTTTAGGGTAAATGTTTTTTAAAGATTGTCATACTCAGAGCTGACAACCATGTGGAGAAAAGAGCCCTGTCATATATGTGCTGGTGGAAATGCGTTTGGTAGGACCACGCGGAGGGCAACTTGGTAGCACACGCCAACATCCTTAAGCATGTTCCTATTTTTCAAGCCAGCGGTTTTACTTTCGGAAATCACCCTGGGGAAACAAATGTGCATATGAACAGAGCAAACAGTCGGAAAATCCCAATGTCAATAAATTATCACATAGCCTTGAAGTGGAATATTTAAGATGATGACTCTGCTGTGGGAAAGAAAATGTGTATGAATAGCCGAGAAAATCCTGAGCAAACAGGTAGAGGAGAGGGCTTGTTATCTGAAAGCAAGCTGCAAACCCAGAGTGACTGAAACAGTTAAATTTCTGGTGTTGATTTGGGGATGACAGGTAATAAGGGAAGCAGAAGACAGTCCATAAACAGAGCAAGTTAGGTATGAAAACGCAGTCTGAGCTAGAGAAGAATTGGAGCCAGCGTCCAGTGACAAGATGACTCTGTCCTGGGATGGAGGGCGCAGCACGGTGACCACAGCCAACAGCACTCTAGTCTGTATTTGAAAGTTGTTCAGAGAATAGATCTTAAAATTTTTTGATAATGATATATGGTGGTGGATGTTAGCTAGGCTTATTGTGACCATTTAGCAATATACACAAATGTAGAACTGTTATGTTGTAAGGCGCTGTGAATTAATACAATGTTACATGTCAACTGTATCTCAATAAATCTGGGGGAAAGGTGTATCAAAATAGTGGGGAGAGGACCATTCCGTCCGAGGTTTTGAGATACGTGGTTATCCTTTGAGACTTCTGTATATTATCAAAAATAAGCTCCAGATGGATTAAAGAGGGGAAAGCTGCCTGGAAACATGGTGCATGGGAAGAGAGTGGAAACATTTCAGCCCTTTGAGAGTGGGGGAGGATTTCAAAGCAAGAAAATGAAGCCACAGCTCTACAGAGACAGCTGTGTGTTCACCAAATTGTGCCCTGGTTCTGGGCGCATAGGACGCCCATCTCCCCGGCAGAGACAGAGCACAGGAGCGAGCTCTGGCTGCTGGAGCGGTGTGTGCCTGCCTGCCCCTGCTGGCCTCAATGCGTTGGGGGCTGCTCTCTGTCTGCCATTCACGGTGGGGGGCAGTGAAGAACTCTGGGCCGGCAGGGACACAATGAAGGGACCTCAGATCCCTGAGGCGCTGCCTGGTGGAGAGCTGCCAGGATAGGTTGCTGGACCAGAAACATTTGCATTAGAAATGAAATCCTGTGTGTGTGTGTGTGTGTGTGTGTGTGTGTGTGTGTGTGT